>NC_082341.1:127475806-127781588 GCF_027477595.1 Haemorhous mexicanus
GTGACTTTCTGGTTTCAAGCATTTTTGCAATTACTGACTAGGGATCAACATAGGCCAAATTGAAAACAGTAGAAGGAAAGATGTGTCAACACGCTGAATGGATATCTGCATTATCCAATTAGGACACCAGGGCATATGACTAATATTGAAAATACAAAAAATGGACACATTTTGTTATGCTTCTACATGTACATATTTTTTTACTTTAGCTATGCTTTCACATCATAGAATCAAAGAATTGTTTGGGTTGGAAGGGACTTTAAAGATCATCTACTTCCAGCCCCCTGCCATAGGTAGGGAACCCTCCATTAGATAGGGCTGCTCAGAGCCCCATCCAGCCTGGCCTTGAACCATGGGGAATGTGGCATCCACAATTTGAGCAACATGTTCAAGTGCATCACCATCTTCTGCATAAATAATTTTTCCTTATTATCTAATTTAAACCTGTCCTCACTAAGTTTAAATCCATTTTCCCTTGTTCCGCCACTACATGACCTTCTAAAACCATATTGTAAACCAGAACTGTCCACAGGACACCTCTGGGCCTGATTTGATGTGAGGATTCTTTCTGCTTGGTCCTCTCATTGCTCTCAAGAAATTTTTAACTTAATATTTATTTTTTCTACCCAGCTATTTGGTATAATGTAATGTAGCTTGTCTACTTCACAGGAAGTTGGATATTTCTGCTGTATACATAAATTCAGTTTTTCCAACAGGAAAAAATTTGACTTCCAAAGATCACTAGGAGTGTTTTGCTTTCTTTTTTTTTATCCATGTTTTGGCATGATGCCAGATTTCTTTGATTCCTGGAGGAACTCATAGATATCTCAGCTTAGTCACTGCTGTTACAAACTCTCAAAAGCTCAGTTAATGAACATCAGATTTGTTCACATGGGAAGACGTACAATAATTGTACCATTCCAGAAAGAAGAGTTCAAATTAAAAATAAATCTGCATTTTGCAGAGAAAGAATTACGTGTAATCTTCACAAATAGCATATTCCCATGTTGATAATTTTTAGTACAGTGAAGAATCTCTGTTCAATTCAGAAAAACAGAAGTCCATAATGGCATGGCTGCTATGGTAAGAACTCTCAAAGATACAAAAGTTTTGAAATTGCACCTCACTGTATTTAACTAAAATAGTCACAGAAACAGGTACAAAAACCAATTCTTTCTTTTTTTTGGAAAAAATTTAGGTTGTAACTTGCTTACGTCATTTTGATAAAAAAGGGTTTTCCAACAATCTCTATCTCTGACTTACAAGTGCATTTTTGATGCTGAGGATGCGGGAGATTTAGGCTTGAGTTTTCATCCAGTAAACCACTGGGAGCATTTAAATATTATGTTCTGCATTGCAAAAAAACCCCACCAAACATTTTTTCACTGATTTCCCAGTAGCCGTCCCGATCTGGAGAGCCCTATCATCACTTAAGCATTGCATAGTCTATCTCCTCTCAACAAAAGTTTGTGATCTAAAATATTGTTCTGAATATTGTCTTGAAGATATCTTTGCACAACATTATTGATTGTGGTGTTTTTGGCCTATTAAATAATGTTACAAGCAGCAGTTTAAACACTTAATTAGGTAAAGTATAATCAGCCCAACTTTTGTCAGATAATGCCCTGAAGGGCCTGTGGGCTTCATCAGAGATACTGAGGCATACTTACATGTAGGAATCTGTATTGTAATTAGGATATGACAAAGGCAGTATGGGCATATGAGAGGAAAGAATTTCTTTGTTGTTGTTCTATTCATGTCTGAGGAGTCGACTTAATAAAGCCTGAAAAACTAATCTTTCTGAGTGAAAAAGGGTGTTTGTGCTATATATATATATATATATATATATATGTAGAAAAGCAGAGGATTTTAAAGCTATTTGCAGATCTAGGACAACTTCTGATTACTGTTAGGTCTAATTTATTTTAAATTTAATTAAGCATTATACCTCTAAAGCAATTGTAAATGTTGTATAAATATGTAACGCTTCTAATGTTAGCAGAATCTGTCCAGTATCATACACTTCATGCTTAGTTTTATTTCTTTCAGGTAACTTTCTGTGCATTTTTCAGTATCAAAGAGCAAGCTCTTATTCTTTCAAGTGAAATATTTATGACTATATAGTGATATTTGCTTGCTAGGTCTGTGAGCAGTTCTGTATTCACATTTAAACTTATAGCAGCTTCTAGACTATTTTCAGTATGACATGTGCATTCAATTAGCTTCAAAAGGCTACCATAGAAAAAAAGAACTGAAAAAATGCAGTTTAAATATATATGGTGTGTTCTTCTGTTACAGCAAGTAAAGCAGCAACACAAGAAGTTTCTGAGTTTTCATTTAAGGTTTTAAGCTTCTTTGAGTACAGAAAAGAGATTATTGAGAGTTCATGATAACAGTGATATGTGTTACTTATTAAACTGATGAAACAAGAGGCATTAGTACAACATGAGCATGTGGTCTCTGTCTAGCCTTTGGATCACTGGTGTCACACACAATGAATTTGTAGAAAACTATTTGTCCTGGCTGCTGTCTGCAGAGGAAAAATACAGCCAAGAGTAAAACTTGGTATGCCTTCAAACACAGAAATATTTGAGGCCGTCCACCTTTTCATGGGCCAACTTCTAAGATATTATTGTTTGTCCTAACCTTAACCTTCCTTGACAAAACATTATTTAAGTCACATAAAAAAAAAAAAAACTGTATTGTTGAGGCCAAATTTATTTGATTTTTATGAAAAGTAAATTTCTTTTTAAATGTATTGTATCTACTTGCAAGCTCATGGGAAAGATAATTTCTATCCATTACAGATATTTGATAAATTCTCCTGTGATTATGCAGTTGTTTTATTTCCAGTATCTTTTCTCCTTCGTGATAATTTTTACTCTGGTTTTAAAATATGTGCATCTATTAAGAATTAAAGTAAAACAGTTAACAACTTTAATTTCTTAAATCTTTATTTTTCTCTTTTGCAGTGTTGGTTGTATTTTCCATGGTGCTTTCCATGCAAACTAGATACATGTAGTATTTTATTGTCAAAATAATGTTTCAAGTAGTAAAATGGCAAGGGAATACTGACTGAGCTATTAATAAAACACACCAGCTTTTAGCTGGCAAAGCAGCCTTCTTTCCATCAAATATGTCTCAGCCTTTAATAAAGAAACTCAAGTGGTGTAGGTGAAAAATTACTTTTCTCACCCGGTCATCTGTCTGTCATGTATTATTCAGGTCACCAATGTTTGTCCTGAACTGTATCATTCTGTAGTTGTGTCAGGTATGAAATATGTTCAGTGTAATTCCATCAGACTTCACGAAGTTGATTAGAACAGATCACCTTTCGCATGGGCACAAGTTATCTCAGCAGATTGAATGAAAAAGACTTATTTATCTTTGCCTGATAATAAAGAAAGAGATGAGCAAATTTATCCATTAACTTGAAAAGAGTCCCATATTTTGTGTGAAAACAAACTGAAGGCAGTAATTCTATTGAAAATACTTTAATACGTGAGTGTTTCTTTGAAAACATGTTTATGTTTGAAACCAGAAAATATAAACCTTGAGCCACATGCATTCTATAAAAAGCTTTTAAATGTTACTTTTTTTCCTTGAGCACAATCCTCAGAAACAATTAAATTGGTGTTGCTGTATTTTTGATAGGTGTTTAAGGCTGTAATGGTGCATTTTTTCCTTAAAATTCAAATGTTGGTGAAGGTCTAAATATAATGGGGTGTGAAAAATGTGTTGTTCTAATTATTAAGAATAAAAAAATAGATATTAAATACTTGCCAGCAATATCTGTTAAGGTAGATGATTTTGTTTTTCTCAAGTATAATGGCTAAAACTCTATTGTACAATAATTTGGTAAAGCAACTTTTTTTTATTATTATTTTTGCTCTTTTTTTTTATTTTTATGGAGAATAAATATGCTTTTGAGAGGGCATTAATGATCTGAGCAACCTTTCTAGAATCTGCAACAACTCAATGCAATCCTCTCTCCAATACCCTTCCTAACTGAAAATTTTCATGCTTTGTATACAGTTCCCATAGATATTCAGTGTTGTTGTGATGCAACTTCCCAAACCATTGCATCTCAGCTACAGAAAATTCAGAATAGGTTTTAAGACAGTCAAGAACTGTCCTGTTTTCCTGTAAACTTCAATACTGTCTGAAATGTAGATCATCATCTGTGGAATATTACAGGTACTTATTCTGAATTGATACAAGTGTATTATAACAAGATGGAAAAACAACCTGGGTTTTAACAAACAGCAACTACTGTAGGGTCACTGAGTCACCACACAGGTTGACCTTTTTCCTGACGAGGAGTGGAAGAGGTCTTTGCTGATGGGTTGCTTTCTCTGTCTGAGCACTTTCCTAGTGCAGCAGTGGGCAGTGAATCAAAGCTCAGCCTCAGTGCTTCCTGCTCCATTTCCCTTTAGCAAGAAAATGTACTCTTAGGTGCCTGCCTCTGGAAAGTGTGTGTGACAACGAACCCTGAGAGAAGGGAGCTACAGGCATAAACCCAAACTCTGTGGTTTTGATAGTGTCCTCAGCTGGCTGGGGTTTGTAATTTCTCTTTTTGGCCATCCATTGGGACCAGCAGAGACGAGTTTTTCAGGTCAGGGCTCTGAAATCATTCACTGTCAAAATATGAACGCACAATTTATTGTTCCAAGATTTACTGGTTTAAAGGCTCAACCCAAGAATGGGTGAGAGGGAAGTTTTTGAAGCATTTTCACACAAATGCCTGTTTGTCTTCCTGGTGACCCGTGGGGGATCAAATAATCTAACTTCAGTCCTCCAAACAAAGTGCACGTCTGAGGTTTAAGCAGATTATCCCAATGTCCCTCTTGAACACCTTCAGAATTTTCAGTCTGGATTCATGATTGTAACCAGTTCTCTAGATTTTACAATGCCTAAGTGTTTCAGAACAGTAAAGTGCACAAAACGTGCTGTTATTCTTTTAATGTTTTATTAGGGCAATCTCCTTGCAAGAAACTACTTTAAACTATCCCAGATTGCCCAGAATATAACCCAGACTCACTTCTGTTAGAAACCTGGATCCATTAAGCTACCTATTTTATTGTCAAAACCTTATGTTAAAGTTGAAGGTATTTTTATTTTATACAAAACTTATCTTTGAATTTTAATTTTGAATCCTTACAAGTTTTAGTAACTGCAGCATATGCAGGCTATTTTACTTTAAATAAATAGAACCAAATGCACCAAGACTAGATGATAAATATCAAATAGATGATCTTTAAACTCCCATCCAACCCCTGCCATTCTGAGAGAAACCCTTATATTTTGTCCAAAAACCCCCCAAGAATTATTGAAATTTTATCTCTGAACTGAAATATAAGAAATGTAATTTTAATAATATTATAATAATAAAAAAATAAAATAATTGTTTTAAAATTTCAAAATGTTGACTATGAGAAGTACCAACTTTTTAAATATTTTAGCATTTTTCTGCATCTCTTTTTAAGCTGTTGTTGTGTTCAGTTTCCCAGCTTATCAGAAACCTTTAAGGACCTCATTTTTTTCACTCTTTCATTCTCCATCCATTAATCTGTGTCTTTCCTCCCCAAATTGATAAAGAGCTTTACAGACTAAGGCCACTTAATGGATGCACTGGGTCACATTCTGCCCTCAGATACAAATCTGAGATCACCTCCCATTGAATCTACAGAGACTGCAACCAATGAAAGTTTTGGTTGTGTATTTGAGGGTACAAGTTGGCCTACCTTTTTTCAGGAGGTCATGTAATTCATTAATGGTTGCTGAGTTTTTGCTGTGGAAAAGAACACTAAAGCTGTGTATAAATGCTCTGGACAATGTGTGTGCCACTGTAAAAGGTGAAAGCAAAATATACAGCATGCTAACAATTGGTTTAAAGACCAAGGCTGCAACTTTTATTGAAAAAAGAATAGCTTAAACTGCAATGTTACTTGACAGATAATAGTCTCTCCAAACATAAGTAACCATAAAACCCGAGGGTACCAATCATGTGCTTCAGATCCCATGAAGATGTGATCTCCAAGCTGTACCAATATCAGGGAGGAAGATAATTTCTCAAGAGTGCTAGTGAACACTGTGAAATTTTGTGGTTTGTTAAAATCAGATGCTGCAGTTAAGAGGTTCAAGTGAATAATTTTCCTTTTACTTTTTTTTGTAAGAGGGAAAAAAATAGTGCTGCTCCAATGTTTATCAAGAAAATGTGTTTTACATATAAACATGGAGCAGTACAAAGATTTCAATCATGACATCAAATGAAGGATCCTAGTGTCTGTTATTTTTACTTAAATTTTGAATAAATTGTCTCATGTTTGCAGTCATTATGCTTTAAGGGTAGCCATACAGCTGTAAGAGAATGAAAGGCTTTATTAGGCAGGTGACCCAAAGACATGCAATTGAAAAGTTCCTAGGGAGTTCATTGTGTATGAGTGTGATTGGAGTTTCTCTGTTTCCCAAACAATATTTTACATGAATTTGGGTACAGGTTATATGATGTTACATGGCAATAGGGTATGGGAGCAATTTCTGCCTCATGGCTTTCTTGCCAGATGAATATCAGCTAAATATAAACCGTGCCTTGTAATAAAAAACTATTTAATGAAATACAGAGGTTATAGTGTTTGGAGGCTATATAACCAGATTGATTCCCTGTGTACTTTGTTAGGTTTTCCTGCAATTTTTTACATCTCTAGTGGAATTCAGATACGTTAAGACATGTAAATTCAAGTGTTTGAGTGTGAAATACCTTTCAAGAAGGGTTAAAAGGAAGACTTGAGGAACCACAGTCAACCCAGTCGCTGGGAAGTTGATGAAACAATAATCCTTGAAACCATCTCCTAACACTTGAAGTACAGAAAGATAATTTGGAGTAGTCAGCATGGATTTACAAAAGTGAAATCATGCTTAACCAACATTCCACAATTAAGTGATTAACTCAGAGGACAACAGGAGAGCAGCGAGTGTTCTTTACATTGATCCTAGTATAGCCTTTGACCTTGTGTCCAATCACATCCTTAGAGATGAGATGACAGATCACAGGTTAGATAGGTGGAGAGTGATGTAGACTGAAAACTGGCTCAGTAGCTGGGTCCAGAAAGTTATGATAAGTGGCATGAAGTCCAGTTGGAGGCAAGTAACTAGTAGTGTACCCCAGGGATTGATACTGGGGCCAATACTCTTTGATGTGCTCATTAATGACCTGAACAGTAGCACAGACTGAGCCCCCAGCAAGTTCACAGATGATAATTAAGTGTGAGAAGTGGGTGATACAAGGGATCTGCTGTTTGGAGGGATCTTGACAGGATGAAGAATTGAGCTGAGGAAAATCCCATGACGTTCAATGAGGGGAAATGCAAAGTCCTGAACCTGGAGAATTATAATCTCCAGCACCCATATAAAACCAGCTGGAAAGTATCTTGTCAGAGAAAGATCTCGGAGTCTTGGTAAATAGGAATCTGGCCAGAAGACTGCTGTGTACCCTTGCAGCAGGCTGACAGTGTATGAGGCTGCATTTTGAAGAACATTGCCAGCAAGTCAAGGACAGTGAACTTTCCCCTCTACTCAGCACTGGTGAAACATATCTCAAGTACTGTGTTCAGTTCTGGGCTCTTCAGTGTAAGAAGGATTAAGGGATTGAAGCCTCTCACATGAGAAGAAGCTGAATGAAATGGGAGCATTCAGGCTGGAGAAGAGATGTCTCAGGAGGATCTTATTAACACATACAGACACCTGACGCTGTATAACAACCAGATACTTGTCAGTAGAGCCCATTGATAGGACAAGAGGCAATGGCCATAACTGAAAATACAGAAAGTTTCACTTGAATGCAAGAAAAAGCTTTCTACTGCGTGGGTGGTCAAACATTAGTGCATGTTGCCCTGATAGGTTGTGAAATTTCCACTTGTGAAGATACTCAAAACCAACCTGGACATGATTCTGAAGTACAGGAAGATAATTTGGACACTTCTGAACAGGGCAACCTGTTCTAGATCACCCTGTGTGAACAGAAAGGTTGGACTAGATGATCTCACAAGGCACCTTCCAACCTAAACAATTCCTTAATTCTGTGATATTCTTTATTATTTGAGTTATTCAGGCCACAGTAAAGCAGACACTGGCATTTGAGAAGCTGAATTGCTATCTGAAGTTGTCTGAACTTGATTAGGTTGCTCACATGTCTATCTGGCTCTATTTTACATGCATGAAAGTATCTCTGATATGCAGGGCTGACAGATATGGCAAAGGACAGATGTAAATCTTAGACCATTGTGAAGTCTTATCTGCAGACTTACCATGTTACTTTAGTGTGTCTCAGATTGTGATGCCTCAGACACCCCCTGTTGTAAAAGCTGGCTGGTGAATAGCAGGAATTATGTACAGTAGACATATATTTAGTATGTTTAGACACTATTACTCTATTTACACTGGAATGCCAGTACATGAAATTGTTTCCCATTCAGCATTAGGTCTTACAGTTGAAAAATTACTTGTGTAAAATAATCCAGGCTTCTTCCTTGGCAAGAAGTGCACTAGATGGTTCCTTCAGCTGAACTGAATCAAATTTATATGAGGAAACTGGCAGATGTTTTTTTTAGGATAAACTGTGAAGAGTTATAATTAACCAGTGTTGATAACTGATGTTAAATTTATATATCTATTCTCCCAAACCTACAGAATTCAGGAAGTAAGCTAATGAGGATTTCATCATAGCCTTTGCACCTTGTGGGTCTAGAGATTAAGGTTACTATAGACGTTTTTCATCAAGATTTCTGGACTGGTAGGAATATCTCATTCCTGTTTTGCAGCAGTGCAACCTGTTCTTATTTGGTCAAGCTAGATTCTGGTTTTCAAAAGAAGATTCAGGGACTATATTTCACAATCAGGTTATGATGGATAGTCTATCATATTTCATTGGGGTTTTCTTATGTAAAGAGCAGAAAAAAGTCTGTTGTACAACCCAACATATTAGTTGCACAAGACAAATTGTAGAAATATTTGTCCCCATTTTTTAAAAAAATTGGTTTTTGCAAGTGTAGCTCAAAGCAATTTGTTGTCAGTGCTTTATAAGCATAAGCGAGTTAAAATCTGTATTGAGAAAATATCAATTTCCACAGAAGTAGCTGTTTTCATAATAGAATGAACAACTTAAAAAATGTTGAGAAAATAAAATATAACTCTATTATTTCCAATGAGCTAACATGATGATTATAATTGTTGATTAAATAGTATTTATCACACTGTGAGAAAAACTTTAACCTGACTATAGTGCTAAATTCAGACCTTATGAGCTTCTGGGGAGTCAAGTGGTTCGTTTACCCTTGTTAAATTCCTGCTCCTTTGATGAGGACATATTTACATTAAATGCAGAATGTATCTTACCAATGATCCTGCAAACATTTAACAATGCTGAGTTTTCCATTTAAAGATGTCTGCTCAGTGAGAATTCCATCTGTATTCATGTGACTCTGCCAGATGTGTCAGTAGGCTGTTCAAGGATAGACATTTTTAAAAAGAGTCAGCTTTGAAAAAAACATGAATCAACATTTAGCTTCAAACAGAATTAGAGGGGAGTTAAACTGATATCAAAGAAGTTAGGAAGTTTGCCTTGTCACAATATGAAATACAGTCATACAGTACATTTCAGCAAGCAAGTTTGCAGGTAGCATTTTGAAAATCAGTGCACTTGTTAAACTGTATATGGATTTCTTGGTGTTTATGTTATAATTATTAACTTCTTCTATTAGACATAAATTTATTTAAAATATAACATAAACCTTGAAGTTTTTAAGTGCTAAATTATGTGTATAGTGTTGTATATTTCTCATAAATGTTGGTTTCATCTGTAAAAGCCAGCTCTTGGTTGACATCACTCTTTCTAGCTCTTTTCTTTATTAAAAAATGTGCTCCTCCCCAAAAATTAAATTTGACATGAAAAGATTTTTTTTAGCCAAGAATAATTATTATTTATAATATTAGGAAATAATTTTGTGGGCATGGGATGTTGTACTGAATTTAAATAAATATTTTTGAGATAAAAATACAAGTCCTGTTTCCCATTCTCATTCTTTATATCTGTAAGCACCAATTTGTAGAATTAAGGTGACCTAGATAAAATTCAAGGTAATAAGGTACAACTTGGCAAAATCAGCCCAAATCAAATGTCATATATTGTAAGGCTGCTTTAAAGTTGTACCAAGTCTACAAACTATACAAGATTTCTTATCATATAAACTCTCAAAGTCACCCAGAGATACCAAATGAGGAGAGTATTTTACTGCTTTTAGTCATGTTTTAAATGTTTCCTCTATTAATGAGAAATATCTGGTTTTGTAGAAGGAAAAAAAAAAAAAAAAAAAGGAGCCTTGACAGTTTCTCAATAGAACAGCTGTTGGCATACATTTTGAAAGTTTGAAGAAGAGGACATGGACTGGTTCAGTGAGAATGTGCAGCTCATAATTTTACAGAAATAACAGTGCACAAATCATTACACTGTCATGTTTAATACATGAGAAACACCATGCGGAGAATATGCTTTGTTACATTATAATGGAATACTTCTATATGTGGGAGTTCAAATATGTGTATTTCCTAATGGTCAGAATATAACATTGTCTGGAACATTCTCCATTTGAGGTCTTATCCACCAAGAATTTGCAGCTCCCATAGAGATAAAAGAAGTTCAAATTTGCCTAATTTCTTTTAAGCTCTTCCCTTGAGTTCAACACATTGAGCTAACCTTTAGTGTACTAAATGATGACTTGTTTGTTTCATTCTTTTAAGGAAGTTGTTTCTTCATGCCTTTCCTGAACAAATCTGTGGGGAACAGTTTAATTTTCTTTTAAGGAACGTCAGTGACTAGTTTTTTATATTTATTTGGTATTATCAAAATATGTTGTGCTAAAATGTATAAAACAAAATGAGTTGCAAAGATGTAAAGCCTAATGCCATCTGGGTTTTTGTAGCACCCCATGGAACTTACAAAATAATTATTTGGTCCCATGTGGCTGCAATATTTTATATAATAATGTCGCAGATGAGGTTTTTTTCTAAGCACATCTAGGAATAGAATTTTTCTTTTAGGAATTTCATCCTGTCATCTTTTTATTGGATAAAATTTTGTATTTTGAATTAAATTAATAAAAAAAAAAAGTCTTCAGAGTGGTGTGAGGAGAAAGCAGAGCTCTCCTTTTTTTTTTTTTTAAGATGCAAATTTCATCAGGAAACAGGTCAAATCTAGAGGTCATCAGGTCCACAAAACAATTTAAAATTCTCTTTTATGAGACCTTCCTGAGTAGCAGAGCTGATTTATATAATTTCGTACTTCTTATGGAATGAACAAATAAGCAATACTCTTTCCATATTGCTTCATTTTGTGCAATTTTCCATCTTCATTATGTTTTAGTTTAACTGTTCTTCTGTCATTTTGCACATTTAACAGTATTATATAGTAATATTGATGAGGTGTTAGGTACTAAGACTGTGGTGTTTACTTATTGAAAAAACAATGTCTCTAATACTACCCACTGTATCAAGTTTACTTTGAAGAAGTGTTTTCAAGGTAATTTCACAAGCTTTTATTTCTGTTCTGGACGCTGCATACCACGATTCAGTGTGTGTATATTTTCCAAACTGATATTAGTTGATTGTAGTCATAGTAATGTTAAACTGAAATAAGATATGCATGCAGTATGGTTATGAAAATACCTGTCTAGTAAATAGTGCACTTATTGAGTCCTAAATGTGTGTATGGTTTTCAGTGTTATGGTTGTATAAGATAGCTTGAGCGTGTCCCATTTTCACCCCATAAATTAAAGCCGCCCAGGGTCAACTGTAAGTTATGTTTATTTTTTTCTCATTGAAAGTATTTGCTTTTTAAATTTATTTAACCTTTTTCCTTTTTTTTTTTTTTTTCTTGGAGCTGCCACTCCTTTATGTATTTCTCTCCTCCTTTGAAAGATGCACACCCTCTGTCACGTAACTGGAAACATTCCTTCAATGCATGCAATTTCATGTACATGTATTACCACAGTTCACATTCTTTTAAAAGTAACCACATCTCAAATTAAGCAAACTTTTGATATCTCAGACAGTAATGGAGTGAAAGCTTGCCACCACAGATATGTATGCCACCACAGGCCATGGAATTTGTGATTAATCAGTAAGCTGAAAAGAGGAAGAAAAGACATATCGCAGGTTGGCAAAAATATGTAGGACTGGCACTGCACAAAAAGACTTTTTTCTCTTAACCTTACAGGAAAAAACCATAATTGTGTGCCATTTAGCTTAACGTCTGTTTTCTCTTAGCTTATAAGCAAATAGAAACTGAGATGTTGTTAAAAAAAAAAAAGAGAGAAAAAGAAAAAAGAAAACAAAAACCAGAACTGATTTCAGTAAAAAAAACTATGTATGTCCATTTTATTGCTTCATATAGTGGTATTGAAATATATCACCTGTGTCCTGCTTATGAGGATTCTTCAGTGTCATTTTTAATAGAAAGTATCTCTTTACTTGCTTAAGAGTCTGGACTTTGTTAGAGATTAAAGCCAGTGATGAAAACACTGAGCATAATGAATTTTTGTTGTATTTAGTTGATGTCTACTAAAATCCAATGTTTGCATTAGTTTTATGATAAAAGTAAGACACCCAACTTGGCCATATTTGTATTTTAAATGCTTTGCTCTGATGAGACCAGAACTCTTATTTCCAAAATGGGTCTTTCCAGCATGTTCGTGCTTCCTTCGCACAGCAGCTGTTGGAAGCGCTGATTGACTTTTCTTGTCATAGCTAATCTGAGAAAAAGATTCTGTAACTTCACCCCTTTTCTTCTCTCACAAAATGAAGAAACACCACTAGGCTCTCTACCCCTAGTATTACTGCAAAATTTCTCTGTTCACTTATTGTCATCATGCAGAGTGAAAAACTGTTTTGTGCATTCCACACAACAGTACTCTTAATGGAAATAGAGATTTTAGATGATGGATTGTGGAGCTGCTACACTATGATCTTTATCTTATATTCACACTAAGGACAGTAAGGAAAATTCTTATTGCAATCAGAGGTGTAATGGGGACTGAATCTAAAATTCATACAAGCGAAAGGTGGTAGTGAGAATTGAAAACTGTAATAGATGCATTTCAGTGGTACTGGAAATAACTGCAGATTACTGCTTGCAGCACTTTCAAATATATTGCAGTGCACCCAGGGTAATTTGCTAGGCAAGCATTTAGTGCTACTAAACCTGCATGTGTCACAGGACAGTATGGGAAAAGTGGGGGCCTGCAGAAAGCAGGAAAAAGAAGAAGAAAAAGGAACGCCTATGAATTTTCTATTAAATTCCATATGCTTGCTATTTTTTACCGCAGCAAATTGGTGTTTATATTATGTGCCCAATTATTGGTCTTGCAGAATTCTGTTTCAGTGAATTTTCATGAAGTAGAAAAAAAAAGATGCAATGCAGATGGAAATGAAAACATCTACAAAAGCAGCTGATGTTCATAAATAAATTAAGCAGTTTGGCATACAATGACTGTACTCAGGAAGAATACATATTAGCAATTCTTTGTTGTATTGATCCTTTAAACTAAGGCATGTGTGCCACAGTTAAACACTTTTGTGTATTTTTAAAGCTGTCATTTGTAAGTTTGAGCAAAGTACAATAGTCCTTAAGGGAAACAGCCTAACAGGCAGACTTGCAGTCAGAGTTCAGTGTATTTTCTTCATCTTTAATTCAGTAGGAAGCCTTTCTAAGTAGGAAATGGGGGTTCTATTCGTACTTGCCACTGGAGAGCTGCAGTTCATAGAGTGAGCTTCATTGTCTGGACTTGCCATGCACAGTGGGTGTGTGGCTCAAGCCCTTTTTCTCTGAGTATTGGGCAGATCGCTGCCAGATCAGAGGCGGTCCAAGCTGATACAGCACCTTGACAATTTGATTTGGCCCATTGTGGCCTATTGTACTTAATTTCACATCATCTGATACCTAAAATAATTCCTGACCACGTTATTCTTCTCTCAGATTTTCTAGAAAGCACATTTGTTTCACACCTACTTTCCCTGTGAATGAAAAGTGTGTGAATGCAAATGTGCATGAATTTAAGTTTTATTCTTTTCTTTGTCTACTTTGAAGGAGTCTTTACTCAAAGCAACTGACTACAGTTCCATTATCAAGGATTTAGTAAGAAAAACTATATGTACAAATTAAATAATAATTTTAAGAGAATGTGAAAAAACTTGGCTCTGTTAGGATTCTATAGTTTTTTAGTGCAATGCTGAAAACTAATCTGAAAAAAACCCTCCACAAAATATACCATAAAGCCTCATGTGATATTTAATGCAAATTCATAGAATAATAGAAAAAAAATTGGTTGTAAAGGACCTTTGAAGATCACCTAGTTCCTATCCAATCCCAGTCCCTGCCATGGGTAGGGATGCCTTTCACTAGATCAGGTTGCTTCAACCCTTATCTAACCTGACCTTTGCCACCATGGAAGGAGCATCCACAACTTCTCTGGGAAGCCTATTCTGGTATTTCATCATCCTCAATGTGAAAAATTTCTTCTTCACATAAGAAGAAATCTTCTAATCTAAATTTATCCTCTTCCAGTTACCAATATCTACAGGTATTGTAATTGTGATTCCTTTTCTGTAAGACTGCTCTCAATCCATTCAACACCCAACCTATACATCAGTTTGCCCTGACCAAGCTGCAGACCTCACACTTGGCCTTGATGTACTTCTTGAAGTTCACACAGTCCTCAAGTCTGTCAAGGCTCTTAAGGATGGCATTCCTTCCCTCAAGTGTATCAACTGCACCACTTAGCTTGAGACCATGCAGATGCTGCAGATGCTCACTCCCACTATCAGGGCAAATGTGGATCTCTGGGGAACACAGCTTGGTGCTGATCTCCATTTGGAGATTAAGTCATTGACTGCAACTCTTTGGATGCCTCCATCCTTTCAATTCCTTACCTATTGAATAGCCTATCCATTAAACCAAACACGCCCAATTTAGCAGCGTTGTGTAGAATTGTGCCAAAGGCCTTACAGAAAGATGTCTGTTATTCTTTACCCACCAACATGGTTACTCCACTGTAGACAGCCAGAAATTATCCAGGCAGAATTTTTGTTTCATGAAGCCATGTGGATATTTCTAGTCACTTCCTTGTCATTCACATGCCTTGAAATACCTTCCAGGAGGATTTCTTCCATCAGCTCACTGGTCACAGAGGCTGAATGGTAAGTCGTTCCCAGGTTCCTCCTTTTTACCCTTTTTAAAAATGGGTGTGATTTTTCCCTTTTTTCAGTGCCAGGGGACTTCACCTGATAAATTCTTTAATTCCTCAGAATCTTAAAGGAGAACAGCATCATTTATAAGTGAGGGACAGAAAAAAACTGTTACTTTTGTAGTGGTTAAAATAAAATATGGCAAAAATCATAACAAAATGTATTTATTGAGATTCACTACAAATATCTCACTCTATTGGGTGGAATACACTATCAGGTTTGACATCTGATAATGATGTTACTTCGGAAAACGTGGTTGCATGTTGGTGTTAGAAAGGAGAAAGGTGTCTTTCAGACCACAGTTTGTATGGAGCAAAAAAATTATATGTATCATAACATGAAATTACCTCGCTGCTGGTTTGTTGTCTTCAGCTAAAAGAAAATAATTGCTGATTAAACAACTTGGTCACCTTGATTTTTGCTTACATTTCTATAAGAAATTGTGTTTACATGCAAGCGCAGAGCACTACTATAAATAGAATGGTTCTGTAATTTGAAAAAAATATTTTTTTTTATTATTTCAGAAAATTTTCTAGTTTTTTTTTTTTTACACCTCATTATATGTGCATGTGCTTTCTGATGAGCTTTGCAGCTGGTTTCTTCTTCTGTGTATAATATTCAGGTATTAGTATAATGGAGCAAACTAGCTTTTAATTGACATTCCAAGTAATAGCTAAAATCTTCCTCCTCTATGGAGGCCCTGATTGTTAGAAACATGTAAGAATGGAAAAAAATTATTATTTTATTTAAAAACTAAAAAACCCAAACCTGTTGTATATGTAATGAAAACTTTTCTTTAAATAAAACTGTATAATTGTTATGGTAGTTTAACCTGAGTAGGCAGCTCAGCACCATACAGCTGATCTGTCACTCCCCAGTGGAATGTGGGAGAGGATCTGAAGGGTAAAAATGAGAATACTCATGGCTTGAAATAAAGACAGTTTAATAGGTAAAGCAAAACTTCACACACAAGCAAAACAAAATAAAGAATCTATTTACAGCTTTCCTTATATTTTGCCATTTCTAAGTTTCATGGTTGGACATGCTGGCCAAATGCCAAGCATGCACCAAAGCTGCTCACTCACCCGCGTCTGCTACAGCTAGGCAGACAAGACAAAAAATTAACAAAGGGTTCATGAGGAGATAAGGACCAGGAGCAAAGGGCAAAACAGGCTCAGCTTTAAGGTATGAAGTGAATTTATTACTACCAATATCAGAGGAGGATAATAATTTCACCCAATAATTTCTTCTGCTGCTGAAGGAGAGGAGTCCTTCCCCTGTGAGACCGTGGGGTCTCTCCCACAGGAAACACTTCACTGAACTTCTCCAGCATGGCTCCAAACCTCATGAGCAGCAGTCCTGCCAAAACTGCTGCAGTGTGAGTCCCTCCCATGTGCACACAGTTCTCCCCAAACTACTGTGGCTTGGGTCACTCTTCCATGGGGTACAGTCTTCCAAGGACAGGCTGCTCCAGCCTGGAAGCAGGGGCCCCCTCTCTCCACTGGGGCTCCCACTGGATCACAGCCCCCTCCAGGCATCCACCCTCTCCAGCATAGGAACCTCCCCCACAGGCTGTGGGTGGATCTCTGCAATCCCTGTGGATCCCCACTGGCTGTGGGTGGATCTCTGGATCCCCAAGGGCTGCAGGGGCGCAGCTGCTTCACCACGGTCTCACCACAGCCTGAAGGGGAATCTCAGCTCTGGTGCCTGAAGCACGTCCTCTCCTCCTTCTGCACTGACCTGGGTGTGTCTCCATATTGTTTCCCTCCCACATTCTCACCTCCTTTTCTTCTCTAGCTAGGAAAAGAACTGCACATAGCCCACTTTGTTTTGATTTTCTTCTTTAATATGTTATCACAGAGTCATTGCCAACCTCTCTAATGTGCCCAGTTTTGATCAGCAGCATGTCCATGT
Organism: Haemorhous mexicanus; assembly: GCF_027477595.1. NCBI lineage: Eukaryota > Metazoa > Chordata > Aves > Passeriformes > Fringillidae > Haemorhous > Haemorhous mexicanus. The sequence goes on from NC_082341.1 coordinate 127,493,015, forward strand.
TCAGAGCCACCAGGGGTTGGCTCTGCTGGACATGGTGGAAGCTTCCAGCAGTTTCTCACAGAAGCCACCTCTGTGATAGATTTCAAAAATCAGGCTGTGCAAAACCAACCCACTAAGTAAGTAGGACTTTATCCTTTGTAGTGGTTCCTTTGGAAGAGAAGTGCTTTATCCCAGATGTCTCTCCCTTTCTCCTTCTTGTCCCTGGCTTTCAGTAAAGAGCACAATGCAGTATGAAATATCCCTTGGGTCAGAAGGAGTCGTCTTTTTCAGCTGTGTCCCTTCCCAAGTCATTGTGCACCCCCAGCCTCTTGGCTGGTGGGGTGGAATCAGGTGCAGAAAAGACCTTGACGCTGTGCAAGCTCAGCAATAACTAAAACATCTCTGAGCTATTGAGCTGGTTTTGGCTGAGGCAGAGTAAATTTTCTGCACAGTAGCTGGTATGGGGCTCTGCTTTAAATTTACACTGGAAATGGTGTTGATAATTAAGGGATGTTTTCATTTTGCTTTTGACTCCAACGGACCAAAGGGATCTTGCAGACCATATGGTGTCATGCTCAGCATATAAAACTGGGGGAAAAAGGAGGAAGTGAGAGATGTTCAGCATGATGGTGTCTGTCTTCCCAAGTCTCTGTTATGCCTGATGGAGCCCTTCTCTCCTGGGGATAGCTGAGCACCTGCTTGCCCATGGAAAGTGGTGAATTAATTCCTTGTTCTGCTTGAGTGCGTGGGTTTTGCTTTCTCTATTAAATCATTTTAATCACAGCCTATGAGTTTTCTCACTATTACTCTTGTGATTTTCTCCCCTGTCTCACCTGGGGGGAATGAGCAAGTGACCAGCTTGGGTAAACAATCATGATAGTTATCAACACTGTTTTAGTCACAAATCCAAAATATACTGCCATCATTTACTCTATTGCACCCAAAACCTAATTGTGAAGTTAATTTATGCAGCAGCTAGAATGGAAGCATCATGTACTGCCTGAACACAAAATGCAGGTCTACTGCTAAGGGTTGTAATCCTGCTAAGAGTTTGAGCACAAGTAACTTTTTGGCATCTGTGCAGATCTGTTAAGTCAAAAGAGCAGAAATTCAGGGTGGAGACTCAGTCTTGTTGCCATCAACAGCAAGGCTTCCAAGGCAACTCACTTACTGCCCCTTCAGGGTTACTTCAGACAGACAAAATAATAAATTACAAGCAGGGACTTCAATTCAGGGATCAGAGTACTACCAAAAAAAAAAAAGAAAAAAAAAAGGAAAAGCTGAAGACTTCTAAAATTAGAATTTGTAGCTAGCTATTGGCAGAGTTACCAATCCCTTTCTGGTAAGCTCTCTAACACCTGCCATGATAGATTAGGACCTCCATCTACGATTGTTTTTGCCTTTGTGGTCTTGTAAAAAATATATTGGAAAGGACTCCCAAACTGTAATAAGATATGTTGTTTATGTAATAATTTTTACTTCCACTACATTTGAAAAACTTTTTTTCAGGTATTCATTATTTACTTAGGCGTGATAGGTGTTTATTTAGTTTTTTGGTTTTGCTTTTTTTTAATGCCTTCTGAAAGGGCAATACCAAAGTGTTTCTACTGTTTGAGTGTGTTAGGTTTTTTACTGCACCTTCAGGCAAAGTTTTCCTAGGATTGTTAAGTCCAGGCTATTCAAGTGTCTGATTGACTGCAAGGCACAGAGGTTGAAGAATTTCTGGCAGCAAGTCAGCTTGCAGTAATAAAAGCTACTTTTTTTTCCACGTCCATTAGTTCCCATTACACAGACATCACAAAGCCCCAAAGATAAAATCAGCTGCTAAAAGTATTCACACTTCCCAGTTATTCTGGAAGTTAATTTTGCAAAGTTTTTTGCCAATTGCTTTTTCAGAAATAATGCTGAATCTGGAACAGGAACATTATCCTTGACTTCCTTCCCCTCCACTTTCAATCCCCATCGAGCTCCTTCATACAGAGATTGCTCAAAGCAAGTCATGACCAATAAAGAGAGTATTGGAGTTAAATTGCTGCAAGAAATATTGCAGTAATATGGCTTGAGCTTAAGCATGCCAGAAGAGTATCCCTTGCAAAGGAAGTGCTAAAAGGTGAAAAAAGGAGCATTTGCATGAAATTTTGAAGCAAAACTTTCTTTCTACTCTGGGGCATTCTTACCTCCACATAGATTTGTATGGTTTTCATTTTCTCCTTTTCAAATGGGAAGTATTTTTGCATTTAGGAGTAAGCTTTTAGATGTGCCCGAATGTAAAAGAGATCAGAATCTGCCACTTTTTCTTTTTCTTTTTTTGTTTCTTTTTTTTTGTAAGAATGGTGTGTGGGGCTTTTAAGGGGGGTTGACATGTTTTCTAAGAAGATGGGAGTTGTTTTATCTTTGGTTTATGTTGTAGAAAGTTCTCAAACTCTCAAAAGTTCTGTCACACAACCACATCCCTGCAGCTGGGCTGTCTGAATAGGTTACTGCTTCATCAGCTATGCCAGCAGAAACGTGTGATTTCTTCTGAATTCATTTTGGTCCAAATTTGATGGGCGAGTACAGAGTTATTTAAATTCTCTGGACTAAACCGCCTTATTGAATGGAAATGGGTGAGAAGGAAATGTTACTCACACCTCAGCGAGCAGACACCAGCCTGTGGTCGTCTCCAGAAGGAGGATATGGTTCCAAATGTCACAGGGAGAGCAAGGTAACAGGAACTTTCTCATCTGACATAGTTATCATCAGAAGAGGACACATCTCTATCTTTATGTCTTTAGGATACACATAATAACACAGAGGAAAAAATTATAAATTACTTAGATTGTTGTATAAATCACAGTTACAATCAAAATTAGAATGTTTCCTAACAAAATTTATTTTTAAAGGCTGCATTCAGGAGGAAGACAGTATTTTCAAAATATGAGCAATGTAACATAGCCATAGAATGACCAGAAAAGATGTCAGTGTGTATAAAAGCCAAAAAAGTCACCAAGAGAACTTTTCTGTCCATGCTTCAAAAAAAAAAAAAGAATAGAATAGATATACTGTGTCGCTTACTTTACTGATAAAGATGGGCAATTATAAAGGATTCTGAGAGGATTTGATCTTTAGTGTAGGATAAGAATTTTAGATAAGGCAGTAGGTTCTTGTTATTTATTTATTGATGAGTATTGGGTAGCTGAGTTAAAGAAATCACATTTAAAATAACCTTTTCTAGGTCATAAAAAAATTAAAAGTGAGGCTGGCCAATAAAGTCAAAGAACTGCTTTTGCCCCATCTCTCTGCATAAGATGTATGGATCTGTAAGAACCTCAGCTTTACACTAGTACTGTCATCTTTTATCTATTTATGGCTAAAAGGTATTGAGTTGAATTGAATATCTCTGTGCAAGAACTTCGAATATGTTTTCAAGAAAACTAATCCCCTGGAAATTTATCACACTGCAGGAATTGTGTGTGTCAGATACTTCTTTTATTTTACATTCAGAAATATGAATAAAATCATTGGTAGTCATGATTCGTTTTTTTTTTAGGGTGTTTTGGACGGTTTGGGATAGAAGTTCATAAAGAAAACCAGAAGGAATGAGGCTGTTCATGAAATAATATTTCTTTTCTGGGTAATGCTTATCAGCACAGCTAAAATAATTGTAAGTATTTTCTTTTCCAGTTTTTTATTTATTATGTTCCCTCTGTAGCGCATTTCCAGATGATGCTGGCTAGGGAGATGACTTTTGTTTACAGTCTAACATAAACATACAATCCAAGCACAGAGCTAGCCTTGACACTGTTTCTTCATTCTTTCTATTCTGTCTCTAATTTGCATTTTAATATAACAGCTGATGCAGCCTGTCTTAATATTAAACTCAGAGCCTTTAGAAATAATACAGAGTAATATAGTCAAAAAGGTCTTATCAAGTCTTCAGGCAAAGACTGCCAGCAGGTACAACAACCACAGTAACAGAAGGAATTTTTTTCTGCCCCCTAACTATATTAATGTTCATGAAAATTTCACCCCAGTAAATTTTTTTCTATGTTTTTAATGAGTTGTAGTTGTTTAAATGTGGTTTGTATCATGTAGTGATTAGAATCCTATAACATTTATTCAATGTAAATTAAATTTCCTGGCCTTGTAAAGTAACTGAAGGCTTGAAGATAATGATCAGTCATAGAATTTTGGTTTGGTCTAATTCTAAATATTCTAATCTATCTCAATTGTTTGAGTTCTTCTTTTACTTCATATTTCTCTTTAATGGATATGTACAGATATGATTCCAAATTGCTAAACTTACATAACAATTCTCTTCTAAAATTAGGCCAACTAATATTGTAAATATTTTGACATTGATCAGATTTTGAATTGGAGAAGGAGAGTTTTTTGTTGCTGTTTTGTTTTCTATTAACTTGATTTTTGTTAACTTTTAGAGTGAAAATGAGTAGATATTCTTGTGAATATGATGGAAACATTGCTGATGGTTGTAAAAACTGACCCTTAGAAATAGTGATTTATAATATGCATGAATATTTCAGAAAATAGCAAAGAATGACCTGAGCCCAGGGACCTGGTGACAGCCTGTACAAGAGATGGAACTTTACCCAAGGTGGGCCACTGAAGCGTTGTCACTGTGGATGGTGAAGTTGCTATGGAGAAGTTGTTATCAAACATTTCTTTAAGATTCTCCCTAGAACACAAATCTATCTAGAAGGAAAGTCAGGAGGATTGCAGAGCAGCATACCTTCCTCAAACATTCAACCCTCTAGTTGGTTGATTTTATGTGGCTGAGAAAGGCAAAATATTCTGGTTTTTTCACTGAACTTGTAAATATATATACTATTTAACATCAAATTGTAGTATTTTTTGGTGGATCCTGTCTCTCAGAAATGACTGTCTGTTTTCTGTGGACAGTTTTATGGGGACTAGGAATTTAGTGTTGAGAATTTGCCTTCCTCTGCTTTTATAAGTGTTTTTTATTTAATTTAGCAACAATGAAGGTCTGAATTCTAAGCTTGTCCATCACACCTGTTAGATACACATGCTTTGAACTAAGTCACAGGCTTTAGCTACTGATTTCCTTGGGACATTTGTTGCAGAGAAGTGCCCAGCTCATCAGTCACACTCAATGTTTTTGCTAGAAGCGCACAATGTGCTGGGGAGGATGAGAAAATGGTTATATGATTCTATCCCCACCCACATTCTCCCTCTCACTCACAACAGGAAACAGCCAATTAATGCCTTTTTTTTAATGCCAACAAGTAAATGCAGTACTTCTAGGATTTTGAACTGTTGCTGTTGCCAACTTAAGTAGCAGGTGATTTATATTTATGAGCTGTACTTCCAAGGAACACTGGCTAGGGGCAGTGGTAAGGTTGCTGCTGAGCCCCTGGCCTAGAGAAGTGTCCAAAGGTCCTGAAAAGCAGTGATTTTCATCCAGCTGCTCAGTGCCCCATGAACTATTCTTGGCAGTATTCCTGCTGGCTCATATGTCTATAATGCTTGCTTTCACAGTTTATTTCACCTTTATTGGATCATGGATAACAAGGCTGTGCTTATTCTTGCTATTTTATTTTGAACCTTCATCTATTATACTACTGTATTGGGACAAGGATGTCACACTATTAGGATTTTTCTTCTGCTACTCATGACTTAGATATACTTTTAAATCCATAACTACAATAATGTTGTGAGTAATATTAAAAGTGCTTTTCAACTTCTATAGTTATAAATTGCATCCACTATTAGAAAAAAAATACAGACTTAGAGGTAGTAAATGTAAAGTATTTAATAAAAACAAACTGAATTCAGAAATAAAAATGGTTTTTAAAAGCAGGTTTGAACATAACCCTCAAAAAGCTGTTTTTTCAGTTGTTGGCCAGTATAGTTCATATAACTGTCAAAAAAACCAATGTACAGCAAAAAAGAAAATAGATATTAAAAATATAAATTCTTCTCTGAGAGTTATAATTCCCCTAATACAAGTATTATCTTAATACAGAGATAGTGCTTAAATATTTACATGCAATACATGTATTTAAACTATTCATTTTACACTCTTTCACTGCAGCTTTACTGCCTTTTGGTCCACCTCAAAATTCCCATTGTACTAGACCCATTAAATGAAGTTAGAGAGCATATACTTGTTCTTCCACAGGTCTAATATATGCTACAGAAAAATGTGAGTGAGCACAGATAGAGCTGCAGTGGAGATTCAGATTGAAGTCTTTGGGTTCTTTTTTGGGGGGTTACCTTTTTTATTTATTTGTTTTGACAAACCTTACACTTTTTTCAAGTAAGTTTTGTCATAAAATTTATAGCCCTAGCTATATTTACAGCTTACTGTGGCACCTTAGCTGTATTATGGAATCATCATTGCACTGGAAATCTTCACAAAACTTGATCTAATTTCTATGCTGCATAACCAATTGATTACACATTTTCCTACTGATTCCCAAATTCAACTTGCATCAGAAAAATATGCACTGGAATGCAAGTTCCTTAAAGGGCAGCATAGATTCCTTTCTAAGAAATGTAGACATGAGAAAATTGCCCCTTCTTAAACATAAAAGGAGTTTTACATAGGTCTTATGAGGGATTTGTGCAGTTTCCTTATGTTCAAACAGATAATGTGGTCACATTTCTCAAGTCAAAAATCTAATTTAATTCAGAAAGAAACTGAAAGGAGAAGATCTTTCATAGCTTGGCATCTGGACCCTGTGATTACCTTCCAAAGACGAGGAGAAGCAGAATGAAGTCATGTGTAAATTGAACTCTGCTTCAAAAAAAGTAAAAGCCATATTTTTGTCAAATAGAAATAAAACATTCTTAAAAGGAATTTTTGGGCCTCTCTTGGTGTTTTGTGAGCCCTTTTTCATGGTAACAGTCTCAAAAAAAAAAAAAAAAAAAAGTTATTTTTATTATATGTTTGACCAAGCAGAAAGTAATGGAATATGAAATGTGGAATATAGCTATTTGGTATGCTTACCTTTATAATGACTTGCAGTAATGAGTTGTACTGGTAAGCACATAGCCCTTTGTATGACAGGTCAAATTTTAGAAGATTCATAAATTTGGTTTTAGTAATCAGAATCTGAGAATAATAATATTCAAGTTTAATTGTTTGACTAGTTCTAATTCAGAAGGGGGCAAGAGGTAGAAACTGTGGAAAGCTGATATGGAAAGGATTGTTCAAATTTTCTGGGGCATGCCCACATAGCTTTTTGAATATATGTACTTATGCATGTGAACATGGGGGATCCAGCCAGCACAACAGAATTGCACACATTAATTTTGTTATCCATTATTGGGTGCATATGTGTCCTGCTACTATTTGCTCATTCATCCTAGAGGCCTGAAGTGTAGCAAGTCCTTAGTTACCACTCATTTCTGGTTTTGTCTGCAGAGGCAGGTATTTCCACTTTTCTGATACTGCTGTCCTTGTTCCTTTTTTTTCTCTCTGTTGCCTAATCCTAAAAAGGAAACGTTCACATCAAACTAGTTTGATGTGACTGCTGATTTTTTAAAGCCAGAGTTTCAGGTTTCAAAATTTTTCCAACAACATATCATTTTTGTTTTATTTAGTTGTGAGATATATTGCCCTATACACAGTTTGGTGACTATTTACAAAATAGACTCACTACTTAAATGGAGTCCTTATAGTGGCAAATTTTAATAATAGGGGGACCATCTTTATTAGAAGGGAACAGGTAAATAACAGGTTCTTTTGCAGCAATTTTTTACTAACTTTCCGTGTCCCATATCACTGAGACATTTTTTGAGAAGATAGTAGCTGATAGCAAACACAGTCTGAATTCTCCATCATGGTTCACACAGATGCAAATACCCTATTCTATATTTCTATATTTCAAATGCAGTGACTGAGCATTAAAATCCCATAAGGAAAAATATTCTTTTCAAAATTGTGCCTTTTGTGATAAAAGTTGTTAGTAGTTTTTTTTTTTTTTCATGTGCATGGATGACTAGAAAATGAACAGTCTCTTCACAACTCTTCTGTGATGCATCTGATTTACAGATGCTAAAGAAAAGTTCCTAAAAAAAGGTTTATAAACTTTACCTTGAAACATTTGAAGTCAAAGTGATTAACTAGAAACTCATATTTCAGCTGATAAATGCTTCCCTTCCTCTAATTTTTTTAGATCTATCATTTTTTGCATGTTCTGATCAACCCACAGAAAGGCATAAAAGGCGAAAATGAAAAAAACCTTGCCATTCTACTTCTTTCCTTAACTTGTCTTCATTAAACCCATTTCTTTGATAAGAAATAAGGTCCTTTTCTCTGCTTCCTTCATCCCAACATGTAAAGTATGTAGAGGTGGCTACCAGCTATTTGTTGTGCAAGCAAGATAGACAGGAGGAGAGACTGTGAGAGGGAAAATATAAAAGCACCTTAGTCAGAAGAATGTTTCATCCCAAAAGTCTGGAAAATTGCAGTTGTGTTTCTGTGCTCCTGCCAGAGTAATTCAGATGTAGGGGATGCATAATGCGATCCTCAGCTCTAAATTGCATAACTCTGCTGATGTTAGTAGGAAGACAACTATCTGTTGTTTCACTTGTTTCCAAGTATCAAGGTTTTTAACATCATTTTACACTAATTTTGGAAGAGGAGATGACGCTTCACTTTATCCATCAGTTAGAAAATACTTGATTATACTTGATTCTGATATACTTGGATTCCCTAAATGTACACAATGAGTTGGTCTGCTGTACACAGCAACTCTTGGTATTATTGCAAAAGTAATTTTGGCAAGGCCATTGCTGGCATGATGGAATGACTAAATTTAAATACAACAGTTAATCCTACTATCTATAACCACATTAGTAAGGTGCAGTTCACTTTTTAGATTGCTACTCCTGAAGAACTCTTTGGGATATTCTTTAAAAACATGAGTATGATCCCCTCAGAGCACATTTATTGCATATTTAATGAAAATAGAGTGGTTATTTATGACAGTAGGTGAGAAGTTCAAATGGTTTTCCAATATTTACCATGAAGACAATTCATAATAGTCTTTGGAACACCATATGTGGAAATGCATATGTATCTTCTTTTCTGTAACACAGTGGTGTTTTTGTCTAAGATGTTCAACAGTAGTGTCCACAGTAAGGGGTGTTATCCCATCTATCTACTGCATGCTTCCCTTGTAGATTCCAGTAATGTTCATCATTATGCACCAATTTTATATGTTGCCTTAATGGTCAAGGCTGCTCAAACTTGGGTGCTCTCTTTCTTGCTACTTCCACCCAGGAAAATGAGGAGGACTGATACTTTGCTGTGTGCCTGAGAATTGAAAACCTCATTGGGTTAACAGGGTTACCGTTCCCAACCCAACTGTCAATCTCAGTCCCTTGGAACATCGGGTTTCACAGGTCAACCCACAGCTTGTTAAACCATTTCAACAATCTAGAAGTAGTAGATTTTTAGTTAAAATCTTCAAAATCTTTATGCTGTGCAACTTTCATTACATTTTATCTGTTTCCCTACATTCCTTCTTAATATTACTGCCCTCTAACAGAATACATTGCTCTAAGAATGATTAGAAATACCCTTTACTCTCCCCACTGCAACCAATTGACCTCCAAACAGCAACAAGAGAGATCTGGAAAATAACCTCTCTCAAATTTAAACTCTTATTGTAAGTCTGAGTTCTTCCTGGAGCTAAGAGTCACAGTGAAAGGTCAGTGCATTGATACAGGGTATATTACTGAACTGTACCTCACGTTAGCCCAAAACCTGTAGTGCTTGAGGTAAAAGGAGTGATAAAACGGCTGTGAAAACTTTCCTATCAGTGTACTCGTTATGTGGGAAGGATGCATTTGTGATGATACAGGGAATCAAAGTAGTTATTCACAGATTCATTTTTGGTCTAACAATCAATTAATGACCCCAGGTCACAGAACTCTATTTTTTAATACCTCCTTATCTCTAAGCAGCTTAGGATAGTGATGGCCTCTTGGTCTTTTTCTTCCCTTCATTTTTTACTTTTTTTTAAAGATGTCAAATGTCAAGGAAATTTATATTTGGGATTTGAAAAAATCTCTGCATCTTACACATGAACTGGCATGCTTTGATTAATTTTGATCTGTTTTCATTGACAACAGTATAAAAATTATTGCTTCTAGTAATATGTCTAAAATGCTTTCAGCAGCCTGGTAACTTGGCAAGTAATTTACTACTCCCTTATTATTTAGAGCAGAGCCCAGCAGAAGGTGTCAGCAGAAAAACATTTTGTTTAGCATAAAATGTGAATTTTGGTTTTGGTTCAGCATTGGGCATATATGCATTTGCAAAATGCTATCTTAACATCTGCTTATATTTCCATCCTATGGCACTTATGCTTGTTGAATTCTGAAGATATACAGGAATGAGAAAAAAATTAAAATCTTGGTTTGGCTAACAAGGAATTCAGTATAACCCCAAATTTAAACTCAGTCTGCTTAATTGACCAAAATGAGTAAAATCCATTCTTTATTATGTCAATTTAACTTTTAGTCTTTAGTTGCTATTAATGCTCAAAAAATCTTACCTATAGATTACCAGTGTTCCATCTTAGTAAATTAATCTACAGTTATGCATTCATCTGGAATTTTAAGGGTTACTTTTAATTGAGCGGGATTTTTTATTATTTCTGAGGTTTTCTTTGTGGGGTTTTTCACAGCTATAAACTCACAGCTTTGTGGGTTTTTTCTAGGAAAAAAAATGATTTTTCCTAAAGTGGAGGTGAGATACCATCCTCTAGATGCCTTGTGAGAGATGGCCAAATATAGGTTCTTTCTTTCTTACAGGTTTAATTATGGAGGTCATTGTGAAAATATTTATTTTTTCAGAATGTACAAAATTCATTAGGTAGGGCTTGAATTGAAAAGTTTTCTCTTAACATAAATATCATTAATTGATAAAGTTGCAAATAATACCCTTAAACACTGGTAGTACAATTAAAAGTAATTCATGAAAGAAGGTACAGTCTCTACTTTTAGTATAAATAGTTTTTATGTTTAATGGAGTTATTTCTATTGACCTTGTTCATAGTACCACCAGCTGTTAAAGTTCAAATCTGAACACATATGACCAAATGAGAATTTTTATTAGATTTTGAAGTTCTTGTTTTTTCAGACTTATATTTGACACAACAGAAGGTTGTCTCTTTCAAATATGACCTATTATGTATCAATTGCAGTGGCTGAATCAGATCTTAATTTTACTTTGTCTGATAGAATCAGCTAATTATTTCTGTGTAGTGTCATTTTATCTGATAACAGCTTAGCTGACTAGAATTTTAAAAGCTTTGTCTTAAGAAGTAAACAAGAGTGGGAAAATGCCACTGTTTTCAATGATATAAAAACTTTCTACTTAAATTCTATGTCCCTCACTTCTCATTTTTTGTGTTGTCACCTCACAAGGATCGACATTATTTCACTCTGCTGCGTGGACTTCTGCTGGGTGAAAATACTTCTGCTATACTGACTAGCCCTAAAGTTCAACTACAGATTGTTATCCAGGATAAATATAAAGTCACTAAATATTTCTACTACATCGTTTACAGTTCCCTATCAAAAGTGAAAGCATTACTTTTATCCATTTTCATCTGAATGTAGACATCCCAAAATATCACTGTCATCATTTTCAGATACTGCCTACCAACTCCACCTGAAGCAAACATTGGTCAGAAGCATGGTCAGACTAGGGCACTGTTCTGAGGCTTGCTGCATTTAAATTGTTAGGCAGCTGCAAAGTCAGGTGCTCCTACTTCATGAAAATGTTTATATTTCCCTTCTTCTGAAACTTAAAACAATAGTATTGGGGATTACATAAAATGTTATTTTATTTACCACTTCAGATTGGCCATATCTATTACATGCATTTCCCTGGGAATTCTTTGAGCTTCAAATTTGTTTCTTTCAAAACATAGCTTATTTACATTGATAACTTTGAGTAGCTGGAGTCTCTAACTCAAGGATTCTTTTTGCTGACCTTTAAATTTGGTGACTAAAACACTTGAGTTGTGATATGGCTGGAGTGCTGGGAAAAGTGTGCAAGATAGATAGGCTAAAGACCTTTGAAAATGAGAACCAGATTATGAATTGAAGATGATATTTCATGGGCCACTTGAGTACTGAGCAAGGGACAGATGTCTCTTATCCTACCTTGTTTAGCTTTGAAGACACACAGCCAGCCAAATGATTTTCCACTCAATTAGCACTGCCTCTTAATTGACAGTATTTTTACTCTGTGCTGGGTGTAGGGTGGATGGCTATATACATTTGGTCTGATGTGCCACAGTTGTTTCAGTGGCCTTGATGATAATGTCCACTAGCACAATGACAGTTGTTGATAGCTGATAAAACCTTTTAAATATAAAGCTATGTATGATTATAGTCCTAAATTGTAAGCAATAGAATTTACATGTATAGACTGAGAGGAAAAGCACATCAATGATTTTTTTTTATTAACTTCTTTATAATAACTTTTTTTTCTCTGTTCCCTTGAGTAATGCTTGCTCAATCCTACATCTATTGAGGCTCTTCACCCTGCAGGCAACTGTCACAGAGAAGACAGACACATAACAGCTACATGCTAAATGATTGGATATATTCTTTTCAGGGAAAAAAGTCTCTTCCAAAGCAAATTGTGTCATGAAAAATGTGATATGTTTTTATCTTTCCCCATGAGTTTTCTAACTCAGGGACAAGTTTTTAGGAGAATTTATCCTAGTGTTTTTAGCCTTTTAACCTGGAAATTCTTTTATATAATGAATTACTAAATACAAATTACATGGTAATGTGCATATTGTGCCCTCTGTACCTAATGTACATATTGTACCTTTTGTTTAGGGCTGATTATTTAGAGCCCTAAACAACATTTCATGCTTAAAAAAAAGCCAAATGCACAATTGCTATAAAAATACTAAAGTCCTTAGAGGAAATTTATTTTAAAAACAAGCCTATCTAAAAACTTATTCATAGCACTAAAAAGTATTCATCAGTAAAATATGCTAAAAGTTCAAGTTTACCAATACAGTCCATCTAAATTCCTCACTTCATTGCCTAATAAAATGTAGGATGCCAGCTCTCTAGCATTTCTGACATGTGGCTGAAATATAGAATATGTTCCTTTGAAAATTACTGTAACAAAACCTGCAGATGCTTTGCTAATTTCTAAATAAGATGTATTTGTTATATCTGTATGTATTACAAGTATATTTATTTTGGAAAAAAGCAGTTAATCTACTGCTGAGAAGTTTTGAATGTCAAGTATTAAAATTGCAACTTAATTTGAGTCTTCAAAACAACAAAAAACAGTGGGAGACTTACAACAGGAAAATATTTTGATATAAAAAAATCTGGTGGCATTTAATTTTATTCCTGCAGCTCACAAACCCTTGGCAAGACTAGTTAAGTGGGAAACAATGCTCCTTTACTTTTGTGCATGTCATTAATTATTCACTAATTTAGGGTCCTAAGTAGAGATCAGTAGAACATACAAATAGCCAGAAGAGTTTTGGACATCCTCAGTAAAGGTCTCAATACTTTAGGACATCTGAAGTACAGAAAATTTATTAAGATGAAGAAGAACAGAAAAACAGAGCTGCTGCCAATTCTTTGCCTTTCAAAGACTGAAAATTATGCCGTGAATGAATTATCTTGTATGAAATTAATATTTATTTCAAAATGCATGATGAGGTCTCTTTTGTCTCTTCCTCATCATTTATAAACACTAAAGAAAATGTTTCATCATATTACTATGGGACAGCCTGTCTCTTTCAGTCTACTGTGAGCTTTGAGTCATATTTAAATAACAAATTTGAACTTGCTTGACATGTAATTCTACCTTAAATAGGCTATAATATTTTAAACACATTTTCCAAAAGTCTCTGTTACATATCATTGGAGCTCAGATATCATGCCTGAAAAGAGTTTTGGAAACTTTGACATTGTCATCTGACCAACCAAACCATGTTTGAAATTGTTATCACTACTGCATTTGTAAGTGAGCTCAAAGCTCAGCGCAGACAACCTGACAGGCAGTATCTTGGAAGTATTGTGTCTTAGTAACCTTAAACATGGCTTTTCCTTTTGAACACTTTAGTAGTTGAGATAAAGTGGAAGCGTTTTGGCAGCCCAACAGCCTTTGATCCAGTCTGTGAGAAAAATAGTACTGAAATGCCCCTAGTCCTGAATTTTATAAACCATGGGAGGATGACAGTTATCTGTCCTTTCCCCCTTTTTCCCCTCCACAGTTAGTGCAAGGGTTCCATTTGAAATGCAAACTTCATGAGGCTAAGGAAAACACTAATTCTAAAGTGCTATAGAGGCCACCATAGATAAAAGAGTAACATATTCCATCTTACTTCCTACACTTGCTGCAGCTCACTCATTCTCCTTGTAAAGATGCTGTATACGATTTAGCAAATTTTGTGAAATTGTTGTGAAAATACTTCAGTATTTCCTTTCACATTTCAGTAACCATTAATACCATTAAATTAATCCTAACTTCTAAACAGTGTTATCCAGGAAAGTGGTGGATTATTCAGGACTTGGCTTCTCAGGGGCCTTGACAATCTGATCTAACACCCTACCTTCAACAGTTTACAAAAAATGTTCTCCAGGGTGCCCTTCCAACCTAGTATTTTCTACCCTGTGTTCTTCTCCATTCCTGTTTTCTGTTTCCCATCACACCCAGTCTTGTTTCTCCCTCATTCTAGCCCCAGCCTCAATGTATCCTGAGCAGCTGTAGTTTTTGTTTCCTCCTAAAACCTATGCTCAGTTACAGTCCTTACTTACTTTCATGGCTATCCTTCTCTCAGCAAGCATTATGACTCTCAGATATCCATTCTCAAGAAGAGTAAATACCACCACTGTGTCACCTCTAAGAGGACATGCGAGGTAGACTGAGCAAGTCCTGATCTTGCCTCTGGTGCTTCTACCAATGTCTTTCTCCTTTTTTTATGCACTTCCCTTGGCTGGTAAAAGGTAATTGACAGGATGGATCAGAGAATCTGACCAGGCACCCTGTGGGAATTCAGGTTCAATTCAACTCCACAGATTCTGTTCAGTGCAGTACAAGATTAGGCAAGATCATCTTGGAAAAGGAGTATGCCAGGCCCACCTGTTATTTGGGCAGCTCTAATCAATTGTCACTGAGCTGACAATGTCACTATCAGCATCATGTACACTGCCAGAAGTAATACGGCTGACTAAGAGAACCATCTCAGTGTCTTCTTCCCCATAATGCTGGCTAGGCTCTAGAAATACATTGAATTGCATTGAAAAATCATGTAGACAAGGCTACATCATGAAGAAATTATGTCTAATTAATTATCTTAGTAATCTCTCCCCTCCCCTGCACAGTCATTTCTGCAGACTGCATGACAGACAGTGAACAGGAACTCCAAACCATGCGGCAGAAAAACAGGTGCTTGCAAACATTTATTTTTGTTTTCTTGCCACTATGTCCCACCCAAGGGCAAAGTTTTCTTTCACTACGAAGAACCACAAGAGTGAAGAGAAGTGCTGTGATTAGGGATCCAAGAAAGCTGCCCAAGGTCTTAGTATGTTAGTATTTATTTGCATTCTTTTGCAGATCAAAAGCAGCAAAATCTAACTGGACTTCACTGGACTTGAATACATTGGAACTAGTATAGAAGTGCTTGGCATCACTCCTAACAAAATCCTAAAGGTCCCTAGCCAATTCTCAATAAAGCAATTAGGACTTAGCTCGAATAATAAACAAACTAGATAACCTGCTATGAGCAGTTTAAAGCTCATGTTTCTTGACAAAGAACTAACATTTTTCTAGAAATATTAGCAAGATTTTCATTGCTCAGGTACATCTGTGTTGGTATGCATGAGCTGGCAGTAGTTGTTGACATGAGAATAGACCTGTGTCCTGCTTACAGGACTTGCAAGGACTGCTTATCAAGACAGGTCTTTGGTGTGAATAGATGGTTGTTGCATGACCGTAGCCTTTCCCTCCCTTAAGCCCAAGTATGCAAATAAAAACTCTGTGACTGTTACTGAAGGCGAAAGGCCAGACACTTGCCAGAAATGGAGGTGAGAAATCAAGCCAAGGAATCTCAGTCAGAGTGGAGAAAACTGACCTCCAGCCCGGTGCTTTTTTCTTCCAGGCAACAGAGGAGAATCCCCTTTTAATATTCCCAGACAGGCATAGCCAAAATGTTATTATATATTGTCCTGGTCTTTATAACATGTTCTTGATTTTCAGATATACTGTTTTTAATTGCAGTGTAAATTACAACATTTTAAAATGTATTATTTTATCTCAACAACATTCTCAAATTATATTTTGTTTATTATAAGGAAATAACTGTAGCATTAAATTATCACCTCTATAGCAACCTATGGTGCAGGCCTTCAAACTCTTATTTTTTCTCTCCAATATCCCAGTTACTAGTCTGAAATATCTGATTTTCACAAGCAATGAAGAAATTCCCCATCATGTGTTAGATATTTGCTTCACGTTTACCATTAAACTGAAAAAAAATGTTTAAAAAATAAAGATTAGTTATTAAAATCAATATGTGTTCTTATGATTTTGGCAGCAAATAGACATGCTGAGTCTTCATCTGTAAAAATGAGGCTAAAAGAGAAGCAGCGCTTCAATTTATGGCTAGACTGGACAGGTACAAGATCTGAGGGTTTTTTGAGCACAATAGGTACCATGTATGGAGTTGATTCAATGAAAACTATCATGAATAAAGATCTTATGAAGTTTAGCCTTCCAAAAATTGATTCAAAAAAAACTTTAGAAAGGTATTTGAAATAAGAGTGCCTGAGATCACAGCACTAAGTTGCTTTCCAATGAATATTGTGTTAAATTCAAAGGTTCCATGATCTGCGAGATTGACTGAAATTTCCTGCGAGACTGCTTCTCCCTACGTGGTCATAAGCATTTGCACAGCTGCTAAAGGTTTTTGGCAGCTGCCCACAGCTGTGGAACCACATCTGGACTAGATCTAAGTGGTCATAAATTTCAGTACCTTCAGAACAAATCAGTGAAACCTACTTCTCTCACCTATTGTTACCAAAGCCAAAAAATAAGCCAATAAATTCCTGCTATCAGGAGGGATGGAAAGAGAAAAACAGAGACCCTTTTGTCTTCTCTTTAGCAGATATATAAGATGCTTTAATAATCTGATAAAGGGACAGGATATAAATTTAGAATATAAACTTTGATTGCTAAAGCCTAATTTGAAATATAAGACAAAACCAAAGGAGTTAATTCAGTTTCAGGAATTCAGAAAATAAAATCCCACTTAATTTCTCTCTTAAGGGCAAAATTTGAAATTAGATTCTTCTTTTACAGACTTTTTTGTTCACAATAATGCTTTCTCAAGGAGAATCCTGTCTCTTAAAAAACTGCTAGATGATCATCACATTTTTAATTGCACAGTGGAATAAACTCAGTAAACAATAGTATGGCCTGATATGCAGCTTGCTCTTGAGTAACTCAAAATTTGGGAGATAATTAAAACTTAGACTTCTAAAGTGAAATTGAATCCCATGTCTATGAAATATATAATTTTATATATTTCATGAGACTTTTTTGATAAGGTTGACATTGTACTATTGTTTGAAATGGGCCTCATAAGGGGAAACTGAGATGCTGAGAATAAGAGAAAATGTATAATTTATAAATTCTACTTAATAAAGCATATGTTAAGTACAGCTTTGTGTGGAAAAGTCTTTTAAGGTTATTTATAGTTTGATTTATTATATTAGAGTTCTTCTTAATAATAGAGTTATCTTACCATTGTAATTGAGCCTATCTGTCAAGATTACAGAGGACATTTTACATATCTGAAGGGAGATGGCAAGGCAGAGCTACGAATCAGCACCAAGTACCAAAGTTAGGATGGAAATCAATACTATTGAACCACAGCATTTTCTTAACTTAAATTTTCCAAATCATTTGAGTCTGGATAAATGCTTAATGTTTGTCCAAATCAGAATTGCCAGTTAGATAGGAATGACCAGCAACCTCTATTGCTCAGAGTTTTTAAATAAGGATTTCAAAATCAAGCTATTGAGTCAGCCAAGAGAAAGTAAGAGAAAGAACTCATGGACACCTGCATAGAGAGAACAGATATTTGAAGAAAAATCTCTGTGCATAAATGATCTCTGTGTATTTCATAGTGAAGCAAAGAAGGCAGTCACATGAGCTGCTGATCCGTAGTAGAAGTGTTTTCAGCCAGGCCCTGAGATGATCTTTCCTGGATCCCAACAGGCCCAGATTCCTACAAATGCCATGCCACAGCTTCATTTTCTTTGTCAAAGCTTTGGATCCCTCTACAGTGTGCCATCTCCACTCTGTCTCAGCTTCTGCAGGAACCATTTTAGAGTTAGGAAGCTGAGGTGCAAAGAGCTCAAAAATCAGATTTTCATATATTTATGTATTTATCTAAGAAATTCCTCAAAAGTTAAGTGTAAAGTTTCTATCAGGTCAAACTTCATGTTGGCACATAAGCATTTTACTCAGTTATGATGAAATATTTGCCCATTAAATGATAAAATAAGTAATTTTTCTTGTAGTAAAATAAGAAAAATATATTGCAGTGGAAAAAAATAAGGGGCAGTGTAGTACAGAGAAAAGAGAGAAATAAACTTGGTGTGGAAGATAAACGGGGCATGTTTGTTTCTCACTTCACTGTTTGTTCAGGAGCAATATAATCAGCTAAAATAGTGTTGTAACAAAAAGAATGAGAAGAAAGGGATGCGACAAGATATGAAAAGTTGCTCAAAACTTCACTCAGATTTTAGAGAGTGGAGGAGAAGAAGAACTGAATTTTCCAAGAAATCTAATGCAAGTTTCCCTCTACTGGTTCTTTTGCTGTGAAGTAAAATCAGGTAATGTCATTTCAGGAGGTGGAATGATGCTCTAAGAACAAGAGGAAAATTGAAGACTGAAGATTACTTTTGATTGATTCATTGATTGCATAGAAAAAGAGAGAGTTTGCTGTTGGGTTTTGGGGGATGTGGGGTTTGAGTCTTTGCATGTGGATATTATTTTCATTATTTACTTTCAAAATTAACAGTTATCCAGTAGGAATAATGCCAGGGAGTCATGAGTGTAGTCTTCATTGTTTTGTCTATTGCAAAGAAAAATCCAATTAGATGAAAATTTTATTAATCAGAATTATTTTTCTTCTGCATTGCTTTCAACTAGTCATTAACATTATTGCAAAAGAATCTCAAACCAGGACTCTCCTTCTCATATTGTTTCAGTAAGTTCAGTAAGTTCTCCAGCATCATCTGCATGATGATAGAGACGATCATAAAAAAAGGATTTTTTGGTTATGTATAGTAAAGTGCCTCTTAAGCCCTTTAGTATAGCACAGCAGGATCTACAATTAACAGAAGCAACTAGGGGGTTTTGGTCACACACACAGTTTTTGTAGCAAAACTGTGATAAAACGGTGGAAATCAGAAGAGTGTCTTCAAAATGGGAATTCAGAAACCAGACTCATAACTGAAGTTGTGAATGCTTTGCCCTCCTGCACTACTATTCTCATCTCAAAATTTGCCACTACTAGATTGATACATACATAATAATCCCATTATGTTCCTGTCTATATCTTATCCCCACCTCACAAAATTTGGAAAACAAGCTTGAGGCCAATACCTATAATTAAAGCTCTCAGGCACTATTTGCAGTATTAATTCTGTTATTTGAACATAACATTCAGAATATTTTCATTTTGTGGTACATTAAATAACCATTCCCAGCATGTCTTAATAAATTCAATGAGTAAAAATATTCAGTAGGTATCAAAAGTGAATATATGAGCCATATACAGTAGATATTAGTTTCTGAAGTCACTAAAAAATCAATACACATAGTTGATGCTTTCTTTCCCAATAATATAGTCCTGTTGCATTAGTCCCCATGCTCCTACTCAACAATATTTTCTATGCTGTGAAACCATATTCTGTCTATTTAACCACTCCTTCAGTTTCTAGTAGTGAAATAATTTTGTGGAAATTCTTGAAAGTTCTTGTGAAAAAATATCTGTGTATGTGAGATGTTATCTGATGGAACAGTAGTAAAAGTCATTTAAAATTTATGAGAAAACAAATTTCTGTTATTATTGTCAGTTTAGATCACATTTTCACTCCAGGTTATGGGACCATTCATTCTTTTGCTCTGTAATTTACTGAATTTCCTTAACAACACTACTACTACTACTACTTAATACAGAATGCATGATTTAAATGGAATATTTGGGAAGTGAGTTAAGACTTGTCAGGTCTTATCTAAATATTACTGAAATTGAAAATCCCTGGAAAAGACTTATATGAAAAATAACTTTGGAAGTGTCAAGTTTTTCATCTTTATTTTGAGGTTGGCACAAATTAGCTTTTTTAAAAAGGGTTTTTTGGATTTTCTGTAAACTGCTTTCTAATCCTTTTAACACTTTAAAATTTTTGGTAGAGTTGGAATTGCTTGTTACTATGAATATCTGCATAGTGGTAGAATGAAAAAAAAATGGGCTTTTTAAACTTAATTCTGTAGAAATGCATTGTATTTTTAGTCTGTATCTATTTACATGAGTTTTTTGAAAAAGAGTACAAGGGTTATTTTTCTGTGGTTCATGTATATGTTATGGCCCCAGTTTTTCATAGTGCCATTCCATTCAACTGAATGGTTGATTCCTGACTGAAAATTTACACCTGGTGGGTAGATTTAGCTGAAGATATTCATCCTCTGGCAGTGAAGCAGTTACCTGTATTTGTATTTACTGTAGGTGTAATTAAGCTTCAAAATTAACACTTTAAAGTTAACACCTCATTAAAATCAGTGGACAACACTTACACTTCTCTGATTTTCCATTATTTTGGGCTACTGATTGAATGAATGATGCATAATGAGGACTTTATTTTAAAACACAAAGAAATAGAAACAGGAAATAACCTTGAAGTCAATAAGCAAATTCTTGAGATCCATGCTTGGTCAGTCTTCATTCATATTCATAGCGATGTGACTTATTTACAGTAAGATGCAATTATTCAATAAATATTAAAGGCTTTAGGTTTGATGTCTTACTTTATTTGTTTAGGGTTTTTTATTTCAGTTTTGTTTTGTTTTGTTTTGTTTTTGCTTTCTCCCTGAAGTGAAGGGGAACACAGCTTTAAAATGCTGTGGGGAAGAAAAGATCTTAATATAAAGTCCTTTGTGACTGTGGCAAGGCTTAGATCCTAAGTAACAGACTATCCTTTGTAATTTGTTTTAATGTATAGTGCTTGATTAGAAGTTTTTGGATAAATATGAATGATAATAATCATATTTCAATAAAATTAATATGCTGCCTCATGAGGTTATCACTGCCACTTCCAAATGAACATATATTTCTCTCATGTAACTTAAGATGTATTTGTGTTGTCACATAGCAGTGGAGCACCAGAATTTTGATAGACTATTTGTTTCCTTTTTTCCCCACAAATCTTTTAAGAAAGGTCTAATTCCTGAGATTAAAATGTGTTTATAATTCTGAGATCCAGAATTATAGTGACCATGCTGTTCTAAAAACTGTGTGCTAAAATGTTGGAAATGATCTTGAAAGAAAACATGAATTGCCAGAAATGTTATGTATCATAATGCTATGAAATAAAAGTGAAGTTAAAGCAGAGTGGTTAAAAAAACCCCAAGAATTGTAACTTAATATAAATTATAAATTCCATTATATAATAGTTGATCAGCATTGTGCCTGTGCCTGTTTATAGGGTGAAAATTGAGGAACTTGGAGATACTGGAATGACAAGAAACACATAAAGGAACCACAGAAAAGGGGAAATTCTAAGAGCTTAATAACACTACTGGAAAAATGCCAAAGATGTATTTAAAAACCTCCTATCTACAGGCTGGAGAAATTATTCCAAGGAGCTTTAGGTAGCAATGTATGTATTGGATCATATTTAACTATGTGATTTTCTTGTGGGTAAATGTTTTCATGAGCTCTATTCTAATGTTTTACAAGTAAAGTAAATGTATGAGGGCAGTATAATTTATTTTCTAATGAGGGATCAAGTAGTTTATTTCTATTGTACATGTTATTACAGTGACTGTAACATGCTGTGAGAGAGCAGAACGATGAGCAGTCACATCTTGCTAACACATCTTAGATGATAAACAGATGGAGACTATGGAGATATTCCATGTTAGGACATGCAGGAAAAATTATTTCACAAATGTAATTAGCATAAATTATATTTTAAAAACTTTGTTTTTTGTTTTTTTTTTGTTTTGTTTTGTTTTATTTGTTTGTTTTGGGTTTTTGGTTTTTTTTTAAATGGTCTTCTCCTCTGCCCTCTTAATAGCCATGACTTTGGCAGCTTGAGTCTTCAAGATCAGCTACAATTATGATGGGTGGATGAAGCCTTAAAGGTTGCAAGTTTATTTTGGACAAGTACCAAGAAGTTTGGATACTAATCTCATATTTATCCAAACTAATCCTTGGAGGTCTCTCTCCTTCCTCTTCCACATCTTTCCTCCTTCTCCCCCCAAGACTATGTCTTTTTTCAGGCTTCATGCTTGCACTGACACTGTCCTTTCACACTCATCTTGGAAATTTCACATCTGGTATTGCTTTATGCTTCCTGTTATTTTAAAATCACATACAGTGGGATCTCCCTGAGTCAGGGATTTCTCACAAATGCTTAGCTTCTTGCCCTAGTGAAGTCTCAAGTCTGGTGAGATTTGAAATGATGAAAAGTGAGACAGAATTGTCAGGGCCATTAACTGATTTTGATAAAAAAATTCAGTTCAATTTAGGGTCAAAAAAGGGTTAATGAGACCTCCAGTCTGATCCCCTGTGTAAAGTAAGCAACAGATTTTTAGCTCCTGATTGCTGCATTGAATCCAGTAATTTGAGTTTGACTGAAATATATTTTCCAGCAAACCATCCTATCTTCACCTAAATACAGAATGAGGTACTTCCCTCAGTCTCTGATGCTTGAGTTTTTTTCCTCAGACATTGAATAATTTTTATCTGAACCCTTCGAAATTTTTAGTACTCTTTTGAAAATGCATACTGGAACAACAAAAATAAAATTGCTTCTCTAATCTTACTCAATATTCTCCTTTTCCATACCAACAGATCAGACTGTCTCTTTTTATTATTGCATGGAACTGGAGGCTCATCATGAATTACTTGTCTATGGTAAATGCTTGTCAATGGTTTCTGAGGACACTTTATGATACTCTAGAAATGGAACTCAAACATGCTGAAGTCTTATGATGGAAATTTTTCTTCTTTCCCTAACAACAGTAAACTCATAATCCTGAATGCAAATAAGAGGCAAATACTCAAATAAAAGGGCCAGAAGCCAAGCAATTCTTAGAACGAGGTCATGAGAGTCAAAAGAATTGTGAGGACAAAAGGGAAAAGCAAGATTTTCTTCTCACATGGAAAACGTATCTGCCCACCTTTACCGGGACGTACACTATGCACAAAACTGGAATGACTACCTTTAACTCCTCTAATGTCTCACCTAATTGTACCTCCTTCTTCCTGAAAAATCATATCTATAACTTTGGCTGTACTTGATTTGAATTGGTCCAGTCATCAAGTGTTACAGATCACTTCCCATGACTGCCTGTCTTCATTATTTACCGGTGTGCCAATCTTTGTGTCATCCTATAAGTTTTATCAGCTCTGATTTTATCTTTGCTTTTCAGAGAATTGATAAATATTGAAGGGTGTCAAGCCTAATATGAACCTTTACTGCAGCTCAGAAGCAGTCTCAGTTGACTAGGATTCCTCACTGCCTGCTACTTACCAAAATGTCAGCCTATTCTAAACCTACTTATTTTGATTTAGCTTGGTGAAATTGTACTGAGTTAAGTTGCATTGCTAGGAAGTAAGCAGTAAGAGATGTGTTCCGATAATTTCTACATACATTTAGTGTTCAGGAAGGTGAGAGGCTGTTTGTGAGGCTGAAAACATATGAAAAACATCATGGGCTTAATTTTCTTATGGACCTGTCTCAGACTGAGACAGCACTCATGGGCTAGTCCCAAACAGTTTCATAACATCAAATGTAGCCCACACCTTCAGCCTAGAAGAGTAGAAGAAGAGTAGAAGAAACCACTATTCCAGCTCTCACAGCTGAACCAGGACAGAGCAGATGTTCTGCATTTCAGCAGTAAGGATAACATTTTGGAAAACCAAATGTTCTCACAGCATCTCATCTAAACAAATCATACTAAACACAATTTATTTTTTTCTTCCACTGAATTATCTAAAAAAATTGTCCAATAAAATTGAGAAACTCAAAATTCTAGGACTGGATACTTTTTTAATTATCTGCCCATGGTAAATATGGCATATTAAGTAATGAATATCACTACATTATGTATAAGCATATTCTTGAAAATTCCTGAGAGAGAAAAAATTTATAAAAAAAAGGGCGTGCCAATAACCAAATAATCTTTTTCAAAATATCTGATTTTTTAAATGCTGTTGAGAATTTATAGATTTGCTATTATGTTAACTTTTATTTTAAAGGATCACTGTATTGATCCAAAATAATCATATTAAATGTTCATATAAGCCCTATCAAAATGGCATTGCCTATTAGAAAAAAACTGATGGTCTACACAGCAAGGTTTTGAGGAAAATGTAGACTAACTGTTTCAGCTGGGGATTTGGTAGCCACAAAGTGATTTGGACTTTGGCCAGAATATTATAGTTAATAGCCCTTCTTTTGTGAAAAGTGCTATGGGATTTTTAATGACAAGCCAGTCAGGAGGAGCTGAATTTTACATCTCTTCCAAAAATAGCTTTATGAAACTGGTAAAAGGGTTTACTTACTCTTACTGAAGGATTTTGTAGAAATGTGGCTCACTGACACCTCTAAATCATATTTTTGAAAAAATAAAAAATGGCCTTTCTCTTTTTCTCTTTTCTCTACTATTTCATTGAAATGTAGATATTTATTTAGGATGTTGAATTAAAATCTGTATTAACAATAACCTTGCTTAATACTAAATCTATGAACTTGTCTGTCAAAATAAGCACACAGATGTTCAACTTTTTTAAAATAATTTTTCTAATGTGTAAAAAAAGAAGTCAAATTCATGTGCTTCATATTCATAAGTGAAATGAAAATTATATTCATGTGAGCTTATGAGCCCATGTGATGGATTAATAGATTTAGTTTGGATATGAAGTTGTTGTAGATAACAAGTTATCCTTGTGACTTTACAACTGCTCTTCTGCACTAGGGAGTAAAGCTCTTCCTTTATCCCTGAAATACTCCAAGCAATATCAGTTCTCTCAGTTGCTGTAAAAGGGATCCATCGTTAGTCCTTTATATTTTATTTCCATTTCCTCATCTTTGTAGATCAGCCATAGACTTCCTTCAGGCTACGAATATGGTAGGAAGTAAAGTGTTATTCCCACTCCCCTCTTTTTAGTTTCTCTGTTTTGCAGAATCCTTTGGTTTAGGGAGAAGTTTTGGTCTTATGCATGTTCCCTGCCGCTTGAAACCTCTACCTTCTGTTCTTTTCTGTGTAGTTTTCTTCCTCCCTCTTCTGGTTTGTTCCACTTCCCTAGGTGAGGAGCAAAAGTGGAAAAAGCAGAGGTTTCCACTCAGTTGTAAGACAGGATGCACTCTGTGCACTAAGCAGAGAGATTTTCAACCACAGCTACACAAGGCCATCTTTAGAGCTTCAGGTGCCCCAAGCAAGACTAGGTAATCGTGCCCTGGGATGAGGTCAAAGTTGGTTTAACAGAGGGTTTCAGAACCAAAAATGAAAGCTTTTGTATCTCAGTTCAGAGGAAAGACAACCATTAGAAGTACATCTCAGTGTCACATTGTTAGGCAGAGATGTTATTAACATCACTGATGTACATGTGTAGTAAGCCAGAGGCACAAAAATGCTTCTATCTGGTTAAAATGTACACACTTGGGCAATGCCAGTGGACATTTTACACTTAAAGGGACAGAAGAGACTTTCTGTGGTAGACAAATGAGCTCAAAGAATACTTGCCCCTATCAGTGCCCCTTCCACTTTGGTATCCCATGTGGACACTTGTTTAGAGTTCCCCTAAGGCTGACCCTGCAGCTAGAGTGTGTACAGAACAAGATTGCCTACTGTATGAGAAGGAGGAGCAGAGGGTTCAGGCCCCTAATCAGCAATGACATTTCTGTTTCCTGACACTGCAGAACAAGGAACAAGGGGTCATTCCACGTAGGAAACTCAAATGCAAACCTGCCAATTAAGGGAAACTTATAGTTAGAAGGAATGTCACAAGCAAAGAGACAGAAACACACAAGAAGAACAAAGGCAATTTAAAAGATAAGTGAAGAAAATAATCAAGAACCAACACTCTATGGAATTAGAAAAAAAAGAAAAACAACCAAAACATACAAGCAAAAAACAAACTTCCACCAAACCCAAAGCATCTTTGCATGCCCTGAAAAAATAGTTTTAAAATATATCAAATATCCAAAAAGAACGTCTGAAAATGAAGCTGCTGGGTATTAGATTGAACAAACCAGACATCAGAGATTATAGATGCTATAACACATAAAATTCTGTAATATAGGGTGGATAACATAGGACATAAGTTAGCCCTATAAGACTAGTTAAACAATATGAACACTTTACGCTGACCCTAAAATTATTCAAATTGCCAAAAATTTCAGAAAAAAATATAAACATATTCAAGTGCACAGCTAAAGAACTTAAAAATGAGAGGAAATGGATAAAGCTTCCTTTTCTTTAATTTTTTTTTTTTAATCTGATAATTTCCTACCCTGTTTTTCTCCCTTCCTGGACCATTTTAGTATAGTGGTACAAGTTCTTTCCTATTATGAATATAATCAAAATTTAAATAAACACTTGGTCAAATAATTTCTCAGAAATATTCTTTATGCTTGATAATGGAACAAAGGTTGTGTAAAATACAACTTGAAGTAAAAAGTAGTAGGAACTCACCTGTTGTGGAAATAATTGCAAAACTGATTTTATGCCTTAATATTCACATTTCTATTTAAATTTTAACAATGCATTTTTTAAATTTTATTTTATTTTTTTACTTTAAAAATAATTTTGCACTTGTTTCTCTTAAAAAATAATGCAAATACTTATTTAAAATGGAAAATCATTAGATTTACAGTGGTTTAATGCTAAAAAGCACTTCCATATATATGAAATACATACTTAAAGAACTCAGTGGAATTTACTGAGAATAGAGAATGTGAATTTTTCTAGAATCTGGAATTCAATTTTGATAGGTTTCAATGTTTCCGTTTCGCAGTCCTGTTCTGTGACTTGCATCAATGGTTTTAACATCATCTTGCTTTTCACATCATCCAGTGGTGCCAGAATACAGTCCCACAGAAGAGCAGTAATGTATTACATGAATTTTCTTTTTCCTATTGGGAAGCCCCCATAAATGAGGCTTGATACCAATGCCAGAAGAAGATCCAACACTCTAAACTGGAGATCTATGCCAGTATTATAATAAAACTTTCAAAGACTAAACAGAAGAGAAATAGTCTTTAATCAAGATTAGACAGAATTGTTACCAATTCCTCCAGTTTATTTCTTGCAGCTCTGTATAATGCCAGTTTTCTCCTGGGGAATTTTCTGGACTGTATACAAAGATACTGAAGGAATGAAAACTTGCAGTTGATCACTTGAGTCTCTTTCCTTTCTAGGAGAAGACGAGAGAGATGGCAGCACATATTTTAACAAGGCACAGTCAGCTATTTAAACCCAAATTGAGTGCATAAGTTTTGGGCTATTTGTCTGAGCCCAATCAAGTATTTTACTTAGTTTTACTTCTGTATTAGGAAGAAGCATTCAGGCAGATTAGCTGGAAAAACTTCTGGCTGTGTCCTCCTGACTTTCTGAGAAATTGTTACCCCTTCTTTCTTCTTGGAGTGTGTATCCACAATGACAATACAAAAGCTAAGATTTGAGTCAAATATATTTTCTTAAGATTTCTATGCAGTGATAGGGAGATAATGAAACTTCTACTATTTGTATTGGACTGATTGTATGTCCAGCTTTTTGTGTAAACTTTCTTTTGTTTAACGACTGAGCATATAAAACTTAATACATTCAGGTAAAAAATTACAGAAAATCCTTTGTTTTACTTTTAAAGTGAAGAATTTAATAAAAATTAAAACTTCTCTCCCTTTACAGAATAAAAAAATGGTATACAATATTATTACAGAAATAAACTGGATTATTTTTAAAGGAAAAATTAAGCAATGTTTTCAACATGGCAATACTTGAATCATCTCTGTATTGCTAATGTGATGTAACTGTAGATGAGTATAACTCCAGATGAGTGGAAAAATAAAGATAGAATATTTTTTATTGAAGTCTGATACCATTTAAGCTGGTATTAATTTCTTAGACAAGTTAAAGAGGAAAATACTAATGAGAGAAGAAATAATATCATTGAAAGACAATAAATCTTAAAGCATTCTATTTCTTTGGTCGTTCATTAAGTGAAATAACTTGCACCTCTAGGGCCCTTTTCAAATAAATGTGTGTCTCAAAGAGCTATTGCACACCAGCACTGGAAAGAACTCTTGGAAAAGGACTGTAGTAGACCTTGTAAAGAAAGCAGCAACAAACTTGTCCCAGGCAAAACATTTGTGAGTCAGAGAATTGTACACAATTTATTGCCAATAAAAGCAAATTTTGATTGCCGACTTGGGTATTGGGAAAGCAGGAATACAAACAATGTGTCAAACTCATGCATTCTCCCTTTCTCCAGAGTTAATTGCCCCCTTATTCTCCAAGGGTTGCATACAATTGATGCAAGCTCCTGTGGTGAGCAGTGAGGTGAGGAAGGGAGGCTGAGGCAGGGCAGTCCCTCAGGGATGTGTGCATGCACCCCTCATCCCACCCCTGCACTCCTTTGCTGAGGGGACCCTGGGCTCCTTCAGAGCTCTGGCACACACCAAGGTGCTCATTTCTGTGCCTGAGCTGTTGGGAATCCTTCCTGGCTAGCACAGAGCAGTCCTCAGGCTCCCCCCACGCCCATCACCCCACAGCCTCCAGCTGCCAGCCCTTGCACCTGTGCAGCTGCTGAGGGTGAGCACAACAAAAGGTGCCAGCACCCCTTCTGGGGTGCAGCAGTAACCACTGCTCCCAGCAACTCTGCTGATTTTTCACTATTTGTTATGCAGAATCAGTCTCAACCTTGTGCTTTAACAAGAACATTCCAAACATAAATCCTCATTGCTTTCACAGGAGGTTTTAAACAAAATACATAATGACTTCTGCACCCTCTGCTCTCATGAGAAGCTCAGTTGACATCCACAGTGCTGTGTTAGGATTATATTATGCTTCATAATGAAACTGGAGATTATTTTATCTTATCTCCTAAACCTTCTTTGGCTTAGAGAAGTCTGGATTTCATCTTATATTTACAAGCATCCAAAAGAAACCTAAGTACAATTTGTATCAAGCAATTTTATTTACACATACATTTATTATTGATGCATATATTTTTAGAACTGAGAGTAGGCTAGGAAGCATATAATAATTTTTCACAAAAAGGACATATAGCATACTTGTCTACAACTTTACACTTGTGGCTAAAAATCTATTGTACATTCTGAATTTTTATCCATTTATGTGTATACAAAATGCTTTTCCTATAGTTCAGAATAAGTGTAATCATAATCATATAATTGTCTGGAAGCCATTTATATATTTTTTTTGTATGTAATCAACATGTCACATAAAGGTGGACTATATTCAAGCAGCTGAATACTTCCTGGTATATCTGTTATGGATGTTGCTTCATTGTTTGGCTACTTGATAGACCTATAACTTATCCCAGAGTGAGAGAACACATTGAGATTTTCTGTGCTGCAGGTTTCTCAAGCTTGTGAACATGCTCTGGGAGAACATGGCCATATCTTTACTGCAGAAACCTGGTGCTGTGGGTCACTTCTGGAGACAGGAGGATGGGCTGGAGCCTTGTTTCAACCTCTTACACTCTGAGGGTTATTGCTGCTTTGCACTGTCTTGCACAAACAGATTGAGATGCTGCAAAAAGGAAAGAATCAAAGACGTCAAGTCTTGTAGAGAAGAAAAATTATTGTACACCCACTGCTTTCTCTACCCTTCTTTCTGCTCTTGAGATGGGCATATCACTTCCACCCACCTGCAGAACTACAAACTCCCCATATATCTCTGAGGTATGAACCTGGAAATTTAAATGAGTGAACAGCAAAAAGGTCAAGCTTCTCAGGCTTTAAGTTGAAAGGAAAAAAATTGTAATCCCTGATCAAGGCTTTTTTACTGCTCAGCTTTTGGAGAAAGCAGACTGAATGATGCTTAAGAATCAAAAAAAAAAGAGTCCTGAAATTTCCCCTATAATGAAAAAAAAATAAGAATACCATGATAAAGAATTTTAAAAAATTACTTGTCTTGAAAATAATAAAAATGTAGTGGATTTTCTTTTCTAATGTAATTTTCTAATTCTGTTTTGATGGATTCTGCATTTAGTAAGAAATTTTTTTTGGTTTAATGATAAGATCAAGACATTAAATATATGGGAATTAGTTATTATTTAATTTGAAAACTCTGATAAAAAGGTGCAGAAAAATAAAACAAAAAATTAAGACATGAATTAAAACTCAGTGAAAGCAAGAAAATACTCCAGATTTACATTGCTTTAGTAAAAGAAGTAGATTTTACTCCTTTTTTTTTGTACAAATTATTTTAAATTAACTGGAGTTCATCAGTTAAACTGTAATGAATAAATCACACTACAATTTTTCATCACATCACTCACAGAAAAGAATTTTCCATAAATAACTGCTTCCATAAAGGTGAAGACATATTCCTAAAATCAGTAAATGAAACCATATATGTTGACATTTGTTAAGAGTTTTAACTACTATTTCAATTCAATACCTCAATAATAAAAAGTTCCTGGGCTCTCCTTCTTGCTTCCAGAATGGCCTAGAGGTTTTGCATTCCATTTTCAATCTAGTCTGTTTTTTTTGCAGCTACTCTTTTTTTAATATATCTGCTTTGATATAACTGCTTCTGGAAATTATCCAGTCTGTTCAAATTCATCTTGTGTCTTATAGGAGCAATGAGATTGATCTACTTTGTCTTAGAAGGACATATAACTGATTTTTTTCTTCTATGTCCAGTGTGTAAGTACATACGGATTCACTGAGGCAGTACTTTTGGTTACCTCTTGAAAAACTCATTTTTATTCAGTCATCCATGAAGTATGGTGACTAGCTTGAATGACAAGTTTGCTTTTGTAAACTCTCTCCAAGTTATGTTTAGCAAATGAATGAAAACCAACCAAAAGATGATATTTCAAATATTTTTTTTCTTTTTTTAACAGAACTAAAAAAAAAAAAAAAAGCCAAAGCACAGTTGAGGGAGTCCTCAATCAAAATAAAACATCAAAGAAAAAAATCCTCTCTGATGCTCACTGGATTTTTGCATAGAATCTTCTATTTCTTCTTCCATAAACAACACCTATGTTTTCTTGGAGATTTTAGTTTTTGTATTGTTAAGAAACATGAGACGGCTTTAAGCTCTTTCTTTTATTGTTATTTAAACTCTTATTTTTCATATCCCATTACACTTTATGAGATTGGAAACCTGCATTTTAGTCTAGGAGCTATGAAACTGGCTCAGCATACTGCGTGCAACACAAATAACTGGAAATCAAGTGGTGAGAGCAGGAGACACATTAATTATTCATAGAACTAAATGTATTGAAGAGCCCACATTACAGCTTACAAAGGAGTATCTGTGAGTCCAGTGAGGGGAGGAGTAACTGCCTTCAAATCCAGTTAAAGTGCACCTGACACACAAGAGGATGGTTCTCAAAGTGACTGTGAGAATTTTCAATAAAAGCTAGGATTTTTAAAGAAGTTTCTGGTTCCCAAATCCCAGTGAAAGTCAGTGAGATATGGGAATTTAATTCCCTTCTTCAAATCATAGCTGAAATAAGTGGAAAGATCTGACCCACATTGTATTTTGAATTTCTGCCTATCTATCCTTGTTAAGAATTTTATAACATTGACCATTGTATCTACATGTGGTCTGACTGACACCCTGTCAAACCATGGGGAAATCCAAGTCTTTAGGGAAAAGCATTAGTATATTTACTATGAATGGGCACAAAGAGTGCGTCTTCCAAAGTAACATGAACCATTTTTACCAATTTATTGGTGAAAGCCAGGATCAGCTTATATTTGTGAATGGAAATTTTCATTTGAATTTTCCTTCTGTGTTTTGTAAATTCATCTGTAGTTCCCTTTTTTTTTTCAATTTTCACTTCATTGAAAGATAAAAGACTGCTGTCATGAGGTCTTCAGTAATGTTTAGAAGCAAGAGATCTGTGGACCACAGGCTTCTCTAAATAACAGGAAATGTGAATAGGTTTCATTGAAACAGTATTTCATAGATAAACACTAATGATATTTACATTTTTGTTGCTAAGAATCTTCTCTATAGGGGTTATTTTATAATTTCTGCACACTTTAGCATGAAGTATCTTGTTACAGAACACAGTATTGGTTTGTCTAAAATTTCTACTTTCCTGAAAGTGTCTAAAAATGAATACTATATTCTTAGCATCAGTATATGCCCCAAGGTGCATTATTAGCTATTGCTTGTAGGGATGTTGTTGCTGCTTGGATAAGCAAAGCCTTTTCAGTATGCATTAAAACAAATGTATAACAGAATTGCAAAGTTTGTTGGTACTTCGTATGGATTCACCAAACATTGCTAGCCTTAGAGAGATTATAAGCATTCAGTGGTGCTGTGTGTTTATATTTTGTGTGTTCTTTTTCTGAATTAACCAGAACACCTTATAATCAGGGAAAAATAATAGGAAAAATAGCAGCATTTTATTCTTTCTTTAAATTTTCTTTTTCCCCTATTTTTGTCACCGGAGCTTTTAAAATTCTAGAAATCACAAAAAAAAAAACTTGCAGTTGATTCACTTATGATTTTTTTCAGATGAAAGTGAAGACTCGCTGCTGCAGGAAAAATAATTGTAGTTCAAATCAAATCAAAATTGAAATGATGTATTAATTTATTAACCACATATAATTAACTAGGCATCAATGAACTATGTATTGACAGTCAATACTGGTACAATAACAAATAATCCCTGTCACTTAGATACTTAGAAAAAGTTAATAAATTGAAAGATCTGGATATTTTGAAACACCCTTCTATAACTAATCCCAAGAACTTCTAATTGTGGATGAACACGTGCACACATGCACAGACATGCACAAACATGCACCCATTACCATAGGTTTTGGAGGGTGCAGATCACTTTCATCTCAACATGAGGGACCCCACCTACAAAAATCTGCTTGTGCAAGAGCCCCATCCTGTGCTTGAGCTTTGTGCTGGCACTCCTCACCCCAGAGGTAACAGCCCCCAGGAAGAAACCCCCATTCACTCAGGGTACAGGTCCCCGAGGTGTCCCTATGGTGGCTGTGAGTGAGCTCCACATGATTGCTGGAAGCACCCGTGGCAGAGGGTGCAGGATCACTTCTGGCAGTTTTTTGCCTTCTGCTTTAACCTCCACTACCTGGCTCCTTGTCCAAATTTTCAAGCTTAGTTTATACTCCGTTTCAGGCTGAGTCCTTTGCTCCCAACATCATACAGAGCTGACTGGGGGTCTTGTTCAATGGCAACTTGAATTGACTCAGCAGTGCCCTGGCAGCCAGGAGGGCCAACCCTGTCCTAGGGGCATCAGGCACAGCATGGCCAGCTGGGCAAGGGAGGGGATTGTCCTGCTCTGCTCTGCCCTGGGGCAGCCTCACCTTGAATATTGCGTGCGCTGTTGGGCACCACAATGTAAGAAGGATGTGAAGCTATCAGAGAGGGTCTGAAGGAGGGCTGCTAAGATGGTGAAAGGCCTTGAGGGGAAGCTATATGAGGAGCAGCTGAGATCACTTGATCTGTTCAGCCTGGAGGAGACTGAGGGAGACCTCAGCACAGTCTACAACTTCCTTGTGGGGGGAAGAGAAGGTACAGACCCTGATCTCTTCTCTCTGGTGACCAGTGACAGCACCCAGTGGCCTGAAGCTGTGTCAGGGGAGGTTTAGGTTGGATATTAGAAAAAGGTTCTTCATCCAAAGGGTGCTTAGGCTGGAACGGGCTCCCCAGGGAATTGGTTACAGCACCAAGCCTGACAGAATTCTAGAAATGGTTGGATGATGCACTCAGGCACATGATGTGATTACTGGGGTTGTCCTGTGCAGGGCCAGAATTTGGACTTTGATGTTTCATTGTGGATCTCTTCCATCTCAAGATATTTTATGATTCTGCAATCTCTGATCATTGTTTCATCTGGCGGATGTTCATGATTCTTTTTAATATGATCTGTCAGTTTTGGGCAGATGCACCCTAGACAATTTTACATATTCAAGCCATGTGGACACCATATACACTCTCATCTTTGTGTTAACAAATATTGATAACCAGACTGTTTGCCAAAGATAGCCCACGTAAGGCCCATACAAGCAAATCAGTGCATATAACCTATATTTTTAATGTCCACAATGGACAATAGTTTTCCTGGTTTGTACTTTAACCATTGCCTCAAACATGCCTGTTACGATTATCTTGTATACAAGAATCTGGACATAGTTATAGTCTTGAGCAGCATTAGAACATGTGTTAATACAATGACTTTAAGTTTTACATTTGACCATAATAAACAATGTAGATTATTTATTTTTTTTCTTTTCTGAGATGCTTTAACCAGAAATTCTCCCTTTTCACAATTATGATACTATCAAATTATATGTGCCTCACTCTTTTTGTCATGGATCAGAACTCCTGTGCAAAGATGACTCTACCAGACCTCACACCAATTTCCATGCTGCTTTGATGAAGAGAGAAGTGGTGATTTACTACCCCGATAAATGGATAAAAGGTAAATAGCATTGTATTAGAGCAATGGATGCAAAATTCTGTGTCCTCCATCATTTTCTGCTTCTCAGTGTGCAGTACATGAGAAAAGGAGTTTTGAATATCCACAGTCTGTGAAGTCACGGAAGGCTAGAATTTGAAGTCTGGTTTAGCTATTTTATTCCTTCTCACTTTTCTGTACAATATATCAATTCCTGTATCTATATGTATCTAAGCTATTTGGACATATATCTAGGTTATTTGGTAACTCTTTCCAAAAATACTGAGTAATACTAATAGTAATAAAACCTATCTTCTTTTTTAAAAAAGCTGACAATCACTTTTGACTTACACGCCTTCTTTATTTCTGCCCAATAATTCTTGCCTTTGTCTATCTTTACTTATGCATCAAGTTTGTGAAAAAACTTGCTCTCCATTACTGAAACAACATGTGTTTCACGTCCTTTTTAATAATATTGGAGTTTCTGCTTTTTCCTTTTTTTTCTCCTTTTTTTATTTTTTCCTAAAAGAGTACATAAGGAATTATAGCCATTGCTATATCAATAATCAAGTATGGCTTCTTCTTCCTACTTTGAAAAAGATATTGAAAACAAAAGCAGATTCAAAATGCTTTTAAAACAGACAACTTACAAAATTAGTATATCTAATCCAGAATGGTAAGAGAAATTTAAAAATAACATTAACTCAGTGAAATTATTCAATTTTTTAAACCAGGGAAAAGGAGATTAAACATCAAAGAAGGGAAAATTTTACTGACCTAAAGCCAATGAGCAGACTGTGGGCTCGGTAGAAAAAGAACCTACAATGCTATTCTATCATTGTCTTTATGAGAAAAAGGTCATGCAAATTCTGGTGCAGGAAAAATGAAGGAGATAAATTCTAAAATAAGGAAATTATGATAAATATATTCTTTTGCATTTGCATTAAACATTCCATTTGATTGGTATTAGCATTAGGTTAAAATATTTATGGCACTTGTTCTGGATAAATCACATCAATATAATTTATTATTTAAGAAGAAGTGAGGATAATCTGCTTCAGTGCAGATAATATTGTTATTCATGCTGTCCTGATGAATACCATCTTTAAACAAGTGGAAAAATGTTAAGTCTTTGTACACTCTTGATTTAGAAAACTGTAACAATATTATGATTTTAAATACCTTTTAATTTAGAAGAGGACACTCAAATAAGAGAAGGATTAAAATGTGTGAAAAGAATGAATATGCCTAAAGATATCACCAGAGAATAGTCTGTACTGGTCTACCTCTGTGTTGTGCTGGGGTCATCAATCAGATTAGATGTCAGTGGATTTTATGGTCCTTAAATTTTTTAAAATATCAGGTTTATTCCTGGCAAATGCATTTTCAAAACACAATATAAATGGCGATAAGACACTTTTTTTTTTCCCCTTCATGTAATATAGATCCTATTCTATTAATGAAACATAAATATTACCATGGTAATTCAAATAAAGGAAAAACCTCTCAAGGATTTAGAGATAGAAATTGACTAAGATAAAGGTATGCAAAAGTTTTGAATTTAAGGTTTTATATTCTTTTTGTATTGGAAATAGTTTATAATATGGTAGTTAATATTTGCTTAGCATCACTCTGTACAAATATAGAAAGAGGATTCAGAACCTAGCTTAAAAACTGAAGTTTTTCCAAATGAAGGTAGCATATTTCAGACATATAATATTGTCTGCTGCCAAGCAAAATTTCACATTTCCTTTTAAATATTACTTTACCCCTGGGTAATTATCCGAGAGAGAGTTTATAAAAGAAATTTACACCAAACCCTGGTCTGCATACACAGGAGGCATGAATGCTCTTTGTAACATGTGAATTGTGAAAAGACAGATGAAGGAAATAATCAGATTTAATAAAGCTATTTGAGATAAATTCATGTGCTAAGAAAAAGTACAAAAAAAATTTGAACTTGAAAATTTGGAAAAGATGATACAAAATCAGACAGTAATTCAGGAGATGAGTAGAACAGGCAGTAATTTTTTTGTGGTAGAGACAGAAATGAAAACCATCAAGACTGCAAAAAGTAACAAAATTTGGCATCAGTAGTGAGAAGTAGGCTTCAAACCCTGTGTGAGGAGCAGTTTGCTGTTATTGGTCTTAATGTGGTCAGGAAAGGGATCAAAATTTCTTAGGAAAAAATGAAGGAAATACTACATTGAGATTACAATAATAGCAGATGAGACATTGTAATATAGTTTAGGGGATGAAGAGGGGCAAACTCAATGGGAGATATGTAAAACAAGGACTGGAAAAAGTTAGGAACAGCCCAAGTATCTTGGAATCATGGACATAGAATCCAGAAAAGCCTAGTTCAGTGATGACACCAGGGGGAAAAAAAAAGAAGAAAACTTGTGATGGAGAAAGAGAAGGGAAAATTTTTGAGAGGATATTTTTCAAAACCATTTCCAACTTCATAGTTTTTAGAGCTTGCTCAAGTTCTAGCAGTTTTTGTCCAATTTTTTTTTTTATGGTCCTTATATGACAGTCTATATAGTTCCCATTGCAATGAACATTGCAATTGGGTCTATGAAGATTTGTACTGACCTCATTGTGTCATCAGCTTGACATTATAATTTCATCTCCGGAGAAACATTGAAACACTTTTCATCATGATTTGATATTGTAAATGTGGTGACCATAGATAGTAATAAAAATTCCTTGCAATTGCATTTTGACATCATAATGTAATCTCCATAGTCTTCACTTGACATTGTGATGAGATTGTGGCAATGCTAACTTTGTATGAATGAAGCTGGGTCCATGGAATGAAAGATTTAAAGTACAGTTTTGTGCATAGAGAGCAAATACTTATAAATACATATATATTTTATCATAATGACATTTTTTTGTTAAAAATTGGAACACATTCTCTATCTATATGAGGAATGGACATCTGGAACCTTCTGTTAAGTGAGGAAATCAGAAAATGAATCAGTTTTCAGATAAAACTTTTTGAATTTATGCAAATGAAAACATAGCATATTTAGTGCCATAGCAGAGAATTGGAATCTCTGGTAGGAAAGTTCTTCACAGTTCCATTGTCTTCTGAGGTGTGTACTTCTAACTTAGTTCTTGAGTAGCGTAGGAATATAAACAAATGTAATATGTTTATAAAAAAATTTTTCTATTTTGAAGTCAATGAATTTTTAGTTTTAAACACATGCATATGTCATACCATTTGGATCTCATGTTTATCTGCTTTGGTGTAAAAACAAAAAGGGTATCCCTTGGAGTAAAAAGTCTGGTGTAGGCCTGTTTGATTCTCTAAAACTTTAGGTTCAGAGTTGTTAAGTATAGTGACAGACTGATTTAAACAGTGACTTTCATCCTCCTAAATTAGTCATTGCTCTAATACGAACTGGAATGACATTTTTTAAAAGTCAAAGCCTTGCTGATTTTTTTGTGGAATCTGAATTGATGACCTCCTGGTAAAATACATTTATCTTATTATTAGATCTTTGAGACACTATATCACTTGTAACCTTTACTTAAAGCACTTCCTTGCAGATATCCTTCTGATTTTTGCAATGCAGGCTGCAACAAATATTTAAAAATAAGTAAAAGGTACTATCCCTGGATTATAACTATGGTACTAGGCAGAGTGACACCTTGCAGTCTGGAGTTTTTCTTTTTTATTTACAAAACTGAATGTCTTCACTAGAGTGTAGCTTATGGAACTTGAATAAGGCATAGATAAAACTCCCTGTCTTTCACAACCTGCATTTTTGAATGTTTATTTCTCTTGTCTATCTTTCTTTTCTCTTGGGAGTGACTAGAAAATATGAGTGTAAAATTATTTAAAGTGTAGTCAAATCCATAAACCATATGCTTAGAAACATGCAAGTTGGAAGTTTACTCCTGGCTCCAGTCCTAAACTGCCAGTTCACTTTACCTCTGTAAGGCGCTTAAAAGATAAAAGTGTACATAATAGGCTTAGAAACTTTCAAAGATGAGCTAGGATAGAATCATCTTATCATAGAGTGATGGAATCATAGAATGTTAAAAGGTTGGAAGGGACCTAAAAGATTGTCCAGTCCCAACCCCCTGCCATGGACAGGGACACCTTCCACTGGACCAGGTTGCTCGAGGCCTTTTCCAACCTTTCCTTGTCCTATCATGACAGTTCCTGATGAAACATACAAACATATTTTTTTAAAAAGTATTATATGTATTAAAATATTTTAGTAGGTAGTTTTATCACTTAGTAGCGTTGATATAGAAAAAAATAATTTAAAAATATATAAGAAAATTATAATTACAATTAACAAATTTTGAGTGTTTATGTTCCATTTTCAGCTGAGGCAAACCGAGTTGCCCTCAAATTCTGTATATATACACAGCTAAATAATAAAATATCTTTTCCTAAATGTCTTCATGTTTTTTAAATAACTTAATTTTTTTATTGAGATTGTGGTAGTTTTATGTTAAATTGTCATATCCTGGGCTTCAAATCAGAAGTTAGAAACAAACATAAAGATTTTGTGAGTGGGCACTTTTCTGGAGAGAAATTATAAATTTCCTGGGAAACTTTTCTAATTATCTTGATGAAATTCAGAAAATTAGCTAAAACATTTGCTGCTACATCTTTTCATGTTCATTCCTTTTGTGAATAAGAAACTCTGTAACAAAAGATAGCACCAGTGCAAGCATATTATGAGAACTTGTTTTTCCATGGGGAGAGTTTAAATTGTCTTCAAAATTAACTGATTTCACTTGTCTTTGAAAATAAATATATTTAAATAGTAAATGAAGATTATTGCAATTTTGACAGAACAGTTGTAACATTAAATGAAAATAAACAGCTGAACTATTGTAATAAACTTTTTTTTCACTTTGAATGCATCTTCAATCCTTTTTGGTTTTTTTACTGTTGAAGTACACAATGACGATACCATTTCTTGTTATTTTTTTGAGTTACTTTTGAATAATTTTGAAGACATGCAAATGTGAACTCTTGACCAAAATGAAGTTTCCAGAATTGACTTGAATAGTAAAAAGAAATTCTGTTTAATAGTAATATAATTGCATACACTATTTGCAGCATGTTTTGAAAGTGCATTAAAGAATTTGGGTTTTCAGTGTGGAGAGAGAACTTGGCTTCTGAAGAAGAAATAAATTCTTCAGAAGAACAGTTGTAGGCCTTCAGATACTACCTGAATATGCCTCATTTCTTCAGGTAGAGTGCACAGTCTATCCAGACCACTTATAGCAACTCGGCTGATCAGTTCTCTCAAAAGTAATCTGTGCTTTGCCCTAATCCATTTACTGGGGCACAGCTTCTTCACTAGTGGTCTGAGAGGTTGTCTGCCAAAAGGAAAGCATTTGTAAATGCCCATTAATTCCAAAATGCTTATCTCCAGTGGACAGAGATTCTTTTTGCAGTCATTGGGGAAAAGGGATTGAAGTCTGCTGGACTGAACATGTCTGCCTCAGGAATCCCCATTGCACTGATATTGGGTTGAATTCTTCTCATTATTACTTCACAATTGAGATGTGAGCCCAGAAGAGTCCTTGCCAAGATAAATATTTACTTTTAACAAAAGTACTAGTGGCTAGAAATTCTATCTGCCACTTCCATCTAGACCGTAGACCTCACAGATAATGGGGGATGTGGTTAGAGACTTGAACCCGGCAGAAGGGGGAAATTTTATAGGCAAGTAGTATATCAGCTCTGGAGCAGTATTTCTTCTCATCTTATGGAGTGTGCTGACCTGGCTTCAAGAGACCACAGACATTTCCACCAAGAGGAACTAAAATTGTCACCTTTTTAGTTTGGAATGTCCTGTAGTATATCTACAACAATGACATATGAAGTTTCTTTTACGTGATTTCCACATAAGATGATGATACTTGATAAGGTAGGCCATGATCACAGAGTCCAGCCAATAATATAAATGTTTTGTAAATATTTAACACTGGTATGCTGGGGGGAATGATTTTTTAAATAGCCTTCCATTTTCTGTTTGTGATTTTAAATTCTAAAAATCTCTTAATAGACACTGAGAATCTGTTTACAAGTGTGATGATGAAAATATTTTGCCTGCAAACATTCACAAACAGTAAATGGTGTCAGATCTCAATTTTCTGAATTTTTAGAGTAATGCTTTAATTACTAAAATAGTTTATGTTTATTTCAGTGCTTAGACTGCCTTAATTCAGTACATAAGTAGGGCAATTGATGTGAATCCCAACATCTGGCAATCTGTGATTTAATGAGTCACTTTTTAAAGAAATGTCTGTCTGCCGGAGGGGTCTATAATGCAATTAGACACATTAGCACTTTCTCAGTCATTTTTCATGAGAAAATGAAAGTGATTGGCGCAAGCTGTAAATTGTTTGCACTTTTGGAAGACAAAAACTCATAATACACTCATATTTCCGCTTTATAAGGAGGATTTTGTTAGAATGATGTAATTTGTTGCAATTTCTGAGTATTTGTTTGCAAAATGTAAGGATTTAGTCGTAAATGATAATGTGCAGTTACAGACTTTGGCCAAATTTTGTTTTATTCTAACAATTCATGAAAAAGGATGCTGATGAAATATTTAAACTAGAAGCCAAAAATCAAAAATCAAAGAAATTCCAGAGAAATCTTTGAAACCAGTCACACAATTTTGAAAGGATTCAAGTATTTTTACTTTTTGAGTTTTCTTTTTAATTAATAGTGTTCTCTTAGACATATTTTATTGGATTTGTTAAATTATTTATTGATTTCAATCTCAAACTACAAAAGTAAAACTTCAGGAATTTTAAGTTAAATATAATTTCACATGGAAAAAAATTTAACACTTTGGTGT
This sequence comes from Haemorhous mexicanus, assembly GCF_027477595.1. NCBI lineage: Eukaryota > Metazoa > Chordata > Aves > Passeriformes > Fringillidae > Haemorhous > Haemorhous mexicanus. The sequence goes on from NC_082341.1 coordinate 127,534,755, forward strand.
TTTTATCCATGTTCTAAATCTTCTGAAGATTTTGTAGTAGTAGTAAAAAGTAATTTCTTTTTTAACTGGAGATTTTTCTGATACAAATGTAAAAAATTTTGTACTTGTGGATTTTGAGAACACCTCACGTCTTAGAAAATTAACTTTAGTGGTTAGGAACAAAATTATCACAAAAGTAAGTTTAAAGACGTACATTTACACACTGCTATATGCATTTTATGCACATCATAATAATATATATATATGTGCATGAGACAAATATGGTCAAGGCTACGATTTTAAAAATAGAGAAAGACAGAAAAAGAAATAAAATTAATCTTAAAACCTATCTTGAGTATTTGCATAATATTACAATATAAATGATCTACTTGCAATTATTCAATTAAGAGGTAAAATGATTGTCCTTAGTAATTAAGTAACCTGTACTGCAGAGGAGTTTATCACAGCATTTAAAATAAACTCAGCTGTGTGAATAAAGTGGAAACTTAAGTGGAATCTAAGTAATTTTTTTGCAGTTGTGTTTTTGAAGTGTTAGGACAGGTTCTAATTGAAACACTGAACTTCATGTGCTTTTGCCAACAGCCTATGAATACAATTTCTGCTGATTTAAGAATCTGATGTCAGGGCAGTAAGTATGCAATTAGCTTTAGTTTAAGTGATAGCAACATGCTGTAAATAAGAATCTTAATTGTGTTTGCAAGATTAAAATTCAGTTTCGTTGTTTTTTTTCCCTTGCTTCTTTGGTGGCTTTGTGGTATATTCGCATTGCTACCTCTAAATGAATGTCAACTTGTTTTACCTCGACTGCAGCCAATCGATACTTCATTAGGCTGAATTGTCTTGTGCCCATGCAACCTTGAAGCTGTGGCTTAATTACCACCCGTATTATGCAGTGGCTCAGAGTGCTGTGCTCAGCTGTGTCAGTTTCGAACAAAAGCCATGCTGTTGCCTGTATTTAGGAAAAATGGACTTTTGAACTACAGAACTATAATATTTTCCAAGTTAACAATTCATGATGATAACCTTTTTTAAAACCTGTATGTCAGTTTTCAGTAAGTTTACATTTGAATAGGTTTCTGCATATTGCAAAACTTCAAAAAACGAGTACCTTTGCTTTTCATGTACAACCCATCTTTGATTTAAGATAATTTTAAATTAATGGCAAAGTAACATTCATCTGAAAGAGAAGACAGGAGAAAGTGCAGTCAAATGGCAATCATGACAAATGACATCTCTTGTCTGAGAGTCATTTTTCCTCACTAGACTGATTTGTCATCCCCACTTTTGACATTTTTCATCCTGCTATGAAATCACATTGACAGAATAAGATATTTCTACACTTAACAGTGGGACATAGAAGATGGTTCTCTGCCTTCATTTATTTTTTGTATTACATTTAAGGGTTTGTAAAATTTGTAAGCAACTAAAGTCCGATGACAAATTTCATTTACTTTATAAAATATAAAGTTCACACTGCCCTATAATCCTAAAGTAAATGTTGCTGTTTCATTTGTGTCAGGTCATTATACAACGTAGAGGAAAACAAATCTCCATGAAGATTTTCCACTTGAGAGTATTGCCTTGTTATGAGCGCGGATTATCAAATCCAGTAACAATGAGGACAAACTACCTAACTTTAATGTATTGTGCCATTACCTTGGACATGTCAAAGACCTGTGACTAGCATTTGCAATTTCTTACTTCAGCCCTAAAAACATAAGATTTGTCCATTGCTGAACACCTTAAGTTCATGCAAATAGGTATAATTAGCTTTTCAGCTTTTTCCTTCAGATCATACAAACTATACAGGGGCATCGGCATTTTCTCTTGAGTTACAACAAAGCATTGACTAGAGTACAGTCCTAAAAGGCAATCCTCAGAGATCACACAAATGCAGCTGAATATATAATGACTTGTGCACACAGCACAGGGAGTAATTCTTCTTTTTGTTATTTGTATTTTCTTGTTTGGCTGGTTTTGTTTTTATCAAATGCCTCATGATTACTCCTGTGTAGACCAAAACCTTTCTATCTGTTTGTATAACTGTGCCTAGTACCTTACGGATGGTGAGGCATGTTGACCACAAAATAGGAGGATTGTTGCCTTACATAAGCCATGTTTGAGTGCTCAGAGGATGATAGTCCTCTTAAAAGCTCTTTTACAAAATCCAATGAAGGAAATTAAAAAACACTTTCTGAGAAAATATTTATTTTATTTGTCTGATTTTGTGTTCAATGAACTAGATCTGTGGCTAGATATCACTGTTAGCAGTGTCTTTCAGCGCTCACATCAGACAATCAACTACTAGTAACCTCAAACACTGTTTCTAATTATCATCATGTTCAGAATTTTCACACCCCATTATAACATGCAAATGTTACTCGTTATACATGCCTTTTGTGTACAGATCAGGCCTATAAAACATGCTAGAATTTGGACCAACAGTGTGAGCCTGCAACTTCATGCCAGAATTCGTGTACATTCTGTTGTATATTGCCATGTACTGTGTTTTCTAGTATAGCAAAGTACAAACAAACAACTTCCACTTAATTAATTAACAAATCTTGTGTTATGCATCAGATGCTTTTAATTATTATTTTCCTGCTTGAATGAAAAGGGGTGGCTGCCCTTGGGATTCAAATTTCACAGACTTCATGTGGCTCAGTTCTTATTCTTTACCCACGTTAATCCTAATAGATTTCAGGCAAGGTTCAAGTCATCATTTTGTGAAAATGAAGATGAAAAGTCAGCAGAATCAGTGCCTTTCTACCTATTATGTATAAAAAACCCAAAAAAGATAGCTCTGTGTATTAAGTGCCTATCTGTGAAAGTTTTTATTTTGTCAGAGAAAAAATTTAAACTGTTTGCATGTAAAGGGAGTTTTTGACTGACTGAAAGGGGACACTGTTCATTTCTGCCACTAGACCCTTTTTAAAGTTGCAAAGGGTTCATCTTCTTTCTGTTGAAAGAAGTTCTTAATCAAGTTCACATTCTACTTGAGAATGTGGGCAGGATCAACAAACAGGACCATAATGGCTTAACTACAGCCAGCAACTATGCACAATACAGCCACTTATTCACTCCCTCACCCAGAGGATCAGGGTGAAAATCAGAAGAGTAAAAGTGATATAACACATGGGTTGACATAAAGACACTTTAATAGGTAAAGCAAAAGCCCCCAACACAAGCAGAAAACCCTGAAGAATTCATTCACTGCTTCCCATGGGGAGGTAGGTACACACCATCTCTGGGAAGACAGGGCTCCAACATGGCTAGCAGTAACTCGGTAAGTCATACACCATCACTCTGAATGTCTTTCTTTCCTCCTTCTTCCCTCAGCTTTCTATGCTGAGCATGACACCATGGGGTGTGGGATATCCCCCGGCTGTGTCCTCTCCCAACTCCTTGTGTACCTTTGTGCTAGTGGGGTGGGGTGAGAAGCACAAAAGGCTTTGATGCTATGTAAGCACTGCTCAGCTGTAGTGAAACCATCCCTGAATTATCAACACTGCTGATGCACAGTCCAAAATAAAGCCCCATACTATCTACCATGACTATCATGAATGCTATCCCAGCCAAAACCAGCTAGAAGAAAGATGCCACTCACTGTTCTAGTCTAAATAAAAAAGTACATTTGAGAAATTTCCCTTTGTGATCAGTACTTCATAAAGTGGTCCCTCCTTTAAATTCTTCTGCCACTTCTTGTGTTCTAATGAATGTATGTGGGATAGAAAGGCATTGCAATGAGCATGCATCATCAAATCAAAAGCAGATGTATTTGTATTTTTATAATGAATTACATCTGTTCATAAGAATCTTTCAAACAACTTTCTAATACCAAAATGTTTATTATTTACTCACAAGATTTCAGGAAATGAGTGTTCAACATAACCACACTCCTGTATAACATTACACAGCCACAAGCAATCAGGAGCCCAACATGAAGTTCGCTCTTCAATCCTGTTTTGTGATGATCTCTTTACTCTTACACAGTTTCCTCTGGTGACAGAATAACTTAAAATGGTAAAAATTTACCCCAATATACTCTAGCTATATTGATAGCCACTGTCATTCATTATTATACTACAAGGGAAGAAAACTTACACTGAAATATGAAAAAATGTCCTGCAGTGAAATTATATGTACAACTCAGCCTTAATTCAAGTTCAGTCTAGTAGGAGCTATGAACTTTTTTTCTTTTTTTAATGGTTCAGTAATTGGAGACATCAAAGTACCTGCTACTGTTCACTAGAATATTAAACCACATAGGGACAATATAACATTGAAGACAAAAAATGAGGGTTTAGGGACATGTTTTGCCAATGCTGTAGAAATAGATTTTAGGTTTTTTTCAATTTGAGTTGCATTATATCTTCAAAATCAGTTTCTGAAAAGCTATTGGTGTAGTGATCAATGTTTACCTGGAAAAAAAGAACATTTTACAAGGATAAAATAATGAAAGGCTCTGAATTTATACATTTTCCTTTTACAGAGGACAGAGATTAGTATTGGACTTGATTACTAAAGCATAGGCAGTAATTGTTGTCTCTGTTGATTTTGTATTATTCATATGTGTATATGGGCTGCACAGATAATTAGAATAGAAAAGCAGAAACTAAACTGGAGACAATTGATAATTAAGATTGAATGATATGGGGAAAAATTCACTTACTGCCCATTTGCTCAATGGGCAAAAGAAGACATCAAAAATCTTATGAAAAATCTGAAAACTTACCAGTAACTTCCATTGTTTTCCCCCATTTCTTTCCTTGCCAGCAAGAGAGTTATGACCCATTTTGCTTTTACTGATCATCTTCCTCATCTCAGAGAGTGAATTCCATGAACTACAGTTCAACAGGAATGTGCATCACTCTCATGAACATCAGATGTGGCCTCATGTGATCCCTGGAATGTAAAAGTAGGGCAGCAGGGAGTAGACAAGATATTTCCTTATGTATACAATCATGATAAGAGAGATATAAAATACAATATCTCCAGGAAATGTCTGCAATTTAAAATTATTAGGGTAGAGGAAAGAATTTTAATATGTTGTCAGAGTAGGAGAAAATGTTTTTAAAGGAATAAATAAAGCATTAAATTTACTTCATTTCTGAAAAAAAAGAACAGGGAAATGGTGTCATAATACTTTAAAAAAGACTTGAAGGTGTGTTTATAAACTATAATCTAGAGTAAATGCATAAGAAGGAGCAAATATCTGTATACTGAAAGAAAACACCCAAGAATTAAAAATATGTGACGTTTTTTTGAAAATATTACTGTAGCAAAACTGAAGTTGTAATTTAACCTTGGTTGTTGATCTCAAATACAATTTGAGTGAAAACAGAAAGACCACATATATCTCATATCCGACTAGATAATTTTAATGGTTCCTTCTGAGTTTAAGCTACATGAAAATACTAATACAACTGTCCAAATTATTTTCTTTAAAAACGCAGGCAAGTCATCGTTGGCTATGATAAACTGAATTCACACCCAAGTACATTGAAATATGTTTCTGAAGGTCTCCCTTTAAGTTCCTCCCACTAAAAGCCAAAGCAAAATAAAAATACAGGTTTCTACTCTCAAGCTGATTTCCAGATATAAATCTAGACATATAAATTTTCAGTATAAATTATTTTCACTCTGTGACTGGCTGTATACTACTGAAATAGACAGTAGTCAGGAGTAAGCAGGTGAAGCAATATAATAGGATTATTTCATCACTCCTGTTAGGATGTTTTTTATTATTGCAAAAGCAGAATGTTCAAAAAGTTTTTAAAATATTATAATTATTTGGTGTACTTAAGAAACCTTGGTAAACAGAAAAGCTTCATTCAGAATGTAGGCTGGCTATGGTACATCTTCAGTTAAAATATTGACTAGATATGAACAAAATGTCAACATGTAATTTTTAAGTGAATGAATGTAAATTTTTACCTTTGAAAGCAAAAGTGAGTTTAAGACATATAAAACTAATTTTAAAACATTTAAATAATATTTTTTTTAGCCATACTTTAAATTATAAAAATTTTGATCAATTGTTTCTATACTAATTGTAGCTAAAAGAGACAGTTTATTCAATAATATTATGAAAGAGTTTATTTGTTTTCTTTTAACAATGTAGCAATGAAATTACTAGAATTTTTTATTATATTTAATAATTTATAGCATTGCAGTTAGAGAGAGGCATACAAGGCTGGATATAATAAAAACTCTCATTGTTTCATACCATTTAAGGCCAGAAGGTTCAATAGATCATCTAATCTGACCTCCTGTATATCACCTCAGATAAATCCCCAGTGAATCCCAACTCAGTCATATACAAACTCTTCACAAAACTTCTTTCATTTTTGGGCAGCTTACCTAAGTAGTACTCATCTAATTACGCAATTATTTCCAATTAACTCAACAAATTTCTTTGTTTATCTCTAGAACTGCTGGTTCTGTGGAGGCTGGAGGTTGACTCACTGGGAAGGTGGCTCTTTCTGCATGCAATGCTGCATTTTAACAAAACTGGAGTAGGGTGCTTGCAGTGCTGGGTCAAAATATAAAGCCAAAGTGGATTCTCAATCTAAGCACTATTCAAACCAGTTTTGATCATATACAGTACTTTATTTTTCTTGATTTGTAGAGATAATGAAATCCCAATGCCTGTTCCCATAATACATTATGGCAGCATGGGTATGCGTTTCAGCACATTTGCAATCTCTGGATGGACTGTAGACCCTCCTTCCTTTTTGGGTTTTCTCAGTAAACTGAGCCTGTAGCTGGACTTTAGTATCCTTATCAAATTTCATCCATTGCCAAGAAAGTTTTCCAGACCAATTTTGTACCCTCTAGTTGTTTGGTGTCTTGGTCTTCAGATGGTATCCTAAAAAGCTACAAAACAGTAATATGTTTGAAATGGAATAGTGTGTGTGTTTAGATGAGGAGCAAGGTAGCATTTGATACTAAAAAAGATACTAAATTATGAAGAAACTTCAGGAAAACTGCTTGTCAGGATAGTTATATATGTTGCAAATCCTTTTTTGATTTACCTGAACAAAACTACATTTTTCCTATTTAGTCTAGGTTTGTCACAGATGACAATATATTTGCTACTTGTGCATTTATTGGTATAAATAATCACTATTATGTATTGATATCTTCTCACACACTCTCCTAAGGTTATGGTGGAGAAATACAGTAATATGCATTACAGTAAACAGTAATATGAACAAGGCTCTAATCAGAAACAGCCCATCTTTATCTTTTGGAAGATTTTTCTTTTTGAGGATGTGGTCTTTAAATAAGTTTTGTAGTGGGAGCACTTATGTACTATGGAAATTGCTGGGGCTGATGTAGAGTTTATATCTGTTATTTTCATCTTCCCTGCTCTCCCATAGCTTATTTTGATTTTTCCAGTATATAAGAAAAAGCTCTAGAAATAGTTTTAACAAATTGCAAATAGACTTGTCTCTTAAGGTCTTTATAATAAAGTTACCAGTGAACTCTTGCATTTAATTGATGTGCAAGTCTGTACAGAGACAGTAGTGTGTACAGACCAATTGGCTTCCTTATAAGTGTATTTCATGCTCAATATTTTTTTTCCTTGTTTTTCAGCTAGACCTGAGTGACTGTAAACCTTGCAGACCATACTCTACAGCTAGAGGGTAAGACTGTTAAGCAGTACTCAACACACTAATTTTAGGATAATCATCTGTAAGGAAGGAATGCATAAACATCCTGATGACTTACAAAATGAGTACTAGATGTAGTAATTCAGCTTTTCACATGATGTTAGAGTCAAGAAAGTAAAGAAACAATCATTTAGGGATCTAGGATTAAATTCTACTTTTGGTTTTAGCAGCTGGATTCAAGTGACTTATTCAGACAAGGGAGTTATTAGACATTTTGAGTGGCTTAGTACATTGAAAGGCAAAAGGAATACAACACCAAATGTGATATTTTTGAAGTCAAAAAATACGTAAATAAAGAAACAGTTTAGCATATCATTCAGCACAATGTGAAACTGATTCTGAATTGGAGTGTTGGACTAGAAGAACTGCCTTAAAGAAACAAAGAAAATCTGTAGAACATCACAAATTTTATGCTGATTCTCATCCACTGATGGTAAGGATCAATTTCAATCTTAATTTGTGCATGTAGACATATTCAAATATACATGCTGACAATATTTACTGCAGACTTTCCTCTTGGATGTCAATGCTATGAAGTCATCTAAAGTGCTATACAACTGATGGAGAGAGCCATCTCCAGAAGACCAGTAGAAGATTCTATTATTCTACTCTTTAAGTCACTCTCTGAATGAGTCTTTCTTTTCCATTAACTGGACAGAAAATTTAGATGCTGGAATTAGGTGAAATGACTACACCTGGAAAAGCTAAAGTTTTTATTGCTGCTATTGTACTTTCATCAGGGATGGAAATGATCAGTAATTGTCATAGAGATTCTCACATGGGAGAGCGCAGGTGATGGTCAAAACATGATCATCTTTGAAATATATTCACAAGTAAGAAGGTAAGAATTATTTATTAATGTTAGATGAGCCTGGCTTCTTTATAAAGTTTATTTTTTTAATAGACTAACAACAAATTAAATTATATATAATGTTTTTTATATAATGTTAGGATTATTTAAAACTAAGAAATGCTACTGTTGACTGCAAAGAACTTCAAAGAAGTTTATACAAATGTTTTATTACTTTCAGATTTAGAAAATCTATGGTCTAACCAAATTTTCAAGCAATAATTCAAGGTATAAAGCATTTTGCTCTGATGAAATTCTTATTAATTTAGTGTCAGCTTGAGAGCTGACACTCAAATTAGAAACCTATGCAACAGCATCAACATCTAAAAAAAAACTAAAACACATTAAAATTAGTTTCTTGGTCTAGATTTCTAGTGGAATGTACCACAAGCATATGGTATATAACTTCAAAATTTCTTGTATCTGAGGTTCTTACAAAATGTGAAGGGTAGTAGAAATCCTTTAGCATGCAAGTCTACTTGCCTGAGTAACTGAACTAAAATGTTTCCTTAAAGTTTATTCTTAAACTTATGAGAAAAAGTCCATCTTTCCATTTGGTTTGGAGATCTAATTCCCATAAGGCTGAATGCACCTCAAGAGAAAAAGGAACTGAAGCCCTTATAATAACAAAGCTAAGGTGTGTGCTGACCCACACTTTTGATTAAGTGGGCAAAATTCTGTACTGCTTTAAAGAACGTTTGTGCAAGTATCTCACTTAGTAGTTTTCAGGTAGCTGGATGCTGCACTGAAGTGTATGGATCTGTAAGTGCCTCAGTAGTAGTTTTCAATTCTCATTCTGCCATAAGTGATGACTTAATGCTTTTAGCTCAGAATCCCAGGCTTGGTGCCTGTAGGTGTCCTAAACAGGCTTGCCTGCCCGGCTTGGAAATGCTGCTACCGACAGTCTTGGGACCATTCTCAAGTCATTGCATAATGCAGTGACAGAGATAGTGTTTTCCCTCTGTGGGTTACACCTTATAAAATACAACAAACAATTTATTTCCTCATAAAAGTTATTTCCATTAGCTGAAATGTTCGAGGTCTATAATCTGACCTTTATGGTTGCAGCTAACTCGAGAATCGCATAGGAAAATATGAATAAATTGAGTACCCAGGTAAAGTTTGTACAATAACTTGACACTACAAAATGCACTTATGGGTACACTTGCTGTGTACATAATAGTTCTAGTGCTGACTTTTAACAGTCCTACTTGGTGACAGCTGTCTGTTTAAGAATTTACCATTGTATAATTTGGGACTGAAGATGATAGAGCCATGTGTGAGAGATGTTGCTTGGGTGTATGTTTAAGTGGAGAACTGTGCCTCTGTAAGCTTCAAAAGGTCAGAACTTGATTTAATAAACTTTTCTTCCCAGAAAACAAGCTTTCTTCTTGAATGTGTAACATTGTTAGAAAACTGCATGTCTGGAGACATTGCTAATAGGCTTGTGAGACCTTTTGCTCTATCCAATGCTGTCTTGAATAGTCATACCGGATCTGGTCTGAATAAGCCAAAATCCTTAAAATGTTATTTCCTGATTTGTATGCTTTAGATCACTTCTGCCTTCTGCAGTACCCTTTATGAAGGTGCAAAGCTGGGATTTCCATATTCTCCAAGTGCCTCTATGCTTTACTCTAGCATATCATTTCATCATTGTTCTAGCAGCACCCTTGTTGGTTGTCACTAATAATACCTTATTACCCCCCTTCCTTTTCTTGCTCACTACCCAGCAGCGCTGTATTTTTACTGCTATAAATGCCTTTAACCCCTCTGTACCATTTCTGCTTTTGCCACATAGCTGTTTTTCAGTCTGCAGTTGCTACATGACAGCACAGAACATCCTACTCATAGTGCTCCTTATGTTTTCTTAGGTCATGATGACTCTGAGACAAGGTGATTTTTATGTAGTGGAAAATATTCTCCTCAAGTCCTTGGATGACCAAGAGGACTTAAAGGATTTTCTGATATGAAGCTTGCCTTTGATAATCTTTATAAAATACCTATTTTCTTGCTCATTGGAATCTGGCCACTCTCAGCCTCTATAGCTTTCACAGGCACTTGAGATGAGAAATAATTGCTGGAGTGGCAACAACAGGCAGCAAAGCATGCATCATTCATGGATCTACATACCATGATTCTTAATTTTTTTGATTTAATACCTAATTCACAGTCATGTGCCATTAGCAATGGATAACTCAACTTCCTGCCTGCTCTAGAGTGCTTCAGAATATGATCATGGGTGCTCAGACCAGTTACATTGTCTAAATAGATAACAGCCACATATTCAAAATTCCTAGATTTTCTTTTTTCTTTTCTTCTTTCTTATTTCTTCTTTCCTTTCTTTTTAAATAAGCTCAAAAAGAATATTTTCTTTCTGAAGTAAGGTATGTGGAGGGATATTGCCCACAGATGTGGTGAGACCATTAACACTTCTGCTTTTCTAACTTGCATTTAGATCTAGCAAACTAGTACTCAAAATTTTGTAGATATTTCTGTTACTTTATCTATGAAATGTGTAATATGCAAGTGCTGTGCCTTGCTGCAACTTCTGTAACCTTTCCTCAAAGGTGAAGCCTTTTTATAAAAAAACCATATTTAAAACCCAGTCTAGGAATCTATCCCAGGATATCTTCACAACATTTAATGATGGATTTGGATTTCAAGAGAGAATGGCTTATTGATATAGTCCTTTAGCAAGGTATAAATCATATAGAAATTAAAACATTGCTATCACCACACTGATGTGTAATGTTGACTTACATACATACTTTTCTCTTGCTTGTTATCATGTTGCTCCAGACATGGTGACCAAGACAATGGCCATCTGAACTGTCACAGAAGCTTCAGAGGAGTCGACTAGAAAATTGGGCAAGAGGAGAAAAGAAAGCTAGATCTAGTCTGTTTCTACTCTGTGGTCAGGTCCCAGTGGACATGTCCTTATGTTTCACATTCTGCTTCTTCAAAGTCTTCCCTCAAACAGATAGGGATAAATGAGATGCCAATTATTTTGACATGTATTACTAGGGGCTAAAATACATCTATTCCCTGTTAGGTTAGCCTGGGGTGCAATAAAACCTAGTCTGGACCTCAGATTCCTGTTTCAGAATGATCATTGATTTGCAGATGACAGAACAGTTTGAAGAAGTGCTCGCAAAATCTACCTCAGCTTGACCCATCTTGAACTGATGCTTTTAAGTACTCATGAAGATCCTACAACCTTGATATGGAGCAGGGAGAAGGAACTGGAGTTAACAAATGGTACCACATATCAAACTGTCCATAGTCTCAGTGTTCAATAATACTTCTGAGATATATGCATGATTACAGCATATAACAGAGGAGGAACCCTAAAAAGATTGGAGGACACTCTTGCACATGGCAAAATAGGCAGACACTTTCCTGGAACGAGACCTGGTACAATGGAAAGGTGCAGGGCATGTTTTTGAATGCCACATTTAAGATTAAGGGTGTGTGAAAAACAGGCATGCCCATATATGAGCTGGGAGATGACCACTTATAACTGGCAGAGCCGCAGATTTCACAAATTTTGAGAACCTTGGACTGCAGTAATTTTTTTTTTTTCTTTTTGCATAATATATGACGGTAAACTAGATCTGGAACTTGATAGAGATCTTGCAATGACCTGAGTTCTGATGACTGCTTCCAAAATTTTATTTGCTTATTACATTGATTCAGGCATGTGTTCAAGTGCCAGCAAACTGTGTCTACTGAGACAGAGAATAATTAATTAAGCTATGCAAAATCTCACACAAAAACTTGAGCAAAATGTAGCCACTTTGGTGTTCTGGCAGCTGCCATACCAATTTTAATAGATAGTCCTGATGCTACTTTGAAACTCCTTTGAGCCCCATTGAATTCAGTTATCACTTTTGCATCACGTTAACGTGAGGAATTTAAGTCAGAGAAGAGAAATAATTGTTTTTAGAGCTTGTAAGCTAGCTTTACTTGGATAGATTTTCCTTGGGTAAATACCTTGACTAAATTTCAAAGTATGGTTTCAAACTGAGCTATATTAGAGTCTTAAAATATACCTCATATATTAAGAACTGTTAACATGTTTAAGATATTGCCTTCTTCTCTATAATAATAGAACCAAACCATTGAATAATTGTTGAATAACTTAGATATTGTTAAAGAATTCCTATTTCATTAAGAGTAGCTCTTATACTATGTATCACTTTGCTGAATGAAAGACAAAACCAGGGAATAGTCATTTTTACAAATGGACCATCTTACAAAGAGAATGGGAAGAGTGATGCTCTTTCTGAGAGAAATGAATATGAAACTTAATCTTTTTCTCAGGAAAATACTAGAAAAAAATAATGAAAATAAAACTAAAAAAGAAGAATAAAAAAGAACCCTTCGTAGGCCAAACTATTTAAATTATAAATATCTGTGAGGAATTCTGTAGCAGAAAAGAACAAAAGTATGTTGTTCAAATGATATGTTGGGAATATTACGCACCACCAAATCAGGCTGAACAAGGATGGAATAATGATTAACATAATCTAGATTTAACTGAAATGTGTAAAGTCAATATCTCTATTAACTAAATGTTTTCCTAGCATACAAAAATTCAGATATAAAACATGAAGGTAGAACGTCCATATTCTAAAGAGTTTTGATCTTAGGTTTGGAAATGTGAAAAGAAAAGAAAATATGATGAACTAAGTGTTGGCTAGTATATAATCAGCACATATAATTTCTTTCAGAATGTAAATATTAGGACACAGGAGGAAAAGCAATAATGTGGGACAGAATGATGCAAAGTTTGGAATTGTTTGGCAACAGCTTGTACAAATCAAAACAGTTTTGAAAACAAGTACAGGTTTGTGCCTCTTTCCTATATGAAATCCTAAGCACTTCCATAAGACACTAGATCTGCCATTTCTTTAAATAAAAATAGAAATTTGACTGAAAAGCCTTCATAAACTTGCCAAGTGGTTCCGTAAAGTCTTTTGAAAAGACCTGTATTGAACTGGCATGAGTAACCACTCAAGCCATCAAATCACTTGACTTGTATCATGGCCCTGTGGGGCCAGAGGCTAAAACACATGAAAACTATCTAGAGGGGAAGTTGATCTGCAAAAGAGTTGGAGTAAAACAACTGTGTGGATCCTGTTTAAAATTTGTTGCAATCCAGCTCTGGTGATTCACTCTAATGAAAGATTTATCTGTTATTATGGCTATGTGGCCATACTCAGGATTGAACCCTAAGAGTTGGAAAGGTTGACAGTGGAGCTACACAGTGAACATCAAACACAGAATTATAACACAGAAATATTTCTATGGAAAAGCAGTACTTTAAAACCTCAGGAGTCTTCATAAGACACAGTATCTATCTTTCTATCTGTATATCTATGTATCAATTGGAGGTAGGACTAGGTCACTCTATAAGTTGCCTTCCAACCCAAACTCTTCTATGATTCTATGATTTTATGATATTAGGGTGTTTGATGGTGAACTCCATCTACTGAAAGAAAATATATCTTCCAAGAGGGCATTCAATGAAATAGGTTAAAAATGGGATTTATAAAAGAATCAGCAATTCTCTTAGTAAAAGGTGATGGTAGAGGTCAGTATTGAAATGACCTGGACAGTGAGGTCAAATGGTATTTGGGAGAGTAGAAATTTTTTGACCTTGTTTAAAGTCCTTGAGGATCAATTAGTTTTCGGATATACTATGTGGTCATGTGGTCACACAACCAGCATAATTTACTCCTGTTACAATGAGTATTACATTTTGCTAAGAAAAAACACAGTCGATAAAAAGACAGAGATATCAAGTTCACAGTGGTTTTTATAAAATATGCAAATATATGGGTCTGTCAATTTATTATATCTAAGAAATACGGGTGTTCATTTATTGCTTGAGTTCATTTTAAATTTTTGACTAACAAGATGTACAAACAAAAAGGCCCACTAAGAACTGAAAAATTTGGCTGAACTTACACGATGGAAACAATTCAAAGATAAACTTTATTTGGGGAAGATGAAACACAGCAAAATTTTCTTCATACTATTGGGGGAAAAAATATTATTCTAGTGAGAATTTTTTTTTGGTGGTTTATTCTCACCATAACAAACACAAATAATATAGTGACAGAGAATTTGTAGTTTAAGATTTTTTTCTCATCTAATGTTAAATTCTGCATCTTCGCTGCTCCTCCTAGGATCCCTCTGTAGTCAGTGGAGAGAATAGAAATTTTAAGGGGTAATTTGTCCCATGTAATATATAAATTGCTGTAGGGATGAAATGATAATGACCTGAAAGTGTGCATCTCCACTTAAGGAAAAAACCAGACATAGATGACTCGATTCCTCTTCAGTCTCTTATTGCTATACCATGATCATGGCTTCAGCTCCTGAATGTTTAATGGTATTTCTGCAGTATAAATATGTATCCTAGGAAGGTAGACTCAGGTGCTTTCTGAGAATGGTGAGATTTTTTCTTCTAATTTTGTCTTGCAAATGGTCTATTAGTTTTCTAGTAGAAGTATCTAGTTTTAGATACAGAACAATTTGAAAGTTAGTGTAGTAGTACGTTTAGTGTACTCACACTGTACTTTATTTAGAAGCTATCTGGAAATGCTGAAGGGCCTTCATTCTAAATACAAAACATAAAGGGATGAATTAAAAAAAAAAAAAAAGAAAGAGTAAGAAAAAAGAAAAGGAAAAGTAAAAGAAAACACTTATATTAAGTTTCAGCTTTCTTGTGTATAGAAGTCTTTATAGATTTAGTGAAACTTCATAAAAAGCCTTGTTTTGAAACAGAGGCTATCAGTATCAATTTTGGATGGTCTTGAGCAGAAGTAATTAATATGAATCAAGAATATACATATGTGTATGGGAAAAAAGAGAGAGAGAAACTCAGGAGATGCAGAAGACTGAACTGAGTCTGGTAAAGAAGTAAAATATTTGGTTATTTAAATAAATTGAACCAGCTGTAACCTGGGGGAAGGATGTGAGATAAAAAGAAGGAGAACACAGTGAAGTTGAATATAAGCTTATTGAGACATCCCAAGCAGAACCCTGACTTTTGACAAACTTTAAGTACAAAACTTGAACTGGATCTTGGAACAGTGGTATTGGGGCTTAATATGATATTGACTAAGAGCGTGAGATTTGTCAAAAGAAAGAGAAAAGGAGTTTGAACTCTACCTGAAAAAATACCAGATATTCCAGAATGGAGAGATATTTGGGGGCAGGCAGTGGAGGGTGTTTTCCTATGCATAGTCACTCTTGAATATATTGCCAGGTATGACACTGAAAACACAAATAAGAATTACTTAAGGTGTAAATTCTTTGGGGTGAAGGTTGGTTCTTCCTATCTGTTTGTACCATGCCTTGACTAATAAATGTTTATTTTTGTATGTAAATAATAGCAGAATTTCCCTATGGAGTTTTATATAAATATATAAAGACAAAAAGTCTGACCTATAAATTGGACAATTCCAATAAAATTCTAGGCTTTACTACTGCCTTACCCACTGAAGTTCCTGAAGGATATAGCATACTCCCTTTTTTCACTCCCCTGCACAATACAACAAGGCATTTCTGATAAGATACATATCTCAAATATTTGGAGTTTGGGAATAGATTCAAACTATTCAGATTGTGTTGGTCTATAAAATTGGTTGGAAATCTCATGTGAGAACATTGTTCTCATGAGATTTCTGGTACTGTCTTCTGTGAATCAGATCATAAATACTGCAAGAACTTTTTTGTTTCAGACATATTTCTACAGTCCCTTTCTCACAAGATAATTAGAAATATGGAACTGCCCATAAATGAATAATAATGAAAAGAAAAAGTCAACAAATCATTGGAGAAAGTTTATAAAAATCAATTTGAAATTTTGGTAAAGGCTCAAAGACCTTCTTTCATTCCACTGCTGCTTGGTCATTGAAAACAGTGCGCCCTCATTTTTATTCACACTTTGCATGTGTTACAGTACACCACTAATACTCCATCTATATGTATATGCTATCAGTTTATTAAGGTTTTAATTATATAACTTTTCATGTTGGGCTTGTGATCTTCTCTTTGTGTCTTTCAGAACAGTTCTATTCAATAGCTTTTGATCTTCTGGGAGCTTAAGGACTGAGTTGCCACTGATGCTGTTTGCCAGCAGCAAAGGGAACTTGGATATGGCCTGACCATGGAGACTGATAGGCCATAAGATATTAGGCTCCCGCCAATTTCTATTTTCTCTTTCAAAGATTGCTAACCTCATCTCCCCAGGGACTGCAACTGCTGCCAGCCTTTAAACCAGCAGGAGTAATATCTGTCTCTAATTCATAATTACTAGGTCTCTGCTACAATGAGCATTGTTGGTGTTTGCCTTTATTTAATTAGTGAGTATGTGCATTTGTACTGGCGAGAAGTACAACTGGGTGGAAACATAACCTCATGGCTTTAAAGTTATTTTTCTATTTCTCTCATTCCTGCATCTTCCTGTTGTTATATCCATAATATACAGCAGATCATTATCAGCAGCATTAATAAGATTCAATGCTGTGCATATTTTTCAACAAAATTTGTATTGCAAAAGAAACAAGGATAGCACCTTGTAGAATTGAAGCAGACAGTCTGTCCCTGAATTTTTACCTCTTCCCTGTGCCTACTCCCTATTATTAATGTATATTATTACTTCAAGTATGTCAGAAAAAGAGACAAACAGTCAGAGGCAGAAATTTCTCCCTAATTCACTCTGCCTAGCCAGCAAAATGTAACACAAAATTATTCAGGGGAAAAATACAATTTTCTGTCATATCTGCCATACACTGATAACAAAGCTACAGGCTAATATGTTTTGATATTTTTGTCACTCGTTTATCATGTGACCTTTCATGCTATCATTAATACAGCTGAGGGACAGAGCAGATACACTGAAATAAGGGTGTGGAGAAGTCAGATTGCTTCTCTAACAACTAACGGTCAGTCACAGCAATTTATGCTTTTCTTCAGAATAGCATTGACTGAAGAAGAGAAATTGTTATTAAAATTTGATATTACTGTCTAGGCTCTGCCATATAGAATTTGCAACTTTTAGCTATAATGGGAATACTGGGAGGGGGGAGGCTTAATAAATTTCCCTTTGAATTATGATATTAATACAATACAACATGCTTGCTCAGATATTCAAGGGATATACAAGTGGAAAAATCATATTCAGGACACTCCAACACTGCATATTAGTCAAAGTCCAGTATTGTTATATCAAAGAAAAATATTTTAATAACATGGATGCAATCACCTTTTATTGGCTCAATTAAAACAGTTGCCTTTTTCATTTCTGTTTATTTGTTTGTTTGTTTTCAGAATTCCAGTTACTAATCATGTTGCATAGTATTCAGCAATATTTTCAGGACATCCAAGAAAGTGCAATGTGTCTTTTTTTTATGTCTGTGTGTCTTTTATGATAAATGATACCTGGGTTAAATTTGCATTCGGCTTTACACCATTTCTGACAATAGTCTAGCTTTTTATGTTGCCTGTGGAGTCTGCTTTGTTAAAATTCCAATATAAAACTAATTTATATTTGACATTAATGAGTTAAGAAATGTTTTATACAGTACATCAGGGCTGAGAGAGAACTTTACAGCATTCTAGTAAAGCAAATTACTGCTGAGTAGAACCATTATGTAAAAATGAAAAATCTTTCACTAATCTGAGCTGTTTTTCCTTTCAA
The DNA here is from genome assembly GCF_027477595.1 of Haemorhous mexicanus. Lineage (NCBI taxonomy): Eukaryota > Metazoa > Chordata > Aves > Passeriformes > Fringillidae > Haemorhous > Haemorhous mexicanus. The sequence continues at coordinate 127,552,999 of NC_082341.1, forward strand.
AATCCTGTGATTTTTAATGTTTCTATTAAAAAAGAACTGAAGATTTAACAGACTTTTTTTTTTCTGTTTCACATTCTATGGGGAGATTGCAATTTGAGTAGTTGGAAGAGATCTCCTTCATCAGTGTGCATGTCTGTGCCAGGTCAGAGTAAACCTTTATATTCATTTATAAAACAGTATTGAAATACTTTAACTATTTAAAACATTAAATAATGTTTTTCTTGAGAATTACTTCTTTGAATAATATTATTAAGTGCACTAGAAAATGACCTTTACATGTGAAAAAAATAAGTAAGGATGAGCTTTAAATAGAAGGATTTTCAATAGGTCCCAGAGAGAGCCTTGTAGGCTTGAAATGAATCTTTTTGCATTAGATCTGATTGCAAAATGAAAGTTTAAATCTGTTATTGCAAATTTAAAGATCTGATTTCCAGAAAATATATGCAAATTAATAATTCAATTTGCCAAAATATAAGTTGACTTAAATTTGACTACGTCTGTCAGTAAATTTACACGTTTGCAGAAATGAACCCTAAATATATTAATGAAAACAGAGGATGCATTAGCACTACTTAGAAATATGATTTGATGATTTCATTAGTTAGTATTTTGTAAACAATCCCATAACATGTATTTTTAAACACTTTTGGTCCATTTGTACTCAAATGGACTGCATACTCTATGCATGTAAATGTCTTTTCATAGATACATGCATATATGTATATAAAGTGAATTAAATATAATTTCTTAGTATCTGATTCATGTATATGGATAGTAGTGTCAGATAAATAAAAAGGCTTTTAAAGTCTTGCAAACTCTAAGATATTCTGTAGAATATTTTTATAGGAGGTAGTGGATTTTTACCTTTTAGTGTCTCTGTAACAATGTTCTTAAGTGTGTTCCCACTGTATTATTATCAGTTCTAGTATCTGGTAATTATTAATAGTGCTTCCTGAAGCAATTAATAAGAAAGAATAGATGCAGGAATAATGCCGGTGATACAAAGATTATAAAGATTATGTAAACCCATCATAAAATAATATTAATGTGGTCAAAAGACTCGTGTAAATATGCTAGTCAAGTGCAGAAAAATTACACTAAAATACTTACCCATTAAATTAAAAGCATCTTTCATACTATTCATATAGGAAAAAAAGTAATGATTTCATCTCAAATGATAGCCATGGAAGAGGAATATCACAAAGTGCATTCTTTCATTACTGCACAGTTTATTACAGTCTAAGCAAGGCATTGGCTAAATGGACTTCCCTTTTACCTCCCTGCCACTAACAACAGTCCTGACCTGGACATGCAGCCTCTTTCAGGATGAGAAGAAAATGTGTCCATGCATGCTTAGTCTATACCACCCTTGAACAGATTATATATCAAGCTGAATTGTACTGAGTCTTTTTCTTTTTTTCTCTGACTCTTTTTTTTTTTTTTTTTTTTTTTTTAATAGGAGAAAGTAGCTGTAGTGGAGGCTTGGGGAGGTGTGTTTGTGACTGCTATCAACAAAGGATTCAGCTGGACTGAGAGCCTCCAACCTGTTTAATGTGATGCTGAAGGGAAAATTTGGAACCTTAATCATGGAATGAGCAGCCTCCACATTTATGTATTATATAATTTACATTTTGCTCAGTCTACTCTGTAATATCAAAATAATAAAGGAAAGGAAAATGTAGAAACGGAAGAAAATGCTATTTTATTAAAAGTTCCTATTGAAGTGTATTTAAAAAAAGGGTTTTTTTCTCCTGTATACTGGAATAAATTACAAAAAATATTATTGATTGCTGAAGCATGTTAATAGCACAAATGGCAAAATTTTATACATCTTTCCAACTTTGTTCAAAGTGTACGTGCATGTTTTAAAGTGGAATCACTTATTGCTTTAATATTTGTAGCAAATTGATTGCAAAGCTATGAAATAAGAGTCTTTCATTCTCTGCTTTCCTACCATAATGTTCAACAAAAACATACAAATGAACAAAAAAGGAAGGGGGATTTTAAGGCTGACATTCGTGTTTGCATGTAAATAAAGCACAAGCCACAAACAAAGCCAGCAATCTCACATACTTGCCTTCAGTGGTAAAGGATGGAAAGGCTGCCTGCTACCAATCAGCAAGTGGTTGCTATGGTTACAAGGTCAGGAAATATGCCTTTTCCCCAGTTGTCCAAGGCTTGCACATGTCACTTCTGAAACTATGAATTTTATATACAGGTCAGGAGATGCATACCAAAGAAATAAACAGTGAACTGGACCATAATGACAGCTAACGTTCAAACGTCCTTGAATTTTTTAAATTTCTATCCAAACACATTTTGTCATTTTGAATGGGTTGGGGTTTTTTTTGTATAAAATTGGAGCAATTCTTTCCTGTAATGAAATTTTGCAAAGTAGGTACAAACTATGCCTCATTATTATAAGCTGCATCAATAACTTTCCTCAGAAAGATGCTTATGTTCTTTCCCTTTATTTTTTTAAACTCTTTAAATTACAGCTTTGGAATATTATAAGAATATAATTTGATGCAACTTAAGAACTCAGAATAATAACTACTTTCTAAAAAACATATTTAATAATGCTGTATTTATCTGTAGACAAGATGGTGGTTAAGCTGTTAATGAAATGCAGATGGTCCTGTTTTAAAGTACAAATGCTTCTTTACTCAACATGCTAAGCTTTAGGGGAGTTTTAATATAATCTCTAAAGGTTGAGAATGATATAGTATTTGTAAAATGAGTGAATTGTGAAAGAAACCTTGATTGTTTATGTGTCGTTGAAGAATTTACTAGGAAAATTAGTCAAAGGCCTCTCGGGGGACTTAGCATTTTGCTACAGATAAGGTAGGTCAAGTAAATTTAGTGATGGTTATTAAAGGGTCTGTATTATTTTTGCTTTGTATTCCGTAGTGGTACCTAGTAATCCTTTCTGTATTTCAAACCTTTTTAAAATCTAGTTTTTATTGTTTCAATATTTAAGAACTGTGATAATTGTTTTTGAACTTTCAACTGGGAACTGCTAAATGGACTTAACAAAAAGAGAACAACAAATTTGAAGTGTTATTTATACAATTGCTGTTCGAATATTAAGCTATGTTGCTTCTCCCCAAATGTGTATTATATAAATGTTATAGTCATGTAATTACAGCTTGCTTTGTATGTAGTTGTTTCTTTTCTAACTGGGGAATGTACAGTAGAAGTACAGCATAGAAGTGTGCAGCATTTTAATAACACGGTGTGTAGCACAGAGAGTTCAGAGCACTTGTAATGCTTCTTTTATTCTTTTCTCTATATGCTGTATGCTGAGGACATTAAACGTTGAATTAATTGCTCTTTTTTCTAAATATTCCTTCCCACTTTAGTTTTCAAAAAGTTCTTATAATACAGTATGTCTGTTGTTTTTATCATGCTGCTTGCTGTGGATCTCAAATTTCATTCATTGATGTGGAAAGCCTGAAACAGACCAAAATAGACAAGCAACACAAAGAGAATATGATGTTTCCATTTCCTTTTGGATTATACTTTTTGTTAAACTGAATATTTTTATTCTTTTATTTTGCTTGTGGGTGGCTTGGGTATTTTTATTTGGTTTTTTGCTTCTCATGGATTTTTTGGTTTGTTTTTTGTTAGGAAAGCTTAGTCTTTATCTTGATAGCAGTCCTTCCCTTTTCATTCTTTTTTTACCCCTATTTTTCCCTCTTTCTCTTTTTTAGCAGAAAGCAGCATTCAAATGAGAAACTAAGTACATTTCTTTTCAACAGGCAATTTACCCCATGATGAGATATGCTTTCACTTATTTTTCTTTGACATTCTAGCATCTAGCAGCACAGCAGGTATCCAAAGGTTAGGTTTCAAATAAAGGATAACTACATTCTTACATTAATAGATGCCATTGTATGAATATGTCATATTATGCCAGCATTTAGTGCCTCTAATTGTTTTTCTAAAATTATATGTGATAACAAAGATAGAGTAAGAAAGATTTAAAAATCTATTCCTTTATCATTATTGTTCTATTTTTGCAGGTTAGCCTTTTGTGTAGCATTAAATTTTTCATAGATGTGATACCATTTGAAATTAGGAAATGATTTGAAAAATTCTGCTAACATATAGAGAACCTTCAAGAAGCATATTTTAATTATGGGCTTGCTACTTGAACTGAAAATAATATATTCTGATCTTCTACCTGTAAGATTGAAAACTATTCTAGCAGCCTGTAATACAATACTGTCCCGGGGAAACTGTAAATATAGGTTTTATAGATGTGACTGAGGAATACAAATCTGTGTTACTAAGAACAGACTGTATTTAATACACTTTTAAAGAGTAAGACTGACAACATTTTTCCATTCGTACATAGTTTTACCATGAGACCATATTGCACTGTCTTACGCACTTTTTTTCCCCTCCTGTGACCTTTTTGTATGGCCAAATGAGTCTAGGTTATGTGTCTTGTGGCCTGTGAGCAACCTTGCCCATTAGCCAGTCCCCAAACCTTTGATGTGAACCATCAGCCCTACGATTTCTGTGGTTCATTCATTTTTGTGGTTCTCTAACGATCTCTGCCCTAGCTCTGAATCCTGCCTTTATTGTAGACAGAGCTGACAACAGGCAGCCTTGTCTTTCATTTCCTTGATGTACTTTGTACTGCAGTATGGCTTTTGTTAGTATTGATGCAAACATTACCATAAACCACCACCTAGGGACTAGAAACAATTGACTAACTGTTTTCAAATCCAATACACTTAAGTTGATCAGACACAAAGTTTAAGTACAGTTAGCTATAACAGCACCAAAGCTGTGTGGTCTCAGCCTCTATAGACTGAAAAATAAAGGTCAGTGGAATGAGGATGGTTGTGTCAAGACAAACTGCAATGAAATTTATTCAAGAGGTGAATATTGGACCAAGAATTCATTCCTTCACTTGTTTAACTGGAAAAATATCAGTTTTACTATCAGAACTATTTGAAATTGTATATCATTTAAAGGATCATTCGAAGAAATAAAAAAACATGGGATTATGGGGAGAGAGCAACCATTTTAGGAGAAAGTTCAGATTGTGATGAGATGCACATTTCAAATTCGTTAATTTTTAAAAATTTTTCAGCTACATTCTAAACAGCAGGCTAACAATCTCTGGACTCATTATAACTGAGTATTCCTCATATAGAAAAAATTCAAAGTTAGCAATACTGTAGATGCAAAACTGTGCCTGACCCCTTTTGTATAAGGAGCAGTGGCAGGGTCATTTGCTTTTTGAGCTTCGTTAGATCCTGAATTCAAGCCTTTGTAAAAAGGGCTATTCAGATTCAGTTTCCGTATGATTCTTCAAAGATGTCAGTTGCTCTTTGAAGTTTCTTCCTAAATTAAGCAGTTGAGAACTTAAGAAAGTGAAACAAAAAGACTGAGAAAATGAAGTGGATTCAAGGATCCATGAATATTTCAACTGTCATAAAAAGCTTCATACTGAGCATACAGTAATATGATTATTAACCTTGTGATTTATTTAAAGTATGAATATGTTAAGCTATAGTATTTAAACAGTGAATACAAACACATCAAGGAAGAGTTGAAAGAATTTGAGCTTTTGGGGGAAAAGAAGGAGCAGGAAAATAAGAAAACAAGTACTGATGCTCTGATTTTTTTCAAAAGTTTTGATGCAGCCATTACTTGGAACTGATTAATTAGTAGCTGTTCTAAATTAGTATACATTTCCCAAAAAAAGTTACCTGATACATTTATGAAAATCTGACATCAGTATTAATGTGATTATGCCAGAGAGAGCCTCCTTTAATATTAAAATTTGCAAGTTCAATTTCTCTACATTTGTTATTTTATCTAAATGGCAGAAATGCTTTTTGCATTAATGTTAATCTAGAAATGAACTTTTGGCATTGACTCAAAATTGCTGATATTTATATGCTTAGATTATGCTTTTAATTGTCATGTTCCTTTTACTGTGAGTAAGTTCTCTGGAGCAGAGACTGTTTATATTCTATCTTTCTATAAAACCCACAAAACACCGTGGATAACTTTATTAGCAATAATAAAACTTTTTTTGTGTTTCCTTTTTTAATGTCAATATTTTTGGCAATATTATTTATGTAAGAAAATGTACAGTATGATGGTTTTTTTTAATCTGGACAGTAATGTGGTGGACTACTTACCCCTGAGAGTCTCCAAGGAGGAAGAGAATAGCTTTCTTTTCCAAGATCTTCAGAATTTTTTTGTTTCTCAAAACAATAACATTTTGAGTGAGAATAGGCATTACTCTACCTCATTTTGCTTCCTATTGAAAGTCAAAGAAGATTTGAATGGACTGTCTGGCTATATTTCTGTTTCCCTTTCACTATTGAAAGACTTCTTCAGTATCTCACAACCATGTTGTCACTATGTACACTCAATCCTATTCCTTCCACTTGTGAATCTGATGCATTATCAAGTTTTGTCTTCTAGGTTTGGTGGTCTAGCTGCCACACCCATCTGAAGCCACCGAAATAATTTTAGGTTTGCTGTATTTTGGGGGTTTTTTTCCCCCTTCCTTAGAGGACATTGTTTTTAAAGTATAAAGAAATTAGATGTTTGAAAACAAGAAATATTCATTCCAGTTGTGACTTATTACCAGTGTCAAGAACTGACTAAATCTGAAAGGGTCAGCTTTTAGAGGAAAACATGATTAATAATCTCAACATTTTGATAGCTGAATTTTTAGCCCATAAAGAGAAAGGACTGTAAGTCTTTGCAGACTAAGAAACATCTCATCTCTGCTCACAGAAAAAAAAGCCCAGGATGATTCAGAGGTGGGCTGAGACCTGAAGATTACGCTGAATATAGCCAGCTCTGATTTATTGTTTATATCAGATGATGCCATTTAACCCCATGCTGGACACAATACAGAGCTTGATATTTTGGGTTGAGAGGGGGAAAGAGAATTGTACTGCCCAGCCTTTCACTGTCTAGTGCCTCCACATTTAATAAATTAACATCTTTAAATCAATGTCTATCTCTATTTCTCGTGCTTTATGCATTTTGTACAAAAAGTCTCAGTTTCCTAGTTACTGTTGCAGACTGTATCTAATGATGTGGAAATATGACAACATGAACACATGCACTGACAAATTTCATAACTTTGACTCTTAAATAAGATTGTTTCTGAGGAAAACGATTCTCTTCTGATTCTTCATCTGTGCACATGGTTTTGATACTTAATATGCTGGAACTTGATTCAGAAGATTTAATGTGGCAACACACTGTTCAAACAGGTCTCCACCAAGGCAAAATGATTATTGATGCCAATTATGACAATTTGGCTCAGTGTTTCAGTAGTTGGAATATGAGCTACAGTCATTTTATAGCTGAAAAAATTATCAGTGATAATTGACTGTGAGTCCTGAGCAGGCAGCTTATCCAAGTTCAGTTCAGACAACAAAGGTGCAGAAGAGCCAAAGAGATTTAAGTCCTCAGTTCAATGTGTCATACCCTCCCTGACATCACTTTATTTTTTAACCATCATCCAATGGACCGTATAAGATATATAGGGGTTGATGGCTTTGGCTGCCGAATTTATGAGTAGAATCTCTTGCTGAATTGTCCCATAATTGGGTTCTTAAAATAGATTTTCTAAGGTAAGTGCAGTTATAGTTGTGCATTGTATCCAAGTTCAGAATTTTTTTCGTAAAAGTGAACCAGACACAGAAATTTATACGGAAAAGTATAATGGCCAGTGATTAATAATAATGATATAGATTAAATGTCATAATTAGACTGACAATACTAAAAGTCCAAAAAGGCAATAGAATTTTACGGCATTTCATTAACACTGGATTTAAGCCTTTCATTCCAGCATACAAGCTTTTTATATTTAGAAATATTACAGGGTATATTAATTTATTTCAATATTTTTGCAAAGGGATCAAACACTCTATAGTACTGCAGCTGATATTTTTGTTTATTAAACTAATATATTTATAAATAATAACTAATTTTGTTATTAAAATAATTCAGTTCTAATTCAAACTTGTGCCTAATAGGCATCTGCATTTTTGTAATTATCTAGAAATTATTACTTCAAGTTTAGGTTTTTTTCATACTTATTTATTGGATACAAAGTGGGTGAGGAATTTATTTTTAGGGAAAAAATGTGTTGAAATATTTCACTAATTTTGTTTAAGTAGAGATATTGTTGGAAGAAAAAAAATAGAATTTACGTTCAAAAAACTAAACCCAAAGAACAGAAGTGTTGGACATTTTGACACAGATATACAAATAAAAGTACGGTAACTACCCTGAACAGAGTAGATATAGGTACTCTGGTCATGGCAGTTACCAATGTCCTTGAAGTATATATCTGATATACCTGAAGTCATGCTGAAAAGCATTACCAATGTATTTGTTATCGCTTAAAATTATCTGGTAGGGTTAATTTCTCTCGGTGGTTTTGTAACTGCTCATCTGCATTCGGTGTCACTTCTGCAGGGTGGAATAGGAAAACATACACTGAAGTGTAACAAAAGGAGGAACTAAGAGAACAGAGCTGGGGGGAAAAAAAAGGCTTTCTGAGTGTGAAGTGGACTTGATCTCTCTCAGGGACACTCCTCTCAAACCACTTTGTGTCAAGCAACTAGCATGGGTGAAGTTCTCAAGTTCTGCAGAAAAACGCATCACACTCACATCCAAAGCCCTATAGTGGCATTCAATTGGTGCACCTGTATTTGAATTTTTCCCCTCAAAGTACCTGCAATAGACTAAGAGAAGCTTTTTTTTTCCCCTCCTCCCTTCCCCCTTCTCCATTTATCTTTTAATGGCAGTATGGGGAGGGAAGAGAAGGGAGGAAGGGAGGTGACAGCAGTAGGAGGGGGTTGCAGGCTCTGTAGGATTGCAAGCAAAGGTTCATTCATGTACGTTTATTCCACACACAAAAAAAAAGAGAGACTATTCAACCACTTTGAATAGATCATCATAACTGCTTGTCTGGTCAGCCTTCTCCTTAGAGTTTCAAGTTATAGGGGTCGATGTGTAATCTAGGGGTCTTGTCTAGCTGCCTCTATTAAAAAGTGCAGCACTCAATGCCAGCTGCACTAAGCGGGGTGCCTCTATCTGTAATAGTGCCATCAACAATTCTGAAGATGTACTTTGAGTGCACACAGGATAGACAGACAGTCTGATACAGCTCTGACATTTCCAGAGCTGGCCACAGCTGATTTTATGCTAAATACACTAATCTTTTACATCAGTCCTTTAATCAGGAAGATATTCACTCATTGATATGCTCCTAGTTGAGGGAAATTAAGTTGGCTTTGATAGTCCTTTTTTCTCCTTCTGTAATAATTAGGAAACAATCCAGAGTTTAACTCACACAGCAGCACCAAAGGGTATTTTGAGGAAGGGTGTGTTCTGTCATTAGTTTGTTAGAATTTTTTTCCTTCTTTTTCTGTCTCTCTTTTTTAGAGAAAGAAGTATTAATTGTATTTCATCAGGTGATTAAATACAAGAAATACATTCATGACTCTGCTTCTTTATCTTTTTTTTTTTTTTTTCAGTGGGATGTGCAGGAAAGGAAGACTGGTGCTAGAAAGTGCATTCCCTGTCTTGAAAGAGGAGAATTCTCGCTCTGTTTTGAAACAGGGAGGAACACAATAAAGTGGGCAGACTCTGAAGCTCTAGGAAGCCTAGTCTAGGTGTCTAAGGAACTGGAGGCATTCCATTTAAAGCAATGCATGTTGCTGTCCTTTGTCAGCATAGCTTCCTAGGCTCATTTATTACTGCTGGCCACAATGCCCTTCTCATCTACTCACCTGAATAAATCTAAAAAGAATGGAGCAAATTAATTGCTGCTTGAATAAAAAAGTCTCATGTAAATTTGCTCTTTGTGATACATACCACAGATGCAGAATACGCTGTGTCCTTCTCTTTTCACACACCTTACATCTAGACTCAATGTGCATTATTTACTTAATCATTGAGTGAAAAGCTGCCAAGGACAGATGTTAAAAGCAAGGAAGACAATCACAGTTTTTCCTTTCCAGATTCTCATTTCTGTTTTCCTTTGCTCCTCTCTCTGAAGGCTTAAGACTGAAAGCATCAGACCTATGTTATAAAGGCTCTCAGGCTTGGAGGCTGAGAAGAATGTGGAAACTAATAATGACATGGCCTTCAGTGCTTTGTTTGCAGTGAACAGAAACAACAAAAGATTCTTCCAATGATCTAAGCCTGCTTGAAACACAGTGCCATTTCTTCCCTTGAGATGTGAAGCAATGAGTGTATTGAGAGTATGTTCTTCCTTTTTAGACTAAGGTGTTTGAAGCTTAGGACAATTTTAAAACTTGAGACTACAGCATCTCATCTGGATCCAAATAAATTTGGCTTTTCCCTCTATCCTCCAGCCTGATGAGATAAGAACTCCAGAGATAAGAACTAAGGCAGTGCTACAGCTAATAGCTGCAACCAAATACTACTGAGTTTATCTTTTTCATGTTGATCCACAAGAACTTGGCAAGGCCAGGGTTGGGGGGTTTTTTAAGGAACAACATCAGAGTAAAACCATGAAGTTTATTCTTTATAAAATAATACTGACTTTTGAGCTTTAAAGGATCTCTATAGATCTCTACAGGACTCTATAGAATATTTTCTGCAGAGGAATTCTTTACATCTGATTTCAAGATGAAATTTGTCAACAAAATGATCAGATACACTGCTAGTCCCCAGTGTACTAGAATGAGAGCCAAGTCTTGGGGAAAAAAAAAAATCTTGATACTCTCTTAATTTCTGCCAGGGTTCATAGGAACTTGGGAAAGGAAAATATAAGTTGCAGTAGCTTTGTAAATCACTCAGATGCTTTCTCAGGGCTGTCTTCTATGTTTTCTCTTTATTTTGCTTAAGTTCTCCACTCTGTTCTATACAGCAGTATGCTTTTTGAAGTGGAAAGAAGAGAAAGTCCTTGTCATTAAGAACTTGCATAAATCTCTTCCTTCCTTACTAGACGCCTTTTATTTTCACTGGATAGGTCTCTAACATTTTTGCTCTGCTACCTTTTAGGGTTTTAATATTCTCTTTCCTTCTTTGTCTTTGCCAAACTGCTTGACGGTTTCCTTCATTCATTTACTTCTATTATGCTTTGCTGTTTTATTAAATGGGGTCTACCTCTATTGTTCTCCAAATTAAGGTCTGAACTAATAAACATCTATCTGTGCAGTGCTGAGTGGTCAAAAAGATAAATGTGAATATAGAATTAGATCCTTCACAGAAATGCTCCTTAGCCACAAGGCTTATATGGTAGGTGCAGCAAAATAAATAAAGACAGGAAAAAAAAATAAAAAGAGAAACAGCTTAAAAAGTGGAGTGCCTTATGTACCAGTTTAGAAAACTGCAGGAAAATCTCCTTTTTCATGCTTTTATTTTGCAGTGTCGTTGATTATTTGATCTTAGTCTTTGAGAAAAGATAAAACTTTATAAAAGTATATATTTTTAAGGTATTACTGCTCCCCCAGTATAACCACACAAAAATTGTGGGAGTAGCTTTACCATTTACATCTTAAATAAATGTATTGTGCACTTCCTTTCATATCACCACCCTGTGAGAGAGGGATCCAATAGCTGATTAGATTACTATTACCCCTCAGGTAGTAAGAGAACTTTGATGCTGTTCCAGACTTCTTAACCATAACTATAATTTTTATTTGTTAGTTCATTTAAAAGAGAAAAAATTATAAAAAAAGAAGTCTTTGTGAGATAACCATTTAACCATTTATGTTTACAAAAAGAAAAATATTTTGCTAAGAAATTATTTTCAAAGGTAGTATTGCACTCCAGGAAACATCCCAGACCAAATCATGAATGTCAAATTTTAGTCTGACTTTGTGGCCACTCAGATGCTGACTGCAGGTCTTGCTGAGAAATCTATTCACCACATATATCTAAATTAAGAGATGAAGCAATGCCAATCTGAGAATCATTACTAATAGATGATTAGTAAAAACTATGGGGATGGTTTTTTCCTCCTTTCTTTACAATCAACAGGGCCATGGTAACAATATTAGGGTTTTTTTGCCTGGAGGGACATATATCACATATTCTGCTAATGTTTCTTGAAATTTGATAAAGCAAACTTTGTCTTGTTGCAGGTGAGGGTAATTTTTTTTTAAGCACAGAAATTTGAAAATCTTCATTCTTTGTGCTGCAGATTAGGAATGTCAGGTAACATTTATTTAATCTGGATTGAGGTGGGCCATTGAAACAAATATTTACTTTATTCTTTTATACATTCTTCAAGATAAACCAGAGTTCCTTCACTGACCATCACTGACCACCAAGACCATTTAGTGCTTTTCTTTCCCCCTGACATTAGAATGGATTCTTTTGTGTTGAAGGATTTATTTGATTTCCGGTTACTCCTACCCTGAGAAATAGAGAAAGTTTTTTACAAGGCTCTGTATTTTTAAATGTTCTTTCACACTATGGCATGAGTTTGTTTTGGGTTTTTATGGAGTTAGACCATGAGTTTATCCAGAGGCCTAAGTTAATGAAAAGGGTTCTCTCATTAAGCATTGTGTGTTTGTGGAAGCACGTGGCTGCTGTCCTCACCCGGCTACACTGCCTGCCTATTGATTTTTCTTGACAAATTTAAGGTATGTTTTTGACCTATAAAAAACAAAATGGCATGAGACTTTCACAATAGCTGCAGGCATTTGAGGGACTTGAACTGATATCTCTAAAATCTGAGAGGGAAGACTGGCAGTAGAGTTTCCCTGAAGGTGCCTTCAGCTGTGAACTTATTAAAAACGTCTTCGTAGACCTTCAGGGTACTCTGTAAGGCATTTCTATTTTCTTATGCCTTTGTAAGAGAGAGAGGATTCTGAAAGGACTCCTACTATTTTAGATAAGCAGTCTCTAATAGAAATTTTTTTGCAAACAATTTCAGGTAAGTTCTTTTATAAATATGTATCAACAGCAAAATTAGGCGGCTTATAGCGGTACTTGACTACTCAAAAACACATTTCAGAATAACTGTCTGCTGTTTGTCTTGATGCTATGCTACTGTTGATGGAGAGATGAAAAAAGAGGTAAGGAAGATCTTCCCCATGTCTGGTGACTGATAAAACTTAACTGTTTTGGGTTGTAAGAACTTGAAGTGGGCTTGGCAGGCCGTGGATTTGCTGACTTCTCTGGAGTGCTGTGTATTGACCCATTTAATAGCAAGAATAGGATAGTCTTTCTGAGGATTCCGTTCTATCAAAAGGAGAAGGCAAACTATATGTCTTGACATTCCTACTTTTTTAAGAAATGTAAAGAGATTTATTGGGGAAGAAGGAAACAGAAAAAGCAAAACAGCTTCATCTGTTTTTTTCTTTAACAGAAAGGCAAATTTCCAAGAAAGAGCATCATAAAGTCACTGCTCATTTCACAGACAGATTGTTTAAGGCAATGGGAGGGGGGGATGTGCCTGTGGTTATCTGTAGGTAGATGGATGGTAATGTGAGCAAATGGGAGAAGCATAGATACCAAATACAAAAAAGAAATAGTGGAGATAATAAAAGGAAGAAAATGCAAGGAGAAGAGGAGGGAAAGGGGTAATCAATATATCAAAGTAAGATTTCCATGGTAGGAGGGAGATATGTACAAGAAGAATGAGAAGGTACAAAAAAAGTGAATATAAAATAATTTCTGTTCTCTAATGAGTTAGATTGTTAATTAATTTAATGTTGTTAGAGAAGTGCTGCTATTGAATATATTGCACAATAGCAGAGTAGATGGTATAAATTGTCCCTTTCCTATGTTTGAGGTATATATTTTGAGTCTTTTTGGGTCCATGGCAATGGCCATAGTAGAAAGAAATACAGCAGCATGACTTTTTCACAGAGATTGCTATGGGTATTCTCTGGACTAGCTGGTGTCAGGTAAACCAATCTATCAGTCATTTCACGAAGGCCAAGACCATCCTTGGGGATATGCAAATCATCAGGAATTATTTGGCCTTCTTTATTTTCACCAATAGGTGGCAATATTATTTTTTATTGACCTCCATAATGATCAGTTATCCTAAATAATAAATAATCATCTCTGAGGTAATTATAGCATTTCTAAAATTTGTCCTACTCCAAGTGTCTTAAATGGTAGGAAGTGAAAATATTTTCATAAGTTCCCAGGTCATTTAATCTTGTTGTAAAGAAGTTAAAATTGAAGGACAAGGGATGTGAGAACTTCTACCAGGTCATCAGAAGACTGTCCATAATGCTTTGATATGCCAGAAACTCCTTTCTGATTTCCAGTCCAGCTCCTATTTCCTGTCCTTATGGTAGTGTTTGCTTTAATATTTTATGGTTTTCCTTTTTAGGTTTTCTAATTAATTTTCCTTTTCAGATGTGTACTTGAAAATTGTAGATTGCATGTGTAACATGAAAGATCTAAACTCCTGCTTTACCATTTTTCAATGCTGTTCTTGTTTCTATGTGCTCTGTATTCTTAATCATCTTATTTGTTTTTCAGGATGAATTTTTCTTAGCATGTTACCAACTTAAGGATCAGAGTTTTCCTGAGGCCATTGTCAATATTTGGTAGTGTTTTTCGTTGAGTTTTAGTCAATTGCCAACACTCGACTTTCCAGAGCAATGTTGATATGGATATAAGACCTGACAGAGGTACTGTAGGTGCATCTTCATTTTCAAACTGAATTTATTTCTCTCCTAAGTTGTATTTCTCTCCACACCCCTTAAATTTCTTCCACTCTCTCAGGAGTAAGAAATCGATATTTTTACATGAAAAAGGCCAACAATCTTGTCATTCTTTTTACCCAAAACTAACACAGAGTTAATTGGAAGTTTTGACTGAGTAATGACTAAAGAATTTGGCTCACAACAAAGACAGTACATGAAAATGTATTTTCTTTAAAAGAAGAAGTCTCCATCTGAAATAATACAATAGCATTTTTCAGTAAAATGAACTACTTGAAAGTGATATATTGTAGTGGTTTTTGTAGCATTGTCTTATCCTTGGACTGATGTATGATAGCAGTTAAAATGATAGTCAAAACAGAAAATGTACAGAACAAGAAAGTATCTAGAAAAATATACACAGAGTTTGTATGATTGCTTGGCTTACCTTTGTTTACAAGCTCTTATTCATTAAGCAGTTTTCTTGAAATTCTCTACAGCATTTCTCATGGATTTGTAGCAACACACATTGAAGGTGTCACACAAACATCAGTAATATCAGCACTTTCTTTCACTTGCAGCCTGAAAGTCATGCCAGGTTCACCAAATCACAGTTTACTTAAGTCCTTGGTGAATCTACTGTATTCAGCAGATGAACCACGGAAAAATTAGTGAGTAGCACCCTATATATGTTAATACTGGTCAAACTCAGAGAACTCACCCCATTCAAGGGGAAAAAACATTTAAAAAAAATGAAAAGGTAAAGGAAAAGAGTACATAAGGACTTCTACCAGCAAAAATGACAGATTTTATAAGTAGAGATGGCACACAGAATCAACTGCTGCTTCGTTCAGATACTTCTCTATATGTGAGATGTTTCTGGTTCTCAGGCTGGCTGGAAGTTTGTGGCTTCTCTAAGAATCAGCCCGGAAACTAATTTTTTTCACTGCTGTATCACTTATGTCTGGTAGAAGCTGAGCTGATGTGAAGCACTCCCAGGACAGTTTCTCTGAGATACAAGGTACTGCTGTGCCTTAACCATGACTGAATAGTAGCTTTTTAATGGCCGCTTTTGCAGCTGAATCAACAAGCAATAAGCGAGCAAAAATTAAAGGTATTTAATCTTTGATCTTGTGGGTAGTTTTGGTTTTGCCACCCATGATGATGCCAGTAAAAAACAGACACATGAAACTCAATGTCAAAGCCTCTAGCTGTAACTGTTTAATTACTACTTCAGTTACTGTTTAATTAGTGTTTGACCACATTGTATACAGTGTTTCTGGTGTTCGCTGAAGGGTTCTCACTAGTCTTTTAACTTCAATTTTTAAGCCTGAGTTTCTCTCAGAAGACAGTGGGGTGCTTAAATTCAAGCTGATGACTTATTGTATGTAATAGCTCAGTCCAAATGAGTAGTAAAGAGTGGATAGAAGGAGTGCTGTAAGGGAACTGACTTGCAGGGAAAAGGATCTGTACTTCATTTGGGACAGATTAAAGAGAAAAGTGTTCCAAATCCACCACATCTCTATGTAGTGAAGTCACAAATTAAAACAGGATCAAGAATGACCTATGAAGAACATCGTATGACTTTCCTAAATAATTGAAATATAAAGGAGTCCTGGAATCTGAAGAAATATCTGAGCTATTCTTCTGTCTGCAACAGAGACAGAGGTGTTTAGAAATATGAGGCACAGAGTGTATGTGAAGTCAGGAAATTCTTCCTAACTAGTAGTACTGCTTTCCTGACCAAAAAAAGCACACATTAAATGCATTAACCCCAACAAGTAAAAACATCCACAGCTGCATGATTTCCCTATATATATATGTATGTGAAATATTGATTGATGTTCTTAAACTGATTTTTTTTTTTTTTTGTTTTGTTTTTACTGTCAACAGCTGGATCTTGAACTGAAGATTTGGTGTTCAAGAATGTGTTTGCTCTTTACTTCTTAATATCTGGGCATCAGTATTATCTTCTGAGAATCACAATGAGAATATGATGTTCCTGCACTAAGACTTTGACAGATCTGAAAGTTGTTGAACCCAGGATTTTCTATTGTCATGTTATGGAGGTCAGTTTAGGGCTGATTTCCCTCTTCCTGAAGCATTCAGAGGATGGGCTGATATATACATATATCACATTCCAGGTGTCCAAGTTTAAAAACTTTCTAGGCACCTACACAGATGATGTAAATGAATTCTCTCCAAAATTACAATGCCTGTATTTAACCTTCTGCCATCCCCACCAGGTTGGGAGTATTCCAGGACAGCCCAGGACACCAGAACTGTCCTCCCCACTTAGTTCAGGAGTGGGGACGCAGGCCTTCTCTTCTGCTCTAGTTTTACATCTGAGACAAGATGGAATCTCTACGATTCCCCTTGGCACCATTAAAAAGGGGCCCATCTTTGTCTATGCTGAAAGTCATCTCCATTCAATGAAAATTAAATAAAGAAAATAATGACAAACTTTAAAAATAATTTTTAATACCTTAAGCTGTGTGTCAGCTACATTCCTAGACTTTTTTAAAGAAACGTATGTCAGTCTTTTATGAAATCAGAGGTTTCTGAATTTGGCTGTTAGTGCTTTATACAATAAACTTTTCCTAAAAATGACGAATGACTAGCAGATGTTTTCTATTACCATAGTGTAGCTTTGTTATAATTCACTAGAATTGGTTTGATTTTTGCCATTTTCAACAACTTTTTTAGTGTGTTTATAAAGCTAATAAAAATATTTATCAGGGAGAAAGCGTTACTATGCCACATCTCTACTGAAAAATTAGTCAGAAAAGTAGGGTACATAGTCTTCTTTAAAAATTATGACAAATATCAGTTTTATATAAATAAAGCTGTTTCAAACCCACAGCTTCTTGAAATAACAACTTCTAGTATAATTAAATGTTAAAACAGAATGGAAATCTGGCACTGAAAGAAAGAGGGTAATGTTTCATTTCCAAAGAATGCTGCTTTGAAAATTTGGATTCAGCTGCCCATTTAAGCTTGATGCAGCTCAAGAAGTTATAAAAGGTAAAATATATGAGCTTGGACATTAGGTTAACTCCTCAGCTTCACTAATTTTAAAACTATTCAGCTTCTACAGATAAAAATGGTAACACTAAGCCCCTTTTCTTTTTTTTTTTCTGATGGAGGGCTGACTGGAAGCTGAAATGATCTGCGCAACTTAGAAAAATCTTAACAGGAGAGATGAGAGTCTTAAAGTGACCCGGAGGATGAGCTCTTTCCAGGCTGCTGTTCTGAAGGCATTCAATGCCATTGTTAAGAAGATTTCTAAATTGCCAATATACATTTTCCAGATCTTATTAACATCTCATTACTCATATTTAAACTACAGAATCAGTCATTATACTAATGGTATTTTACTCCTTCATCATTGATGTTTACTCCCCTCAAATATTTGTAGACTGTTATTTTTCCCTCTTACTCATCATGACAGCTGGGCAAATACCTCAGAAAATTTTTGCAAATATTTGTGGAGCTCTGAAATGAAGCCTCATATCCTATTTTATTAGGCCATGGTGAACTTCTTCTTCATTTAGGAGAAGAAAGCAGCTTTTCAATAACACTTTCTTTCATATATGTTAAAGTTATATGTATTTATGTATTTTCTGCAATCCTGTGTGTCACATTAACACATTACAGGGCTTCCTTTTTCCTTAGACACTTAATTTTGTGAATAATATTTATTTCCCTCCTTTTCTGATTTTTTTTTAACTTCAGGCTTCCGAGAATTGTACAGTGTATTCAAAGCCTCCTTGCCCCTATAACGCCTTGAATCAACAGGTAAAGGCTGTTAAGCCCCATTTGGAGGTGTTTTTAGCCCTTCAAGTAAGTAGTCAGTGAATAACTAAAAGTAACGTATGCAGTTGCAGCATTTCTGCTCAGAACTGTGTGTTTCTCTGTGCAGGCAGGATTCTTTCCTACAAAAGTCATGAAGACACAGCAGTGAGTGTGATTACCCTAAACCTGCTAAGCAGTTTTTATTTCTGCACCTATCTCTGATATGATGTGATGTAATTAACTTGACTGTAAATTTGTACCTGATTCAGTTCAGAATACAGTTCAGTATGGGATGCTAAATTATATAAACAGGGTCTGGGGGGGTATTATTATTTTTTTAATTTTATTTTTTAAATATTTGATTTGCATACCTACACGTGGTGAATATTAAGCCCCAGGTGAGGTGACTTAATGCAATTCAAAAAGTAGTGACAAGGTTCTGAGTGCCAAGAAATGCTCTGTATTTTATATTAAGAAAATTAAAATAGAGGAAGTATGCTTGTGTGTGTCTATGTCTGTCTGTGTGCATAAAAGTGGGGGTAGTGCAGCAAGCCTCCAGCTCTATTGTATTATGTTTAGTTTATTTGCTTTGTGAGGACTCAACATCCCCATCATTTTTTTGCATTTTCTTGATTCTAGAACACTACCTATTTCCACCCTAAAGCAAAATCTAGCTACAGTCCAATAGTTTCAGCTCTGAAATGTATTGTGTCATGCTCAACAGTGAGGATCACATCAAGTGCCACTCTCCACAGTGAAGAGAGCAGTAAAACACAGAACTCCCGGGGCTTATCTTTTTCTCCAAAAAAATATTGAATTTCTATCTGTGGCCCACAGCCCTCCCTTTCAAATCCTACTGATGCCTCTGGCAGGAAGATCTGGTAGCAGGAATGCAGTCTAAGCAGAGGCTTAGCACAAAACCTGTTCCTTTTTGGCAGGCCGCCATCTTTTCTGGGATGTGAGGGGAATTAAAAGTTCCTAAACTGTTCTTAATAGTTGAAGGACTGTCTGGCTCTGTCAAATTGATTCCAAAGCACTGGGAGATTTTATTTTCTATTTTTTTAATTTTTTTTTTCACCAAAGGAAAATCAATGTCCTGGAAAATATTTGCAGTCTTGATAACCTAATGACACTGTATTGTTGTTAGTGCATTGTATCAGTACTGTTTTGACATAAATAATGGAGTGATAGTAGCAAGATAAAGATTTCTGACTTTCACAACCTGGCACTTGATATCATCCTAATTTCTTTAGATGAAGTATTTATGGGTAATATTTAGATTATACCTTTCAGGAATATTTTTTGAAAGTAAAATGTTCTTGTATCTCTAACTGCATAGACACACACTCTTGTTTTGCTATTTAAATTTACTCTCTATTCCCTCAAGGACACTTTACTACCCAAGTAATTGATGAACATTTTTACCCAACCACTAGCAGTAATGCAATGACTTTAAGATACTTACCTGAGTTTCCTCAGCTTCTGCTGGCAAGCAGGTGTGGGAGTGCACATGCTCAGCTGATTTCCCATAGTTAGAGCAGCAATTTTAACCTCTTCAACCCCGGGTCATTACTAACAGCAACTCTGTAAGCACTCTGTATTGGCCCAGGAGTGAAACTTTCATTAAATCATAGAATTGCTAAGCTGAGAACAGACCTCAGGACTGTTGAGTTTAACTGCTAACCCAGCACTGCTGTGATCACCACTAAACCATATCCCCAAATTCCATGTCAACACATTTTTGAAGACTTGCAGGGATGGCAATACCGCTTCCTTGGATATTCTGTTCCAGTGGCTGACTACCCTTTCAGCAAAGAAATTTTTCCTAGTATCTAAACTAAACTTTCTCTCATGCAACTTCTATTGCCATTTCCTGTCTTCTTGTCCCTTGTTACCTCAAGGAGACCAACTTCCACCTCACTAAAATCTCCTTTCAAATATGCTACCGCCTCCAGAAACATAGAAAATGAACATGCTTCTCAGTCTGTTTTACTATGTTTTACTCAAGAATTCTGCTGTAGACCAGGAAAATTGGTCACCACCCAGACCAGACTATTTTGTGCAGTCTGTCTTTCACCTCACCCGGTAGGAAAGTCAAACTCCACTCCACTGCATTTGTATGCACACGCAATCAGTATTTTCAATTCCTTTTAAAACAGTTTTTTGATCCAATCTAAATTTTTATTAATGTAATTATTATTTTAAAAAATAGGGAAGGGCATAATAAAATTATGTTATTGTGTTTCTTTTTTAGACAAATTATAATTTTTGATACTATGTTTTCAAATGTTGTGGGCTACCAACTGCTTCAAACTTTTTAATTTGACATTTCATTGGGTTTTTAATTTTAGTAGCTTCATAATACTGATTTGGTATTACAATGCACACCTAACACACGCCTCTGATGAAGTTCTCTGAGTGCAAAAATGTCTAAAGCCAAAAGTCTTCCTATTCCAGACTCAACCCCAGTAAGTGACATCTTAGAGCAAAGGTACACATAAGAGAAAGATCCTAGAGAATAAAATGTCTACCTGGCTGCATCTCATGCAAAAGTCTACTGCAGTAATGTGTCACAAAATAGTGGTATTGTTGATAGTAGTGGGATTTCTGAAATTATAATATATAATTATTTACTATAAATAAAGGAAATATAATTTTAATCTCTCATTTGAAACTCTGCTTCTGTTTACATGCTTTTTCAGCTTTTCACAATCTGAAACTAATACTCTAGAAAGACAAAACCATCTTTTTTGATGGAATGGGTTAATTAATAAGGGTGTCTACCACAACTAGGTAATCTCAACTGTCCAAAACGCTGGCATCTTCTAAGTTTCCCATCTTCTAAGCTTTCATCTTTGCTTCACCCTCAAAAATCTCATTTTTGCCCTCTTCAGACTGGGTCTATAAGTGTATATAAAGGGGGGATATGCCAGTGTTCTGCTTAGCCCCTCAGTATCTGTACACCAAGTTGCTGATGCGACCAAATATTTAGGGTGAATACCATACATCTAAGTGCTGGTTTAAAGGGGTGGGTGCTCCAAGTAATGGGGAAAAGCCATCTTTTTTGGGCCTGCCTGTACATCCTTTACAGTCTGAGGTCTGACTTTTTGTCAGTAGGAGGAATATTTGATGGGGAGAAGGTTTCAGTCATGCAGACCATGTGGATTTGAATACCGACGTCCAAAATCTGTCCCCTTTTTTCATGTTAAGCTATGGCTCACTTTGAAAACAGCACCTCCTCACCTCCAACCCCGATAATATTATAGAATAAATTTCTAATCAAAGGGAGCAAGATTTAAGAAATTGATTGGGAATGATAAAAAATTAAATTACATGCTCAAGCTTATGGTTTTATATGATAAGTCTTCATGTTCCCTGTCGGCATTTGAGATCAGATCTGAGCAGCATAGCACTGGAACTTGTTCCTGTTTTGTTTTATTTTGAACATATTTTGTGCAGTCTGTCTTTCATCAATGTGAACTGAATTTTCTCTCTAGCTCTTCTTTCAGTCACATTGTATTTTTATAGGTGAATTTTTTCTCTGCAGTCAGTTGTTACCCTATAGATTGTGTAACTTTGGGTTATTTTTATTTGTGTAAACCATCTCATCATTCTAGAGTTTGTAGTTTTGAATTCTTAAGCTTGATGAAGAGAACCTAAAAAGAAATTTAATAATAATAATAATAAAATATGTGGATAGTATTGTTGTTATTTCTGGTTTTGTTTAAAAGTTAAAGGGATTTACATGGAAAAGGGAAGGAAGGGTATGTCATAACTTCTGCGCTAAGTAAAAGGTTTTGTTTGTATAAATCACATACTGCATTCATCATGCTCAAGACAAATGATAAACATTACATTTCAGCATTCTCATAAAAATCAGGAATTTGCACCAATAGCACTAATTCCTCAGTGGACTGGTTCCATTTCTTTAACTGTCCTCCTTCCCTAGCACAGTTATGTGGTAGGACTCATGGCATTATTAGTTGCCATTGCTGCTTTCCCACACTAGGATTACTGTCAAACTTGAGCAGCTTGCTCTGTAAATAGCTTGGCCTTTCATTCCTGAGGTCCATTGCTTTTATTCTTTTCCTGGTTTTTCTGTTTTCATTTCCTGATGATGTTGTCATCATCAGTGGAGTTATGATGAAGAAGTTTGGTACTATTTATAGATTCTGGGCTCGTAGCCAGCTATTTTCATGCCTTCAGTGCTATTTAAGTCTATTGTTCATTTTTGATTGCAGTACAGCTTCCTCTCATTTTGCACCTAAAGCTGTGAGTTTTCTGTCTCTACCAACAACAAAATTATGGGTTTAGTCTCTATTTTAAAAAGCCTTAAAATGGAAAGAGTAGATTTACTTCCTTTGTTTTTGCTGTGTTCTACATGCTATCACTTAATATTAGTTATTAAAGTGGATCTTGTGCTTCCTTTGAAGATAGGATATGGCGTTTTAAAAGTTCAATTCAGAGGGGGTTCATTTAGAAGATCATTCCTCTTTTATTTGATAAACTGCTATGCACATGTGCAATAACAATATACTGTTTAAAAACTCTTGACAAATAAGGATAAATATTCAGCATGCCACATGGACAAGTGCTCCTGAGATTGCTGTATTGTTAGTACGAAGAGATACCTATTTTTTTTTGTGTGTTATATTGAAATACATCCCATTAGATTAGGAGTATGGCTCCTGCTCTTGCTCCCACAGGATCTCAGAGTTCTCCTTTTGTGTCTTCTCACTATTTATCTGATTATGGCTCTCTAAAATAGAGAAAAATAGAATGTTTCACAGTATCTTCTCCTTAAATTAAGTCCTGCAGAATACAATGAGGATATCTTGCAAGGCTATTGATGATACAATAAAGCTGTTTAGTTACCTTGAACTGGTGCACCAACACTCTAAATCTAATAATGCAGAGACAAAAAAAGTTTAATGTTATGTTTGTGACTTAAACTGATAATATAAAAGAGAATTGTTATTTAGAGTGATGTACTGCCTTAAGTTAGTCTGTTGTGAATGCATGGTATGTTCTTAGGCACAGAAGCATGGGTAGAGACAAAATCATATATTGCTGGCAAGTTCTTCCCACAGCCTTCTGAAGCTTGGCCTTTGTTTATGCAGGTGTAATTTCTGTTTCTGGCTTTGCAACTCCACGTGAAGGATAATCTCAGGCCTTGCATCAAAAACTCCCTGAATTGCAAGTTTGATTAGGTAGCTGAAGAGGTAAATATTGTAGTGTTTAAGACAAGCTGAAGTGACACTGCTGTTTAGTCACCAGAAAAGACTGAGATTAACTTTTTAAAATATGCCTTATTTGTCACAAACTTATTGTCATTCCAAAGTGCTAGGCAAAATTCCTTATTACTCTAGGAGAGGATGTCTATTAAAACTTATGCAGGTTGTTGATTTGGTTAGCATAATAATCTGTGTAATCTGCTAGAGTGCATGTATTTTGAATTATTCACCTTATTTCTGAAGGATGGGAAAAGTTATTCTGATCTTGTTAAAAAGAAATTATGTATTTCTGCAACAGTTTTTCCTTCATTACATCCAAACTAAAGCACAGTCCACACTGTGAATCTTACTCCTTTTCATTAGAAAGTATTTTGAATGAAAACTACTCCTAGTGTAAGGTCTTTTGAAAGTGAAGAAATAGCATGAAAATGTTCCCTAACTATCTCTGAGGAAGCTGATCTGGAATGGAGAGTGGACATTTGCAATTGATCATATGGAGAGCAGAAACAGAAAAAAAAACTTATTTCAAGAGAATTCTCCATTTTTTCCTGTTGGTGGCTGAAGAGGGATTAAGATCTAGATGGCAAAAAGGTTGGGGTTACCTTTACTTGAGTTCTAAGTTTTGCTCTTCTATAAATTTATTGCCTGAGAGTTTTGACTACAGGTCTTAGGAACATAGATTAGTGTTAAAGTGAAATATAGGTGTTTATACAATGAAAGCAATGAAATGTATGTGATTATACTCCATCAGCAAGGAAGTACATCTGACTTTTGTAGAAACTAGGAAGTGTGGTCTCCAGAGAGTCGAAGTATTATTTATGTTTCTGGTAAATCCACAGTGACCAGCTTGTATAGGCACTAAAGGACAGGTTGTCTCTCACTAGGGAAACCTGATTTTCTGAATGCTATCTTGTTTCTCTAAAAGGTAAAAGGAATATAAGACACAAACATGTGAGAGATAAGTTTCAGAAACTGTCATAAACCACCTGGAGACTTCTTTTTTTTAGCTAATAAAATTATTCTGGTCATGCAGAAAATGATTATTGCATACCTTTAGAGAACTGCAACCTTCTAAATATCTAAGTCTGTTTGGAAATTATAGATGAGGTGTCTAAAGGGCTATGTCCCTTTATGATTCTGGTTTATTAGTCTAATGGTCTAATAAGGTCTAATGTTTTACCCAGACTTCAACATGAAACAAAAGAATCACAGCTGTTGTCATTCAAAACCATTTGATGGAGTGCAAGAGTGCACTTTAAAGTAACCAATAATCAGGTTTCATTTATGGGAGGTGGGTGACAGGTTCTAGGTCCTCTTCAGCTTGAGAAGACATAAACCATCATTTCTTACCTTCTAAAAGTGACACCATAATAACAAAACAACCTTGAACAGGACTGATTTTCTGTCAGTCATTTGAAGAGAAGTCACCTGTGAATAAAAGAAGAAAATGAATGTGGGACTCCTGGGCCCTGGAAGGGCAAGCTCCAGAGGAAGTGTTGTTGTTCCAGTGGCTAATAGGACACTGCTCTTTGGGAAACCTCATACTTCCTAGGACTGTTTATGTATTTTCCATTAAACAGCTGTCAGAAACAATATATTGTTGTCACCTTCACATTTCCCTCCACCTGTGTTTAAAAAGGAAACAGCCAATCATCCATTCTTGAAGGGAAAATGTGGTCACTGATGCCTAATACAAGGCTTTGTGTTAGACATTGCTGTGAGTTGATTCTGGCTGGACACCAGGTGCCCACCAACACCACTGTATCATTCCTATTCCCAACTGATCAGGGGAAAGAAAATATAAGGAAAGGCCCATGGGTCAAGACAAGGACAGGGAGAGATAACTCACTGGTTTACCATCATGGGTAAAGCACATCCAATTTGGGGACATTTATTTATTACCAATCAAATCAGAGTAAGGAAATAAGGAATAAAACCAAATCCAACAAAGCTCTTGCCACTACCCATCCCTTCTTCACAGGCTTAAATTTATTGCTGATTCTGTGCCACTTATCCACAGTGACCAATGGGGAAGCAGGCTGTGCTTAATCATCACCTGTTGTCTCTGCCACTTCTTCCTTCGCAGAAGAGGACTCCTCACACTCTTCCCCTGCTCCAGCATGGGTTCCTTTTTTCCATGGACTACATTCCCTCAGGAATAGATTGTTCCAGCATGGGTCTCCAACAGGGTCACCATTCCTGCCAGCAAACCTGCATCAGTATGTGTTCTTCTCTCCATGGGGACAGAGCGTGGGCTTCCCACCGGGTCAATGCTTCCTTTGGGGAGGATCCAGTGCTGGGTCTTTCAGGGGTTGAAGATCGACCTCTGCTTCACTGTGGGCCTCCACTCCTGCCTCATTGTCGTCTTCAGCATGGGAGATCTCTGCTCTGGCACCTGGCACCTCCTCCCTCTCCTTCTTCACTGATCCAGGGGTCTGCAGGGATGTTTTTCTCAGACTCCTTTCTGCAGCTGCTGTTGAACAAGTTTTTTTTTCCCTTCTAGAATATGCCATCCCAGGAGCACTACCACTGATGCTGGTGGTTGATGGAGTCAGTCTTGAACAGTAGCAGGTCCATCTTGAATATGGCAGGCATCAGGGAACTCTTCCAGCAGCTGCACACAGAA
The DNA here is from genome assembly GCF_027477595.1 of Haemorhous mexicanus. Classification (NCBI taxonomy): domain Eukaryota; kingdom Metazoa; phylum Chordata; class Aves; order Passeriformes; family Fringillidae; genus Haemorhous; species Haemorhous mexicanus. The sequence continues at coordinate 127,579,299 of NC_082341.1, forward strand.
GCCACCTCTTTAGCTCCCCTGGCTACTAAAACTTTGCCATGGAAACCTAAATCAAGCATTGAGTCAGAAGGGTTAAAACCACGGGTGAACTGGGCTTTCAGATTCAGCTCTCTCTCTAATGTTTTCGAATATTTATCATGGGTCTGCTTTGGTTGTTTCAAATCCCAGTCTTTATTCAGTGCATAATTCTCTCTGGAGGCTGTAGAGAGATTTTGAGATGAGTAGAACTAAGGGGCCAGATATGTAGAAATTTACACTTTTATAAAGCCAGCAATATTTACATAGAGGATATTTGCACAAATCAAAGGATGAAACCAGTATCGTTTCTGCGAGTACACAGCTTATAGCTTAGTGCTTCAGTCAGGCAATATTTGATACAAAACTATTTGAGTTCCATAAAATCAAAAAAGATAGCTCTGTATTTTCGATTACAGTCAAAGATGGAGAATAACAAAAGGCAGATGTGAAGTCTGGAGCTGAACTGACCAGTCTGAATTGATAATGGTATTTACAATGGGAAAGACTACCTTTTAATATTAAGAGTGTGGATTTGAGTAGATTAGTGGATTCTGTTTCAGACTTCACCACAAACACTTTGATTCTCTTCAGGTCTCTTTGAGTTTGTGAGCTGTGTAAAAGAAAATCTTAAAAGAGCCCTAGACCAAAATAAATTTTATACCGAGATCTGCTTTTTTATCCTTTAACTCCTGTGGAGAAAAATATCTATAAGAATCTGGTGTAATTTTATACTGTAGTTAGTTCCCACTGATTCTAGGAGGAGTTCATCAAAACCAGTGAAATTCTCAGCACAGGGAGCTTGTTTGAAATTTCCTTAAACAGACCTAGAATTGTCTGACTTTCTGTCTGTGTACACAAATATAAAAATAGGTATAAACTGCCTTCCTCATTAGTACAGGGCATCTTTTGAACCGTAATTATTTATCTTGGAAAGGATGTTTGCAATGCTCCAATGGAAAGAGAAATGTGTTATTATTATGAATAATTAATTTTCAGTGGTTGTGTGGGATTTCATGGCATGAGAATTTCATTGAGTTTAATGGAATTCACATGGCCAAGTCCACTCACTGCTGAAGTCTGCAGGGTTTTGGGATTATAAAAAGAGATAAAAGAATCTCCATGTCTCCCACAGTAAATTACATGCCCCATTCTGCATAAGTGGATGCAAAAGCGAAATGCCCATTTAAAACAACCAGGTCATACTTGTCTGGCAAGATGTTGATATAATCTGCATTACTTTGGTAAAAAGCTGGACCAATCAGAGAATTACAATAAAAATTTGATGGAAGGGGCTATTTTAATAGACATACTAACAAAATTATTTTTCTGGCAAGTTGTAGTAAAGAAATACCTGAAATTGGATTGGTTTGTAATGCCAATAGCATATTGAAGTCTGGACACATTCTGAGGTACCATGGCCATATATTTTTTAAATGGCTCTTTATTTTGGAGAAGCTGATAAGGGAGAGATTGCCTCTCATTCAAGAGAGGAGTGGAAAATATGATGAACTCAACTGGGTAGGGAATATCATTCAAAATTTTGATGCAATGCAAAACATTGTCACTGGTGTGAATGAAGTCTTGAGGAGCTACCAATCTGCTGCCAAGCAGACGTGAGTTCTGAATGAGCAGAAGTAGAACAGGACACAGGACATGCTCCAGTATATGCTGAGAACTGGAAACAGCATTTCAGAATGCCTGTCACCTCCCTTATCCATAACCCAACCACCTATTCAGGACTTTGTTTCAGCCAGTACAATGTAGTACTTTTTACTCAGCAAAAACCACCTTCTGGGGACCCTGACTTCCTCAGAACTCATCTTACACTAATACACTAATCCCCAAACCCAGAAATACTGCCCTAGCTTTCTCCAGCTGCTCAGCCTCCATCAATGGCTTTATGTATCAGAGATTAATTCTACCAGTCCTTCTTCTGTAGCCTTCTCTTCATAAATGACTCTTGATTTTCCTTTAATGTGCCAATGTTATGGAAATGTACAAATAAACTTCTACTGCACTAAAAATTTTCCTTTCAAAGAACACAAGCAGAACTATAGAAGCAATGTTGCTTTAAACTGTTTCAGCTTCGTTGTCAATAGGCAGTTCTTTGCATTATTGTTCTAGGTTCTGAAATCCCTACTCCATTTCTGGCATATTATTAAAAAAACCCATGTTATTAATTCAGGTGCATCATGTAGAGTATTGGGGGCAAAAAATGAAAAAGTATCCATCATATCCAGCTTGTCTACATCTTCAAAATAGAAGTAAGACATTTCTTTTGCCCTCTCTGTTGTTCTGGGATTTTGTCTTCTCAGAGCTGGATAGGGCAAGAATTACAAAGAGGAATATGGAATCCTAGGATCATAGAATATCCTGAGTTGGAAGGGATCTAAAATGATCAAGTCCAACTCCTGGCTCTGTACAGAACAACTGAAAAAAATCACCCAATATTTCTATAAGTGGTGTCCAAATGCTTCTTGAGCTCCAGCCAGCTTGGTGTCTTGAGTGGTTCCTTGGGGTGCCTGTTCCAGTGCCCAGCCATGCTTTGGGAGAAAATCCTTTATGCAATATACAACCTAAAACTCTCTTGATGCATCCTCAGGCCATTCCCTTAAGTCTTATCACTGGTCACCAGAGAGAAGACATCAGTGCCTGCCCCTCTGCTTCCTCTCACAAAGAAGTTGCAGACAGATAAGAGGTCTTGTTTCCTCAGTCTCCTCTTCTCTTGGCTGAAAAGACTGAAATACCTAAGCCTCTTCTTGTACAGCTTCCAATCAAGGCCCTTCACTGTCTTCCTAGCCCTCCTTTGGGCACTGTTTGGTAGTTTGATATCATTACATCGTGGCACCCGAAACTGCCCCCAGCACTTGAGGAGAGGCTGCCCCAATGCAGAGCAGAGCAGAGCAGGACAATCCCGTCCCTTGCCCAGCTGGCCATGCTGTGCCTGATGCCCCCCAGGACAGGGTTGGCCCTCCTGGCTGCCAGGGCACTGCTGGCTCACATTCAAGTTGTCATTGAACAGTACTCCCAGGTCCCTTTCCGTGTCACTGCTTTCCAGCATCTCATTCCCCAGCCTGTCCATATATCCAGGGTTGCCCCATCCCAGCTGCAAAATCTAGGACTTATTATATTTCATACAACTGGTGAACACCCAGCCCTCTGATTTGTATGTATTGGCAACATGGTTCCATTTGAGATACATCCCATATGCCTAGACAGATCAATGTATGGGAACTCCACTGGGAGGGCAGTTGGCATATAAATGACTGTAAAATTGTGAACAAGATTTGGCCTTATTTGGCTTAAAGGATGAAAGAAACTGAAGGTAAATGCTGGGGTCTCAAAACTATATTTTTTCAACACGCGGTTGAGGGGGCTGAAGGCAAAATGCTCAATGTTAGTCTGCCTGTTGTGACCTGAGACAAGGAATGGCATGTGGTAGAGTCATTCCTACTGCCCTTTCAGCCCTGTTGAATGCTGGCTGTGAGAAAAATGAAGATCAAGTTGGGATAAAAATTACAGCTTTCTATTCATGTTTTCCTAAAGTGATTACACCCTTAATGGCCTGAAGTAGAGTAAATGTAAATTATCTTCATAACAGGGGTTAGCTTAATGAACCTTTCTGAAATATTGCATATTTTTGTGTTATAAAACTGACAGTCTGTGTGTCATCAGACACAGAACTGGAGACAGCAAAGCAAATTTCTTCCATTAATATATACTCTAAAATTGACTGTCTTGCTTAGGTGGATTAAATATTTGATATAGCTTGATACACCTGCTGGAAAAATAAAGCCTTCTTGCTGAGAGTTATAGCAACAAGAGGATTGACTAGGTAGACCAGAGCACTTTCTATGTTCTTAAATATCCATATGCTTGTAACATACATCAAGGCAAAATAAATTTCTAGGCAAAATATTTATTCAATAGATACTTACAAGATCGATTTCAGTGCTGAAGGAATAATGCAGCAAAGAACATTGCTGACAGTAGAAGTGGGGTTTTTTCTACACATTTTCAAATAAATATCTATGACATAATGCATTTCTTGCACTGTGCCTGTTTATTAAAATATCCATAAGAGGATACTCTTTAAATAAAATTAAGAACTCTTTAATCAAAATTATTATTTCTATTCCTTCCTTGCAATGTTATTGAAGTGGTTTGTAATTTACAGGTATTGGGACTATTCTATAGATTAATGTCTTTGGGAAAATTGGCTGAAAACCCAACTTTACTTATTCAAATAAAGTAAAAAATAGCAATTAAACTTTTTTAAAGACAATTATTTCTAATGTATTTCAAACATATCTTAGTCTTTCTTCTTTTCTTGGTGTCATTATATTAAATATCCTATTTTTTTCTTTTTTCTTTAATAAAAAACTTCAGCTAACTTTTAAATTAGCTGTGCTAGTGGCTTTGATTTGAAAATTTGGAAATAAGTTCCGTGTATTTGACTGCCTTTATATCTGCTCAGTTTTCTATTTAGTTTCCTAAATTTCATGCTATGTCACTGTCCTTATTTCCTCATTCTTGCCTATATTTTAGCTCCACACAAAGTTGTTTTATAAGGAAAACAGACTGCCACAACACCAAGATGATAATCTCTTTTTCCCTCTCCAGTTTTGATATTGTCGATATTGACTATCTTGAAAAAATGCAGCACAAATTACAATCTGAATTCCACCCTTTGGAGTACATAAAGCAAATGAAATGCTTGTTTCACAAGAGTTTTGTATCATATAAATTAAAGTAATTCAAATACATGAACTCATAAGTGTTTGAATTTTATGACCTCTGAGTCATCCTAAATACAATTTGATTGCCTTAGGGTGCATTGAGCTGTTGCAAAACAGGTTGCCTTCACAAAAAGAAAAGAATCAAAGAAATGTGTAAAAATTAGTTTTACTGTAATTTAACATGTAACCTTGTCAATTGCAACATATTTTTTTGTAATTCCTGCTTTTGACTTGTACTAAACTGCACAATGATTATCACACAGGTAAAATATTCAGCGTTATGCTATAGCTACAGCAAGCATTGATTAAACTCTCCAGTGTTCATGAAGGCTGACAGGGATTCAAAGGAGGAAATGTAAAACTTGAAGGTACAGCAGTATAGTGACATTTCACTCTATAAAGCTGCCAATATTTTAATCCTGCACGTAAATCATTTTCATCAGTTCAATTCCATATCTTAATTTGTGTAGCAAACAAAGTATTGGATTGCATTATGTTTAATAATTAAGAATGTGACATCAATTTCCATATATTTTAAGTTCCTGGAAAGAAATAGAGCTAACATTTTTAGTTTCAATTTGTTTGTTTTACAAAATAAGAATGACTAAGGATTAGATCTAATTTTCATGCTGTGATCAACCAAAGTTTCATTATTTGTTTTTACAGAACCTTTAGTTTTTTTGCCTAAGTGATGTCTTCGTCAATGTTCATGTTGTATTCATTTAGAGTGATGATTGATATGGTAATAGATACAGTGTGATTGAAAGCAACCTTTGTCAATAGGAAGGCCAAATACTCAAACAGTGTATTGGTTTGAGTTTGCTCATTATTGGAGACCTTTCATAGTCATATTGACTTGCTGTCCAAATGTTGTTACTTACCTGATGCTTTCATTGTTTAAATGGTATAGACATTGGTATTGAACATGACTTTTCCCAATATTTGTCCTAAAATACACACACGGCTCAATTAGCCACTGAAAATTCTTAGGGACTATTCTCAAAGTATTAAAATGGTATTTGAGAACAGAAGCTAAATGTTTGTGACAGAGAAAAATACTGTTATTTACTGGTAACATTAATACAATGAGCTCTGCACTGTGAATTTGTATTTCTTGATATTAGAAAATGGCCAGAAGTTTGCTTTCTCTGAAATGCTTTTTCATCACAGCAGCAGAAGTCCAGGGAACCACACTTATTGTAAAAAGAGCATTCCAGAATCACAGAAAAAATAATTGTTCTCTTACGTGTAAAAATCGCCATTCACAAATGTTTCTATCCTTGAGAAAACTCTTCTGGACTTATTCTGACCCTAATCATGTATTAGACATTCCTACAGAAGATGTGACCTTGATTTCGACACTAACACATTTCAGGAATGTGAAGAAAAATGCACTTCCTTCTTCAGAGTCATTGTGCTTTGGAGCTTGACAAGAGACCAGGCTCCACTAAACTCTTGTGCAAAAAAATATAGAGATTCAATATAAGCAAAAAGATTTTAATGCAAATACAGCAAGTCTTCATGGGAATTCAGAGTTGGTTGATGCTTTATGATTTTCAGTGCAGCCCAAATAGCAGCAGGGAAGTAAGATTCCTCTGGGAGGACACAGAACAGAGGAAAATCACTAATTTGGCATGAGAAGTTTTAGATGGCATGGACAGTTCTCTGCACTAACAGACTGTGTAATTACAGTCTGAAACAATACTGTGACTATCCTTTCTGACTTGTCCATATCTTCACAAGATATCTTCCTTATATTCCTAAAACTTAAGACTTGCTTTCAATAAATCTTTTCAGTGGCTTAAAAGGACTTCAATTACCTTCTTGCCCCCTCTAATTTGCTGCCAAAAGATAGTACTCCTGTTGCAGATCTTTCCAGGTTTCCTCAATTTTGAAAACCCTCTCAAAAATGAGATGACAACGTAAATTCATTAATTTCTCATATATGAGAGATAAGAAAAGGGAGAAAGTGCATGAAAGTTTTTCTCTTTTATCTCATGTTTATATTTCTCCTAAATAAATACACTTGACTGAAGAGTTCATTAATAATTTCAAATTTATGAACTACCACAAGTGATTTTTCACTCAAACTCTGCTTACATATTGATCAATTAAATAGATAGAAGACATTTACCAATTTCTGAATTCTCCTATGATAGTTCCTTCAGAAAAATATGATGAAAAGCTAATTTTAAAGATCTGAAGATAAAATTGTTGTTAAAGATTAAGGGCTAGGTAGATTTCCTTCCAAGGCCTGAGTTATCCATTTTAGTAATTGAAGTCCCTGTATTTGTTTATTGTGATTTTATGAGCACTTCTGTCCTTTTAAATCACCTGTTGTTCAAAGTAACACCAAGCTATGCCTTTTTTTCCTCAACAGTGCCAGCTGTCTTCCTTGCTCAATTTTCTTGCCTTTTGTCTCTGTCTGTGCATAGCTCCTGAACTTGTGATACTAGCCATCATCATACTGCAGCTATAGTAGAAGACTGCTAATAATATGCAGGCAAGAAGCCTTTTCTGTATTAGGATGAGAGAATGGACATGGAGGATTATAGAAAGAGATCTTTCTCTTGTCTAAATGTCATAATTCACACCCTATATTCCCTGGAAATACATGCAGGTCCAGTGAATGACCAAGGTAAAGTTTCTTTCATTCATTCATTCATTCCTGAACTGAAAGACGTCTTCAAATGGGATGTATATCCCAGAAGGAAATATATATATCCTTGTTAGGCTGTATACAAAAAGAAATCATTTATTTCAGAGTTCAGAGATGTGTTCAGCAATGTCACCCTTAATTACTTTTTTTAAAATTTATAAATGTAAATATATTATATTTAATGTAAATATATATTATAATGTAAAATTATATGTTTATTTCTTCAGATTTTTACTTCACTTTTGGTAATGTTCCCTTAATTAAAAAAAAATGAGAAAATTCAGATCTGTGGATATTTATTAAAAAATCTCAGGACAGAAGCCCTCCAGCTTCTTATATCATTTAATTTATTGGAATTGAATACTGTGCTGTACTTAGCATATTTATTAAATAAATACATATTCCCTCCCAGAAAAGTAAGTTTGAGAATGTTTCCCCCTGCTTTCCTTATAATACTGATGAGGAAAAATTTCTGTTTTAATTGGAAAAAAAGTAAACAAATTATCAGTATCATTGTATTCCCATCTGCAACTCTCTCGCCTTGAAAGATTGTATTGCACCAAGAAGAACCTTGCATTGCCCACATTCTAATGTCAATAATTCAAAATCCAACTTTACAACATGTACAACCGGAAAAAAAATTACATAATCAGTGTTGTAACTCCTTAGCTTTACACATGCTAACTGAAATTGCCCCCTGAGCATCCCAGTAAGGCCTGCTCAAATTGCAATGTTTTGCTTCCTAATATTTACAAAAAGTTGCCATTGAATAGCACCTGAACACCAAGGCATGTCCCACTTCAGCAGATGGGAAAAGCATGCCATAAATGCTCCTGGTCTCTGAGCAGAAGGTACAAAGAGGGAAAAGTTACAAACGCTAAAATCTAAAGTAGGATGGTAATATGAACAGCAGATGCTGTGAAAGACAATTCATCAATGTAGAAAGGAGCCTGGAGTGTACAATTAGAAACAAAGTACATGAAAATGTAACTGATGACAGGCATAGAGTGTACATATTCACTTTTCTGTCTAGAGTGATAACAATGCTCCTTTCCTCTGCCTTTTGGGAACTTCTACATAATATTGGTGGGCAGATATGATTCCAGGCTTCTCCTCTTCTGAGCTGCCAGGAACCAAGCTCTCTAAACTGGAAACTGTTCCAATTATTGTTTTTTTTTTTCCCCAGAAGATGAAAAAGGAATAGGAAAACAGGAAAATCCAGGTCTTAACATTTTTATTCTCCAGTAACATAAGCTAGCAATTGCTACTTTTTACTTGATAATAGTTACTTTTTTATTTTAGAAGTCAGTCTGGAATACAGAAGGTTTTGAAGTACCTAACACCTATAAGCAAACCCTTTTATTGTTGAGGGAGGGAAAAAAACAACTCCTGCAGGATTCCTACTGGTGAGAGGGCTTCTGGAAGAAATGGTGTTCCTTTGGATAGATTGCACTTTAGGGGAAGTTGATGGGAATCCACTCGGGTTAAGAAAAAATTGCACAACTCTTTCATAATTTTAGAGCTTACAGTAATAACAACACAAGTTTAATGAGAGTGAATAAAATACTCATGCAGGTAAAACGTGGGCAGTTGTGAATCAAGGACAAAAAGTCACTACAGCTGTGAAACATCACAGTGGGAAGTAAAGGCACTGTGAGCAAGAAGGTTTGAAAAATCTGTTTGGATTGTAAAGGAGTTTGTTTTTTCAGGGAAGAGCAAAGATTTTGTGCAAGAAGTTTCCCTTTGGTGGTGAAGCCCTGAAGTATTATGTGCTAAGTTCCTTTTCAAGTGAGATGAAGCATTGAAGGGACTTCTGAGGAAAGATGGAGAGAGCTACTTGAAGCTTTTGTTTTTAAAACTGAAAACACAATCAAATACTGAAATATTTCTCTGTTCAGTTGTGAGCTTATTCCAGGAGCCAGTGGGTGAACAATAATGTGGCTACGAGGGAATCTGGTGGATCTGATCTGACCTGCAGAAAACAGAGATATTGCATTTGTGTTCTTCTTCCTGAGCTCATGAGTAGCACTGGGCACAATGGGTACTTACACACAGTAATAATATTTGCCATTGGTATGTAGAAAGATTCTTCTTCTAAAAAAGAGGAATAAGATAGCTGTTCATTAGTAAGCATTTTGGGTAAGTAAAGACAGCTAATGGAAAAAATGGAACAAATGATGTGAGATAAAATAGGAGGATGCTTTTGAACCATCTGACTTATGCCAAAGAGCACAAAAATAAGTGGAGTGGCAGGTGGAGGATTTATTGTGTTAGGTAAGCAAGTCTGAAAAGGAGGAGTCTTTTCAAAAGTATTCTATGTTTTTCATTGTCAATAGTAGGTAGCAGAGGAAACTTGATTAAAACTTGGAATATGAAAAAAACTAAAGAGAAAAATGTGTGGTAGAGACTCTAACAATGAGGAAAACTGAAAGCTGGTCAGAAATAGAAAAAATTGGGGTTTTGGAGATTTGGAATTCAAAAGCTGCAGAATGTGAAATGCCGAGGATAGTACAAAAATGCAATCTCAAGAATTGAAGGAATTGAGAATCTACATATTCAAACATAGTAAATCAATAGAGAGCTTGAAGGAAAGCTAAAGATTGTTAAAGATGTAGTAATTAGGAGCAAAAGTCCTATCCTAGATGTTATTCTAGTCCTAAGAAATATAGGACTAAAAAGGATACAAAGAGAGACAGGGAAGACTGGAGCATTCCCTAGGTTCCCTTTGGTAGACAGAGACAGAAAGACAGATGATGAATGCTTGGAGTAGTCTAAGGTGCAGAGGAGCAGACAGAATGATATCAAAGAGGGGCAAATAAGTGAAGGGTATAGCTGAAATTAGGGACCATAGTGACAACAGGGGAGAGGGAGGTTAGGGAGGGGAGGACAAATCTGTGAGCATCACAACCAGAGAGGATAGCTTGGAGATCATAAATACAAATGAGTGAAAAGCTGTGGAGGGGTAGTGAAGGAGAACAAGAGGTGATCTGATAGAAAAAGCACTAGAATTTGAAGATAAATAAAAGGAATTGTTTTTTTGTTGTTGGTTTTGCTTTTGTTTTTGCTTTTGTTTTCTTTACTTCCCCATTTAAACAAATGAAGGCTTTAACACACGATACAGTTTGCTTCATACTTAAACCACTTAATAGAATATCTTTTATATCTTTATTTTGCATATACAAATATCTGTCTAAAGATTGCCACTGTTACTATAAGGAAAGAGGAATTTTCTCCAAAGAAACTACCAGGAATACCAGTAAACAGAGAGATTTTTCCACCAAAGAGGTGAATTTATGTCTGCAAACTAACTAACCAGTTGAGATTTATATATTTAATGTTAGTGAGTGAAAATTAAACATTTTATTGGTGTTTGCCTGTCCATGCATTCACCTCCTGCTACATGCTAATACTGTTTGTTAATATCTTTCCCTGATGGCATGTGACTGTAATTTTCTGAGTGTATCAGATCTGTTTAGCACTGTCCAAAATAAAATAGCAGGAAGATATAAATGCTAATGGAGAAAGTGCACCATGGGGAATGTACATCATAACATGAAACTACTTTCTTTATGTACATGAGCTTTAAGCAAAGAATCTTGGGGTTTGATTGAGGTTTGATTTTTTTTCTGCATACTCACTCCCCAGATTTTTTTCCTCCTTATGGTTTGCTGTATGTCACGTACTACATATAAAATGAAGCTCAAATTGCTACTTGCTACAAATTAAGCTGAAGAAGATCTGTGTCTACCATCCTAAAGCTGTGAATTGAGCTTTCATGGATGGATGATTTTATTTCAAGTCGCTTCTTTTCATTACAGTTGCCCCAACTATGGACTTAATTTCAGAAGGGCTTAAGAGGTGAGTGCAGGCAGTTTTGACATCAGTTATATGAATAAGTGTCATGGTGGGGGAGTTACATCAGATGTGAGATCAGTATTTGTGTAAGGGGTAACTGCACCACACAAATAAATATCTGAATGACATGAATATCCTAAAAGGATTACAAAAGCATAGAAGAGCAAATGTACAGAAGTCCAGGAAGACAAAAAGAATTCCTTAGAATCACTGAATTCTCACATGATCACAACTTTTTAAGTGTGATATTGCACTTTGATGCATATGTCTTTAATACATAAAACTTGGAGATGATACACTGTTATTAGAGACTTATCATGCCTGATGTGCAATGCAGAGGCGTTTGCTTTGATGAATTGGAATTTGCTGTCATGAATCCGATGGCAGCAATGAGACACATCACTACCACTAACATTCAGAGGCTTATAGCTATAATTACCCCATATTAATACATGGACATATATGGGACAGAAGCAAATCTCTATCTATTTGTGTCCTCCACCACAAAATTCTTATTCCCTTCAATGTTTTATATGGTTTATGTGTTTCAAACTTAATCCTGCATATCAAAATAACACTTAGTCTTTATAGCTACACTAAATGCTCATATAACTAAACATGTATATTATTCTAGACTTATTTCCATGAGATTTATGCATACTGTATAAAGAAGCAGAGGAAGAGAGAGAAGTGAGAATTTCTTCCCTGCTTAAAAAGGACTTCAGCTATTCAAAAGATCTGAGAACAGTAGAAAGAGAAACATAAAGGAAAACAGTAAACTCGAGGAGCTGCATCCTTTGTTATAAGATGCATATTCATTGGAGGAAAAAGAAAGCTGAAAACCTTTTAAAATTGCACATATACAATTTTCAGCTGCTCTTACTATTCTGTATGCCATTCGGTTTTAAAACAGACAGCTTGGCTCTGTTTATGCAATTTTAGAACTGTCAGAATCTTCCTTAGAAATAATATAAATGCAGCTTGTGAAATGGCTTCAGATATGGGAAGTCACAAGGATTTGTATGGATTTCTAAAGTTCTTAAGGTCCTGTTTAAAATTTTAGGGAAGGAAAAAAAATCCTTATTTGCCCATAATTCTAGAAGATCTGGAAAAGCAAATGTACCAATTTCTTTTTTTGCACTGTTAAAATTACCAAGAAAATTTTCACTGTGTGATTGCCATAGTTTTTTTGGTTTTTTTTTTTTTTTTTTTCTTTTTTTTCTGTAGTTTTTCATAAAGATCAGAAGCAGGACAGGGTCCAACCCAGTTTGAGAATGCAGGAGGATGCTATCCACACCTGGGTAGGTGGTACGTCTAACATATAGGAATATTATGTAGTGCAAGAACAGCCTGGAGACCTTCAAGAGGGGGGCTTACCTGTGGTATAACTTGCAAACCTGCAGGAACTGTCTTTGGTAGCTCAGTCTGGATGTTTCCTCTGTGTCTGGGATGCCCAGATAAGCACCACACAAACTGTGACTTTTATGTGGATAGGAGGAAAACAGAAGGTGTGAGCAAACTCTGTCAAATGCTGTAGAAACCAAACTTTATGAACAGTTAAGGAAACATTCACTAATCCTCTTTCTTCTTTTCTTTCTCTTCTCTTCTTTTTTTCTTTTCTTTTCTTTTCTTTTCTTTTCTTTTCTTTTCTTTTCTTTTCTTTTCTTTTCTTTTCTTTTCTTTTCTTTTCTTTTCTTTTCTTTTCTTTTCTTTTCTTTTCTTTTCTTTTCTTTTCTTTTCTTTTCTTTTCTTTTCTTTTCTTCCTTCCTTAGGTTTAGCTAGATTCAATACAGGTGTTAATTAAATTGTTAATTAAATCCAGGTCAATACAGGTGTTACTTAAAAGTGCCCAAACCTAGAAACACTCTGACCTCTCGTGTCTTACCACCATCTGTTTTGTACAAAACTATTCTGAAAATATTATATTTATGAATTCATGAAGTATCTTGACACTTCATTTATTTAAGAGTTTGGTTTTTAAAGTTATCTTCTTATTTTACTGCAAGAATACACACACCCTCCACTCCCCCTCCCAACCCCAACCTCCCAAAACCAACTGTGGCTTTATGTTTTGGTAAGGGGTGGGTTTAAGTTCTGCAGAGGTGTGTGGGGGGGATTTATGGTGGTTTCTTTGTGGGGTTTTAGTGGGTTGGCTGGCTGGTTTGTTGGGTTTTGGTTTTTTTAAGTTATTCTGCTTAATATTAAAGGTATGTTACACTGCCTGTGTATCTTGCTGGTGACATACTTTACCTGATTCACTTTTTAATTTGTCTGAGCTTGTCTTATCACCAGTGATGTAGTCTGTTATTGATTAAATAATTTATTTAGCTGTCCCCAAGATGACAAATCTGCTTATTGTCATGAGAAAGTTGATATACTATACTTTGTTTATAAAGGTTGTACAACAGTCAGAAAGTAATGTATAACTACAACATTTTTATAGATTTTACATATTATGCACATTTCATTAATAGTTACATCCAGCAATAAATGTATATTTATATGATAAAAATTGAAATTGGCACTAAAATAACTCACAGTTATTGGTTGGGCTCAAAGTAAATAGAATCAGGAAAAATTTGCATGGTGCATTAGCTTGTGAACCTTTTAATAATTTTGTCATGTTTGCTAAGATCTCTCATTTAACCCTTTAAACACTGCTTTGGGAATGCACAGAAATTTCCTCCCGCTTTCTAAACTTGTGAGCGTAGTGTATATTGCATGCATCCATAGACACCTCCAGTTTTGCCTTTCTGTATGAACTTCTCGCATGTATTGCATGGGTTAAGAAGATTTTCTCTTATGAATTTTGTGCTTAAAAATATAACTCTCTTTCTAATTTGGCACTACATTGAATTTTGAAATTACAGATCTAAGAAATCTTGGTTTTTTCTTCATCCTGCCCTTCTTCACTCAGAATATTACCCAGAATCTGGATTAACATATTGAATAAAAAAAATGATCTTTCTTACCGTCACCTTTTCAGCTACAGATCTCCAGCCAGACACAGAGTTAGTCTCTGCTTATAGAACCCACAGTGTTTCAGAGGCCGTTTCAGAAATGGGCTTAAGAGGGCTTTCAAAATTTGGATAAGATGAGCAATGAAAGGAGGCAAAGCAGAATTTGAGGTGTGTTTAGCACACTACTTACATCCTGATAAAAATGCCAAATACAGCAGAGAAATTTGAAAGTAATTATTGTCAAGGAGCAGTAAGAATGGCAAACTTTTTGTATTTGAAAATTGTTCTTTCCTGCAGCTGGGCCTGGTACACTTCTTCATATCATCAGTTAAACCAAAGTATAAATGCCTTGATTTCAATGTAATAAATTCATAGAAACAAAGGAAGGAACACTGTAAAATTTTCCTAATTTTCAAAGCACTCCCTTTTTATATATAAATATATTTTACAAATGTTGGATAACATCTTTTTAACAAAAAAGATGCTGGAGAAATTAGCAAACATGCAAACTAGTAAATGTATGTGAGTTAATCTTCAAATGCTGTGTGATAGGAAGAGTTTTCAACATTAATAAAGAATCAGCAAAAAATGTGCTTAGGCTGCAAGTGTAAAATATACATACTGGAAGTTAAGAACTTAGGAAATACACTATTTCACTCCCAAGGTAAATGTTTTCATTGTATTTTATCTATGTATTATTTTACATTTAATGTCTTTGGATGCAACAAAAATTTGATCTGTGATGTTCAATAGACTATTACAATTCCAAAAACCATGTTAATCACTTTAGTTTCTAAAGGAGCAAATTTGGGTTATTTTTATTGCATGTGTTATTCAAATAATACATACAGTGGATTTATAAAGGTGTAAGTTTATGAATGTCTGTGTCTACTAACTTACTGAATAATGCACCTGAATTTACACATTTTTATATATATGTATATGTTTATATACATTTACTAAACATGTAAATAAGCATTTTCAAATGCTTATAACCACCCAAGTTTTTGCATAATGTCAGTATTTTCTCACAAGTTTTCAGTGTTATTTTCCTCACAACATTTGAACATTTTTGATGCATATCATCCTGTAGACCCCTCCGGTGGATTCAAATTATATATACAGACTTTCAATTTATATTTTTGTCATTTTATAAGGCTTTATACACTGTGCTTCAGTCGAAACAATGATTCATAGGTGAAAAAAAAATTAAAATACATTTTCATAAAAAGGGCACAAATTATTGATAAACACATCTATGTTTGCAGATTGGTTATTTCTCAGAGGTTATTTGGGGTCATAATTGTAAATCTCATTACCTTGCTTGAAGGAGAAGGTCTCTTTCATTATTACGGTGCTGAGGTCCATATCCCTGAAGCTAATTGCAAGGTATTGCTTCAGAGTTCTAATTGTTTGCCATCAAAATAGCTGTGTAAGCTTGATTAACAGTGTTCAGCAACATTCATAATAGTCCAAGCCTGGTCCTGCATAGAATAGAAACTGGGAAAAAATCAATAAGATTTAATAAGATCAGGAACAATCACTTACAATAGTACATCAATCACACAAAGTAATAGGTGCAGGATTTGATAGGGTCCTGAACTGCCTGAGAGATTCATAACCAGTACTCGTTAATGATTTGTTCATTTGCATTTTATCAATCCAGCTACAGCTGACAAGCAGAAGGAGCAGTAAGGAAATATGTTGACTTAAACTCATCAGAGTTTGCAATTAAAAAAACCCCAGATAACTTAATAGGAAAATCAGACATGCCTATATATGTGGAAGGTGTGTGTATATACATGTGTAGATGTGCTCTTTCTTGCTGCAAGATTATAATAAATTCCCACTCTATAGTGGCTATTAGTATTCCCATAATCCCTCAGAAAGTCTGCTTATGTCTGAGAAAAAGTACAACAAAATATAAATTTTTAAATTCTCCTCGGTGCTTCACAATGTTTCTTTCTCATTGCATTTCACATAGTGTATTGCCATCACAATATTTAATATGAAACATGCATATTGTCTTGTTTTCCTACCCTTTTAAATAAATAAAGCCCTGGGCTTTGCCTTGGGCCAAACCCATATCAAACACAAAACCAATAGTAATGAGATGGCTTTCTGGTGATTATTATTTAGCATTATATCCTATATCAGCAGATTTTATGTCTTTCTAAAGTAATTAAGTTTTGTTTACTATCTGAACATTTTTTGAAATTGTCATGAATAAACATCAGATCTCATTTATCCAGACTCTTGCCTGTTTGCAATGCGTCAGTCTTTTGTTGAAAATAAGAAACCCAGAGCCAAGACAAGCTAAAATGCTACAAAAACCCCCACATGAGCTACCTTGTGTGTGGATGAGTTATTTAGAGAGTGATCTTGTAGGCCTATCTGCAGACTGTTTGTTTGCCTCTGTTGGGTCCATTTTGATGAGTGTCTCATTATAAACCAGATTACACATCTCCCTTTTCTGAGGAGCAGTTTGCTCTGTTAGATGTAGTAATTCTAATTTATATCCCAATTAATGTGTTTTCCTAGTATATAGTCTTTTCTTGTCCTTGCACCAGATTTATTTTTCTTAACAGACAAAACCTTAAAATACTGTGTCTTTGGTTCTCAAGAGTATCTCATGACCCAGAGCACGTGTTGTTTATTTGTACAATGCCTTTTTTTGCTCATTTTAGTCAGCCTCTACATTTTAAAAGGAGAGCAGCAAATTCTTAATCAATATGTGCTCCTGTCACATCATCTTATACTATGACAGCATCTAATACCAGTGCAAAGTCTGGTCTTCCTTAAGACATGGTTTAAAATGGAGATTGTCACATGGCAGAAAGAATTTAATTTGGGTTTTCTGTGCTACATCAGGCCCTTTGGCCTTGGCAACTGTAATGGAGGACCTCCCCAGGTTAGGTGACACTATGAGTTTTGAGGTAAAAGGATGACTGAATTTACAGGCTGACTGATGCTGTGATTTTAAGGTTACACCATGACCACCCCAGTGGTATGTGTTCCATGGAGAAGGAATTGGCAGATTGGTGGCTTTGTCAGAAAATTGGCTCAATCTGTAATGAGATTTCAGAAATTATATTCTCCAAACTACTGTTCTGGGACATGTAAAAACTATCAGCTACTGTATTAATCATGGATTAGTTGTAATAACTATTAATTTTATAGTACTTTCAAATTTTTTATAACTTTACAAATATATCCTGAACTGGGTAATTAAATCCATGAGCTGTATTAAAATTGGAGTAGCAATAAAAGAAAGGGAATTATTTGTTACAGTAAGTCTTGAGAAAAGGATACTCTTTTTCTGATT
Source organism: Haemorhous mexicanus (assembly GCF_027477595.1). NCBI lineage: Eukaryota > Metazoa > Chordata > Aves > Passeriformes > Fringillidae > Haemorhous > Haemorhous mexicanus. Next base: position 127,596,855 of record NC_082341.1, read on the forward strand.
CTGAGCTGACCATGAATAATTTGTGGTTTTTAATAAGTATGTTTGCTTCATCAAATGGCTCTTTAATGAAGAAATACTATAGCCTCTGAATTTGCTAGATATTCTTGGATAAAAATATTAATTTGGCTGTGTGATAATGTGTGTGATTTTTTTCATTTCTCTGAGTAGGTTTGATAAAACAATCCCCTTGTCAGCTGCAGCTTCAGCCTGCCCTGTAAGCTGTCCCTGAGTCACAGATAACCTGGAACATCTAAACCACCAGAGTCACCAACTAAATTTAAGCTCAGGCTGATTTCCCCATTCAGTTGAAGTCTAGGTTGCAGAGTCTAGCAAGAGCTAAAATGAGCCACAATGAAAACTCTATCCTCAGGAAAAGGCAGGAGAAATGTCTGGAGTAGTTGCCTTTCCAATTTACTGACAGATGTGAGCTAGCACCTTCAGTATCAAGCTAGGATTTGCTACTCCTTGATTAAGTGTTTTCAGGAACAAACCTTCACCCCGACTGCTGTGCCGGCAATGAGGACTGCAAACATCTTCAAAGAATACTTCCCCAAATCCTTGAGAAAAAGGCCAGGAATTTTTTTCATTTCAGATCTATTGCTTGCTTTCAGATATATGCATGCATGATACCCAACTGTAAGCTTTCTGCAATATGTAAGACCTTGAGGGAGAAATGTGTGACCCTTGAAATGGGGATGGACTTTTGTTATCTGGCTGTAGTTGGGGGCTGTGCCTTTTGGTAGGACTTCCAATCCTGGGAAGCCCTGAGCCCCAGTGTACTGTAGTACTGTCTGGCAGCATCTCTCAGTCTCTGTGGCCCAGGACAGATAGAGCCTGGATTTTCCTAATCAAGACATGGGATCAGAGAAAGGAGACCTCTGAAATGGCCTGGGTATGTGAGAAAAGAAACAAGGAGCAGAGACATATGTCAGGTGTAGGCAATGGAGACATCTGTGTGACACAGACACACCCACCATGTGCAGGAAAGTCCAATGATTGATAATATGAAAATTTTAGGATTTCTTTATGAGGAGTGTATTGCTGCTTAGATCCTCAGAGGCAGCAGTTTTTTTTTCATTTTTGCTCTCTAAGAGCCAACTCAGGGGCCAGATCCTTGAAAGAAACTTTTCAATCAATTTCACTGTTTAGAGAGCTTAAAAACAGAATCAATAAAGGATTTCCATAATTTCAAGAACTGTGGGGAGAAAAATGGAAAATTCACAGAACTTCTTATGAAGATCAGCTATGTGAAAATTGCAAAATCACATGCAAAAAATCTATGCAAATCCCATGAAAAGTGACTCAAGTCACTTAGTATCTGAAATGTCAAATAAAAAGTGGTAGTTGTGTTTGCTCTGATTTTTTTTCCATTCTGCGAGAGCTACATTATTTACCCTACACTTGTTATGACTCTCAGAATTTAAAAATAGTTGGAAAACTATATTCTTGCTAAAAAAAAAAAACGAGCTTTAGAAGCACTTCTCCTTGTCTCTTTGCAAAGTGCTATATTAAAAAGTGCTTTAGTTTTGCTGCTGCTGAACTTTTAGGTGAGACAATATCACATTATTCTAGACTTTAGGAGTGTCTAACTACACTATATTTCTGTTTATAAAAAAGAGTGACTATGGAAAGGACTCAAAATATTCTGGGTGAATAAGAAGCAAAATGCTCCAAACTGTGCATTCTTCCTTAGGAGGAAATAACGGGAGAAGCAAGATCCAGTTCTAGGCAACTGCTGTTCTGTAAAGACACATCACACTAGAACCTTTCCCAGCCCCAAAGAAGAAACAGAAAAGAAGGGATTTCATCAGTATGCCCCTGATTTGGGCATAAGAAAGAAGCTCAGACCGGTATTGTAGCCTGTGGCTGACAACTGGTCCATACACTAGCTGTGATCTCCACAGTCTTTGCAAATGGGAATCAGGGTTTACCATGGCGACAAATCAGGTATGCAGACCAAGCTGGAAAAAAAATTAGCTTCTGCTTATGAAATTCTAAGTGTTATACATGTTTTGGAATGCATTTTTAAGGCCTAATTTTGAAATAAGCACACTAAAAGTAACACAATTTCTGAAGACATCGTGTTAGGTAACACTGCTAGCAACCAGAGCTTGAAGTCTCTGTCTTTCAGTGAATTCCAGATTGAAAAATTTTCTGTTTGACTTGTGTTTTTTCAAGCTCTTCCCCTAGAATACTTAAAATATAAGCTTAATTTTCTTCTTCTTTTCTTTTTCTACTTCCTCCTATTCTTCTTCTTCTTTTTTACCTTTTCTTTTTTTATTTTTTTTTTTAAATCTTGTCACCATGTTGTCATTTTTTGTCATGTATATTATTCCAGAAGGATTTGATGTCTGGAGTGATTGCATAAATCAACTCAACTATGTCACTACTTATAAGTTTGCAATATGTTAACTCTCTTCATAATTTACATAATGTTTAAATAATATACCTTCTTTTTCCCTTACCCCTACATTAATGTGATTAGAATCAGTGGAAGCGCTATAATTTTCTTGTAACGTGTGCTTTCCACCTACGCTTGCTTATTATAAGAAGTATCATTTCTAAAACTAGCAGCCTCTGATCAGTTTAGCTGTCAAAAATTATTTTTTTCCAAGAACAAAATTACCTTATAAAATATATTATTGTTTCTACTTAGTATTTCTGTTAAGGTAAACAAACAACAGAAAATTGTTGCTTTGTCTTATTTATTTCCATGCTGGCACCTAACTGTAAGTAGTAGTGGAATACATCTTCTGATATATTATGCAATTAAATTGATGGATGGTTAATTGAGTCAGTATGGCACACCATATGTGTACTCCTGACCTGAATGTCACTGGTCAGATTAAGGCTTCACACATTTGACCAAAGAACATATGCTGTTACTGAGAATGAGGCTCTAGATAGGATAGGGATTTTAGTACATGGAAAAAAAATCATCATAACTGGCTTTGCTCTTTGGTTGTTGGAGCCCTGGCTCCTTAGGAGTCCAGCTGTAAAGGACTTTAAAAATAATGAAAGTTATTAATTAAAAGCTTACTGACATTATGGCCATTAACTTTGGCAGGCTCTTTCATTAATTTATTTGAGGTCTCTTATTACATGACATATCCTCATCATAGCATTTGTGCCTTTGTACATCAAGCTTGAGATCTTATTGGCTTTTAATTTGAGTTTAGCCTTTTCTATTTTTATCTCAAATGCTTTCTTTTTTTAAAGAAATAAAATATTTTCCTTATTGGTGGGCACGATACATATGCAAGCAATAAAGCAGCAGAAGGAGGGGAGCTCATAGACCTTTAATGACAGTGACACATAGACATCAAAACACATACAGATCTCACACAGAAACATTCTTGTATATATAGTTACATCACAGTTGCAAATAACAGTATTTTTAGAAGTGCTTTGCTAAAGCATTGTTTTCATGATGATTAGTCCTAGTTTTTGGCAGACTTAATATTTCTGTTTTATCTTATTTATCTAAATAATATTTAATGACATTGTATTTTTTGTCAGCTATTTTGCATATTTTACTTCTAAACTAGCTATTATGGGAGCTATTTTAGCTTCACAAATGTTTTAAAGTAAATTATGTTATTTTACAAAATTATTGCAGTAGAGCATACATCTGAGCAATAATGTTTTATCTTTGACATTGCTTTGATGACTCATCCATTTTGACAGGTAACTGCTTTAAAGCTATTTAGTTTGCATCAACACTGAGATAAAACGAGACTTGAACAATATGTACCAAAGAAGAAAAAAAAGATACTGTCATTACATGGTTAGAAAAAACAAAGATTTGTAATGGGAAAAAACAGCTAATAGAGAAATATCTTTGATTCAGTCATTGCTTATTGCAGCAAACCTGCATATTCTTTGTCCACTGACTTAACCTAGAAAAAGAGTAGTACTGTCTCTGCTGCATAGTTTGTTACTGCCACTTTGAGAAAGATTATGATAATGTACATATAACAAAATTGACAACAACGGAGGAGTCCTGTAATTTTGAACTAAATTCAAGGAGGCTGCTCTGAGCATAAGAACTAACAGTGTCTTCATTATGATTAGCTTACCTTTTCAAGTGTTCTGCTAGGAACCTCTATCACGTAAATTGAGGCAGGAACTTTATTATCATCACTATAGCAACTGCAGGGAAATTTATTTCAAAACAGTTGGCTACCTGAAAATTTTCTCATGATGGAAAGAACAGCAGATGATATATACATTTTAATTCATTTTCATTTATTCCTGTTTTGAAGTGTTCCATAAATGAGTGAAAGGTTTTTTTCTTGTTGTTGTTTTAAAGACAAGATAGCCAGTTCCATCTTAATTATTTTCCTAATCCATCTTTTTTTTCACTAGGAGCAAAAAGAAGTGCTGAAGGATTTTGGTTCTATCATTATATGTAAAACTTTAATTATGCTAAGATATGGAATATTTCAAATTGGTCATTTAATGCCCAATTCTCTTCATTATTTAGTTTTTGAGCTTAGCTGTCACCTGGCTTTTCTTTTGACTGATCTCAATTCATATAACCGCTCAGCAAGAATTGTGAAGCATGCTTTTTTTTTTTTTTAGTATTTTCCCATGGTGTTATTATCTTCTGTGCCTAAAGAAAAGGAATAACTGCACAGATGTATTTGTAGGGGATGTAAGGAAACTGTGGATGCACATAGAAATTGAATGTAAATACAAGGAAGTGTCTCTTTTTCGTCCATGGCAGGATGGATCCCATGTTCACACTTGCAATTTTTCATGCACAGCCCCCCTTTTGTTGTATTTCTGTAATTACAGAGCTAGTATAATGCTGAAAACAATGGTAATGCTTCAGAAACTGGCATCAATCTTTTATTGAAAATGTACAATTTTTTTTTATTTCCTCCTGATCCATGATAGTTTTATTTTCTTTAAAATTAAGAAAGAGAAAGACAGTATTTTGAAACTCAGGTTTCATTAAATGAGCAGAGAGAAATGGAGAAATATCTCAGCTGTCTTGAAATCCTTTTTCTCCACAAAACATAAAAAGTTTAAAAATTCTTATTATTTATGCATTGTGGCTGGTGTTCCATTATGAAAGTGCAGTGTATCTCAAAGGTACCCCATATAACACACTTCAGTCACTGCTTTAACCAATGCCCATTTTTTATTGAAAAAGACAGTATAAAATTTACTGCAATCTGCATTAACAAATAGATCACATGATGGGGACTTCTTTAGCTCTCTTTAACTTTTACATCTTACTTGTAGCCAAATTTCTCTCAACTCCTCCTAATAAAGAAGAATATTTTATGCTTTAGATTTCAGTGGGTTCTTCCTTCTACTATGAAATGGAAATATGTTAATTTTCTTTCACAGACAGGAAGGCACCTAAAGAATTGCTGAAGATGAGAATGTAAGATTGAATGCAAAACAGTCAACACAGTTGAATATTTCAGGTACTTTGCATGAGGGTCATTTTCACTTGATAGTTTTAGGAATCTCACCAGGACACCTACCTAAACAGTCAAGTTGTCCTAAGGTCCTTAAATAATTCATTGGGAAAGGTTTGCCCTTCCAGAACAGAATCAGAATTGCTCTCTAAAAGTACCTTTTTTTCTTCCGATGGCTAACTAGGAGTCTATTTTACTCTTCCTTTACTACCCTTAATTCTCTAAAAAATCCATCTAGAAAAAATATTTTTACTCACAAACATCTCACAGTGGAAAGACAGAATTTTCAATTGCAATATGTTTGGTTGGGGATTTTTTGTTCGATAGATTTTTGTTGGTTGGTCAGTTGTGGCTTTTTTTATTGGTGGGCATTTTTTTGTGGTGTGGTTTGTTTATTTGTTTGTTTAGTTTTTTGGTTGGGTGTTTTTGGTTGTGTTTTTTGATAATTTTTGTATCTACAAACCCTTGAAGAATATGAAAATCCCAGGAGGCCAGACCTTGAAATCATTGCTGGCAATGGGAGTTTTGCCAGTGACTCCCCCAGGATTAGTATTTCACATTTTTACACAATTTAAGACTCAATAAAGAAATGTCCTTGGAAATGCAAGTGGAACAAGTCAGGGTAACTATGTGAATGACCAGAGATTAAATTAGTTTTCAGTGCAACTTAATAGTTATCAAAAGAACATTTATCATTAGGTATTATAATCCATAAACACAAGTGATTACTTTGTGGAAGAAAGTGCTAGTGCTTTGAAAATCTATCTCTAGGCATTGAAACAGCTCTTGTAAAATGTTGTTCATCTATGTGACAGCTTAAAATATTTTTGGAATAGAGATCTCAATTTATTAAAGCAAAAGATCTATACATGAATGTATTTGGGCCAACTGCAGCATCTCACTGAAGTCCCATCAGAACCAGCCTCACTCTACATTGATTCACTATTCTGCTAGCACATACACACTTGCAGTGTTAGCACTTCTGCTATCCACAGAAAGCCATGTACCTGTTGGCCCAAAGTGCCCCCACAGGCTCTGCCACTTCTTCCCCTTCCCCTCGAGCTATGACTGTCTTTTCTCGTGGTCATCTCTGACACGGCATGGCTGTGGGACCTTGGTCAGAGCTGCAGAAGGAAGAACCTTGGTGGAGTCTCCCACCTGGATCCTTGCTGTAGCCAGTAGTTTTACTTTTCTGACCCTGACCCACTGAGCTGATATTCTGCCTTGACTCTGGACCAGGCCCATCAATGGGGACTTATCTGTGATCCTTGGATGTATGCTGACTCTGGTCCCTGTCACTGATCCTGCCATATACATCTCACTGAGCACAACAGGATGGCACCCCATCAGCGTGGCACTCACTGGTCAGCCTGACCATCACCCACGGATCCCAGCTCAAGGCTCTTTATAAAGTAGCTTCCTCCTCCTGCTCCCTGGTAGTGCAACTCCCAAGGGCCAGCCAACCTGAGATAGAAAAGCAGTGCTCCAACTGTTCAAGAATTTCTTTGTTTCATTTCATTCCTTGTGCCTGCTTTGATGAACTTGTATCTGGAAAGATTTTCCTAATGTCAGGTTTTGGTCAACACATAAGAGACAGAATGTATATCCTAATTTAGCCAATAATATGTTGTTCATCAGGAGCATAGAAAAACTGATTGCAATCAATTTTTTTGTTGGATCCAGTGACTTGAACCTGAACAGATATACAGCACCTTTATGTCCTCAGTTCTCATATATGCCTTTATGAGAAAATGTTCCATTTGACAAAGCAGGCATTGTGCCAGAAAATGAATGATTAACTCCACAACCACAGGATTAAGGTGATTGTACAGTATTTTCACTTAGGAACTCCAACTTTGAATTCTGCGGTAATAAATGTTTGTGAAGAACAGAAAACTCCCAAAAGAAAGACTCAGGGCAGACGCAGTCAAACACAAGGACTGTGGCATTCACCTGAGATTCTGGAACCTGGAAAGTCACTGCTTGAACCTCACTTCTCAAATACAAATAAAGGAAAGAAGCAGCACTCATCTGGCTATTTGAGGAAATATGAAGGGTATGTTCTCAACAGTTTGTCTTCAGAGTCTATGAGGATTAGAGAACATGTTGTGATGAAGAATGGAAAATTTAATATATTTTCTTTGGAATCCAAGCTTTTTCCTGTCTGTCCAAAGGGTTATCATCATATTCTGATGTACTAATACTATCATACCAAATTTTAGAAGAAAATTAAAAAAAAAAAAAAAACTCACAGTCTGAATTTCATGTCTGATCTCTCTTCTTGAACTTCAAATATAAACTTTGTTATAAGAAGTCCATTTCAACATTTCTGGTTCTCTGCCATCCTCTAACTCTTGAAATGTTGGAAAAGATAGCTCATGCATAATGCATTAGGTGAAAAGTCCATAAATTTTTTGCTTTTAATTCATTTAGAAATCAAACTAATTTCATTTTCCTCATTGAGTATATTTTTATTCCTTGTAAAACAATCATTAAAACATTCAAAATAGTAGAAGTGGAATAAGAAAGCGTATCAAACATGTAGTTTTAATAATAGATTGCATTGTTAAGTCAGAAAGAATTAGGTAATTGTAGACAGTAAATATTTTAATGCATATTCTCCTCGTGGCTTGTTAATTCAGTTACTTACATTAGAATAGTTGCATAAGAAAAACAACATTTTTTGCTAAATCAATTATCATAGAAAGCATTTTCTTAACATTTATGCATTTACGTTACATATGAATGAACAATATTGTGTTTATATCTAATTTAAGAAACATGTTTCTAAGGAATTAAGAATGTGTCCAGGATAGAAGGGAATGGGAGGCACCTCACTTTGTTAGAAGAAAAACAGGAAAAGTTCCCCTAATGCCATCTACTCAGGATTTGGGTTTGGGCAGAGGAAGATAACTGAATCAGGATCTGGATCAGAAGGTTACAATGGAATTGAGTGAAAATTTATCAATCCATTCAGCTGAGAGGGGGTCAGAAGAAGGGAATGTTGGTCAAGAATTTTTATGGTGGTTAAATGGCGAAAAAAAGAATTCCATTTGAAGTATTAAACATATTCTTACAATTATAGAATACCTTTTCCAAAACCTTTATAACTCCCCATAAGCATAAGTCCCATTAACTTTGAAAGTGATTTAAACGCTTTGGAAAACCCAAGCTACATACCCAAGAAACAAGTATTTTTAAAATAGTTACCAATACTATGTCATCAGTGTCTAAATACCTTGTAATACGAAAAAAAGGCATGGCTAGGCATGTCCATTGTCCATAGCAAAAGGCATCACTTTGAATTGAACACACAATTAGAAACTATAAAATTAAATTGTCTTTTAAATATATATCTGTATTTATCACTCCATGCTTGAAATAACTTACAGAGTTTTCTTCACGGGAGCCCCTGCAGTGTGATGCCATTGTACCTCTTGAGGCACAAAAGGAAATTTCCCAATGAAACAAAAGGCCCTCAAGTTGCTCGAAGCTGCTGTCACTTCATCATTCAATTGGAGCTCTCAGTGTTACCTTTCCTGACCTTGGTGAAAATACCAACATAACAGAAGCAACACCACTAGGAAAAAACCTTGTACTTCCTGGGGACTTCATGAACATAAGAGGAAGAAGGGAGAGGTGAAAAAACCATTACTGACATAGTGTCTCTTCAGAGCAACACTCTCTCCCCGCTTCACTGAAGGCAATTGCCTGCTCCTGGGATGGAGAGTCACCTCCTTTCCCAAAGTTCCAAAGATCCAGTATTCGTACACTCATTGCACCCACTAAATATTATAAATGTGGGACGTTTTACCCAGCTGGATAGGAATAGAGGGCAGCTATGAGTTACCTTCAGAACCTCTTTCTCCTTCATTTGCAGTAAAATAGGGAAATAAATACTCAGAAGACATCATTTCCACCCTCATTCCTAGACAGTATTGATCAACAGCAAGTAATACAGACCAGCACTTTTACAGGATTCAACCTCAAGAACAGTTTTCTGCTCTTTACTGTACTTCAGTTTGGCTGATTTTTATGCATTAGTATAGAAGAGACTTTTCAATATTCAAATGGATGCCAAGCACAGTAGTATAGTGCATTAACCTTTCCCTTTGAGATATTTTAGTTCAATTGGTGGCAGAGAAAACCACAAACTGTGGCACAACTGTCAGTCTCATAAATGATTTGTGACTGTGTAAATGCAGATGCCACAGCTGTCATGTAATCTGCACACAGGCTATACTGGGAATGTAACTCAGACCCTTCTGCTCCAACAACACAGGCCTTTTCCATTTGTACTGTTCCATTAGCTGTTGAAATGGCTTAAAACTAGAACAATTTATCCTTCCCCTTTTGAACTTTAGCAAAATAGGACAGAGCTCTAAACTAGCTTTCATTTACCAACCAAAATTCTCCCAATGTGATTTTCTAAAGCAAACATTTAAATCCAGTGATACCTAAATAGCTGTCAACAGTATTATAGAGAGCTGTACAAAACTTAAAAGCCCAGAAACAGATATATTTTCCTGGTTTCAAGTGTCACTGCAAACCACAGATTCATGACTCTGGATTGAATATAACATCTAATTTATGGGTTTGGGTGGAAACCACCTAAAAGCTGCAAATGCTTTGGAGCTTTTATTTTAAAAGACCCAAAATTGCAATTCTGGCTAAGATTTGCTTTTTGAGGGAGTTAGTTTGAACTGAAAAATCACAAAGCAATACCAGGGAGAAATGAAATCATGTGAAACAAGTCAGCAAGGCATGTCCCGACATGGAATCAAAACATGGCATAGATATCTCATGCACTTCCTTTGCAGGCCCAATAGAGAGGATAGTCTCAAATCCCAGCAGGTATATATATACCTCTTTCCAGTAAAAGGCAAGTTGGTTACTTACGCTCCTTTCTGTTTAAGAAAAGCACAAGGATCAAAAGGAATTTTTCAGGACTGAGAATTTTTCACAGGATTCAGAAACATAATGGAGTATGAGAGAAATTTGCAAAGGCCCTATTATTTCCTGATATAATATAGCAGTGCTGACTTCACTTACTTCTCAATAACTGATCATTTATTCCTCTGTAGAAAAGCAACGTTTTTCCAAAACTTAATATGGATCTGTTCTAAAATTATTACAGGAAACATATTTTCTCAGCTACTGCATTTAAACAGAAAAGCTCTGCTGAATATAGTTTTGTACTTTCTTTATTTGTTTATATTCAGGAACAGTTGGCAATTCTTTCCACCACCCCACCCCAATTCATTGAGCCTATAGGTCTTCAGGCAATCAGCAAAGACTAGAACAGAGATGTAGTGTTTAGTTTGCTGCTTCCAAAACCTAGACTGCCAGTAACTTAATGAACCCTCTGGAGATATGCTCCCATGTGGAGCAGGTTATGCCTGTGCTTGAGAAGGTTTAAATTAGTTATTTCTTAGAATACCCTGTGATGAAAGCACTGCTACCAACTGCTTTTCTTGTCACTAGCCCATCAGGGCAATAAACCAATTAGTTGTTGCCATAGTAAGGGTCATTTCTTACCATTTTAAATTCTTGCGAGGGATACACAGCACTTCCCATATTTGTGGAATCAGCATTTTCAGTTCATTATGATTGCAAATGAATGTGTTTCTTCACAAAAGCAGTTTCGTTGTCAAAAAGGACTTGTTACTTTGCAGTTTTATGAAGTGCTAGCATAATATGGGGGTACAGGGTAGGAGGGAAGAGAGCAGGAGGTAGTCTGCTGCTTCAGATATATCAACCATTCATATTTTATGAATGCTTTTGAAAAATATTTGGTCCTCAATTAGAAGTAGCCACATGCTGCTTCCAAATCACTATTGGCAAGAAATGCTAGTCTATGCCAGAACTACAGCTTGCAACCTTCTGGAGGTTTGAGATTTCTTCTTTGAAATTTGTCTATAGAGAAATCACTTTACTCATGAAAATTAAATGTGCTTGAGAAGTTGGATTGTGTATTTTGGTTTGTATGAATGTACTCATGGCTTTGGGAGGGTGCATCATGACCTTGTTTTGCTAAAGTTTTTCTTGCAATGTGTTGTGTTCCTTGGGAAGAGCTGAACATCCTTACCTTTTAGTATGTTCTCCACAGAAGTTTAATAAGGTTGGTTCCAGAAATGTTCTCATACAGAGTAAGTAACTAACTCAGTTGTCATGGAATCATGTCACAGCATCTGCCATTAAGGAGTAAGGAGCCTGACAGTAAGGATCCAGAGCACAGTACCTGACCAGTGTAGTGTTGTGTTGAAGTTTCACTCTGGTGGGTGGCTCAGCCTCACCCAGCCACTCTTTCACTGCCCTCCATGGGATGGGGGACAGAATCAGAAGGGCAAAAGAAAAATAAAACTCAAAATGCTGTAGTTTAATAAATAAAGAAAAGGCTGCGCACGTAGGCAAAGCCAAATAAAAAATTATTTCACAACTTCCCAGATTTTTAGCCATCACATGTAAAAGTTAGACAAATATGCTACCACTTCAAATTTTCAACAATTCCTCCCCACAGCTTTTATTGCAGAGTATGAAGCTATTTAGTATGGAATCTCCCTTTGGCCAGCTGAGATCAGCTATCCCAGCTGTGTCTCCTCATAACTCCTTGTGCATCCCCAGCTGCTTGCTGAGAAGCAGAAAAGACCTGGACATTGTACAGTGTCCAGCAATAACTGAGACATTCTTATTGTATCCATGTCATTTTGATCACAAATATGAAACACACCACCATACAAGCTAGTAGGAAGAAAATTTACTCAATCAAAGCCCAAAAACATAAATTTCTTTAGGTTTCCAAATATGCCTTCATCAGCAAAATAGTTGAATATTGCATTTGTCATGTAAAACAAAATAATTGGAATTAGCATTGAGACCTTTCACTAAAATTAAGCCCAGGTCACTTGGGTGATTTGAATAGCTGCCATGTATGGCAGTTTTAAAGAGCTTTCTTTACTGTAGAAAACTCGTCCTAGGTGAGGTTTGGGACCAAGGAAAAGAATATTCATGAGAACAAACTTGAAAGCATGTTCCTGCTCTGGTGATGGCTGCCTTTCAAACATCATTTCCACAGGCATGCCCTGCAGTCCTGAAGATATAATAAAGAGAGTCAACAATTTGGGCATGAAAATTAGTATTTTTCTTCATTTTGTGCCTCTCTAACAAAGTAATTTGCAAACAATGTCAACACTAAAAGCATATTTCAATTCCATTACCTAGGGAAAATATCCTGGATATTGGAACCCAAAAAGGTTTCATGCAATACTTTTTCTGTATACACAGCCTCATAAAATACTACAAGAGAATCCAAATGGAAGAATACCCCATCTCCTCTTTGCAACTGAATTGAAAATCCTGATTTTCCCTATCCATGTGTTATAGTTTGAAATTCTTTCATTTTACGTTGGAGTGTAAAGTTCCATAAGAAATCTGATGTTAGGTCCTCTTGGAACACCTGAATTTGAAAAAAACCTCTGTTTTTAAAGGCATAATGAAGATACCTTTACTGAAGGAACTAAAAAAGGCCGCCAAATTAAAGGTAAACTGCAAGCCACAAAATTACATAAGAAAATAAAGGGAAGAAAACAAAATTTTATTTTAAGATTTCTAGTCACCTTAGCCAAAAAAGATCTCTAATATTTAATGCCTCTGCAAGAAACATAAAAGACAATTCAGGGAGAGACTGGTGTAATTGTTCTTCATCACTGCCAGTTACGAATGCTTTGGTTGCTGCTTTGTGTCTGAATCAAAACCATTCTGGTGCATTACTGGGCTTTCCTTCCCAGAACAGACACCTGCAGCTCTGGGCAGTTACTTTTGAGGAAAGCTCCACTTCCTTCATGAGACTGAGGAAGCTTGAAAGATCAGGACAATAGTGCATGAAGGGGTTTTTCCTACGAGGATCAGAGGTGGACACTGAAGTCTTCAGTCTGGTCAGGTTTCATAGTGGAGCAGTAAAGCCAACTGGGAGGTTCAAAGAACATACTCAACAACTAGTTCAAGGATGGCAGATTTCAGCTCCTTGCATCTCTGGAGCCATGGTGGAAAGGATCACTCCAAACTTTTGTGATATTGTATATTTTCAAGAGTAGGAAACAGCATTCACTTTTGCATGTGCGGTTGAAGAAGGGAGACTGAAAATCTCTCTGCAACTACACGGCTGAGGCAGCTGATTATGTGAGGAAAGGCTGCTACGTTTACTCTGATGACACTTTAGTGCTGACTCTGGAGGGGGACATCAAGCCATCTGCACAGAGTCCCACCAGTATAAAAGTGGATATACAGAGAGTAGGAAAGAAATGTGTTGCCATGCAAATAGTACCACCTCTTTTGAAGTAGAGAATTAACACTGAATACATCCCGGACACAAGACCTGAAAGGCAGGCTTAGTGGGAGGTAATCTGCTCAATGCCCTTTCCTTTTGCTTAGCTAGAAATAACTACAGGACCTGCTTCAGTGTTTCTATCCTTTACAATAATATTTTTATCCTTTTCAATAATATTTTGTATTTTATAGTGCCTTTAATCTTAAGAATTCCTAAAATGCTGTACAATTTTTAAAAAAATATATATATGCAAACTATATACTTGGGATTACACTGTCATGCAATCAGCACAGTGTTTCCTTAAGAAATAAAATATAGGTAATAGCCATCAGTTGTTCTCACCTTTATATAAGTTGTGACATCTTCATAGCTGCTTTTGAAGATGTTCCTCTGCAAGGTACTAAGTGGTATTTCCCAGTAAAATTGTGAATTTGAGGCAAATTCTGTATTAAAAAACATATCTCCACATGTAATTAAAGAGAAGGGCTAAGGAATTTTCAGCTGCATTGAGGGAGTGTTTTGTATCTGCAGAAGCACAGACACTGATAATCATGGGCCTAATCTTGACTATGCTCAAATTTTCTGTTTCATAGAATCCCAAGAGAATTCTCATGGAAAAAGCAGCAGTTCACTGAATGAGTTACTTCATTCTACTTTTTCGTGGTGTTGCAGATGACAGGAGTACCTCCTACCAGTTCTCTTGAGAGGCCAGTTCATAAATACTGAAGAAACTGAATGGTTTTCCTGTCCACTGAATGGAAATACATAGATATATCAGCCACAGCAATCAAGTGATAGTTGGGAAAAAAAAAAAAAAGACAAAAAAGACCCTCTTCCATGAACAACCAGTATTGGGGAAGCACATTAAAAAGCACCTTCTCCTTCTCTCATACTTTTGTGAAGCTCTAAGCCTCTGCAACCCTGCTCTCAATGTTTCCTTTTAAGGTCACTTTATGGGTGTTTTCGTACAGCAAGGTACAAAAACCTCTCTGATCTCTGCATGAAGGAGAGGAGGCTTCAGAAGTGACAGAGGGCAAGAAGCTCAGTACATGAACCTTCTGTGTTCCTTTGAAAGGACAATGCTGAAGATGGAAAAGATCTACCCTATATCAGGATCACAGGGTCAGCACAATTTTTCTGCTGCCACTAAACATGCCTACTTTTGAAAAATTTGGCCCACAAAAGGCAGTTGCCTGAACTAATCTACCTTTGGACCGAACATCTCCTGTTTGAATGACCAATTACAAATGTAGAAGACATGTGGAAATGCTAACATCATTTGAAGGGTGGAAGAGCCTTGGCAGACTGGCAGCCTAACACATCTATAATTCAAAATTTTGAATTTCCTATGGTATGGATGTGAAAGGAGATTGCAGCCCTACGAATTTAATGCTTTGCTCTTGTCATATGGGTGGATGATGACACCAAATATTTGGTCTGGAACTGAGTATGCTGCATATTTATGTATTCAGAAACCTGAGCCAGACTAGAATGCTGAAATCATTTATGAATTTTTAGTAGTCTTCCTACTGTAAATGTTTAAAGTTGCAGCTTAGTAATAAGATATTTGATAGTAGTGCTCAAAAAGATACCACTTGGGAGTTATTAAAAAACATCTACCAAGCCTAAATGTTTTTATGGAAAAAAAAAGTGATGTGGCCATCTTTCTTCCCTCTCTGAATAAATACCATAGAAGCAGCTAAATAGAGATGTAAACCAAATAGTCGAAAAGTCAGTTTGCAACTTGCATAAAACCAGATGAGGTAAAATAAGATCCAATTGTGTTTCAGCGCCACATAAAGCACATTTTGCAAAAGGGGATTTTATGTGTGTGTGTGGTTTTGCATATATATTTATATGTATATGTGTTTGTGTCCATATGAATATTTACACACGCATACATGTGTATGCACACGCAAGCACATACACATATACATATAAACACATACACAAACGATTAAAAAATCCTCAAACAGGCTTGCTGATTATGCCAACTTTTTCGCCCATGATTATAATCTGCATTATTCTACTAGACGTTGCTTTAATAATAAAGAAAAACAATTGATGTAGCCACTAAAAGAACTAATTTATTTTTTGTATTAAATGTTTATAATAATTGATTGTGTATCACGAATTTGTGTAAACTTGTAATATGAAGAAAACCATCAAGAACACAATATTTATTTTCCTTGTCTAATGTGCCATAGTGTTTCCAAGACTGCGAAGCTGCAAATAAGAGTAATGTCTGATGGGGCACACTGAACAGTTCCCCAGAGACCCTGAAAGGACAGTGTATGATAACTTTCAGGCTTCCATTTATAACAGCAAGATTTACTTTAACGTTTGAATGTTTCTTATATGAACTATGCAAAAATTATTAAAAAAAAATATATGGAAAGATTATCTTTCATATTGCATTAGTTTTAATTGGTTTTTGTTTTTCTTCACCACTACAATACTTGCTTTCCTCCAGAAAGATGCATAAATGCTTAACTTTGCATAATTATGTGTATACATTCTTACCATTAGTAATTTGTGCTTTAATTATATTTACCATTTGGACCATGGTATATTTGTGTGACTCAGAGTTATTTAGAAGTGTTTCATTTTCACAGGTTTCCACAATTTTTCTAAAGATAAATTAGAAAAGCTTGGGAAATTGCATACTGAAAATTGAAATAAGGACTATAAAATCCATTTTGAGACTTGCCTTTTGGTGTTTACTTCAAAGCATGCTTCTGTGTGTGTGCTTGATTTACATTTAGCAATATCTAAGTGCAAATAGTAATCATACACCAAAGTAAACTGGACTATATGCAATTGCTTCCTCTGTTTCTTCAATTGCAGCTGCAATCCCATAGATTCAAATCTTGACAGGTAGCATAATTAGAAAATTCCCTTTGTCTTATTAAATGTGACTCTTCTCAATAGAATTCACTTCATTGCAGGCAAAGAACAGAAAATATACTTCAAATCTAAAATGGGAAATCAAGGGGGACTGTTTTATTTTTATCTGTCTTTGTGCAAGCGACATTATTATCAAAGGATATTGTAATGCTGAAAATGTACTTTTGGGATTTAAATCACGTATTAGCCTGGAAAGCAAAAAGTGCTGTAGGGCCCATGCAATATATTTTCTCATTAATCTGATTGAAAGATTATCCTTCCTATAGCTATGAAAAGTCTAATACCCATATATCCATCTTTCCTGCTAGTAAAATTCAGCTTTGTGCGTAGTCATTGTCTCTTGTGTCTGAGGTCCTACACTCTTCTTCATTTCTCTGTATAAGCCTATCTGTATTAAAATAAATTCAGAACAGGCCGCCATTTCATGCACACATTTTGATTATTTCAT
Source organism: Haemorhous mexicanus (assembly GCF_027477595.1). Taxonomy (NCBI): domain Eukaryota; kingdom Metazoa; phylum Chordata; class Aves; order Passeriformes; family Fringillidae; genus Haemorhous; species Haemorhous mexicanus. The sequence continues at coordinate 127,613,971 of NC_082341.1, forward strand.
AAGCTGCTGAGGAAAATGGAAGTATCAGCAAGTCATGCAGTTTTCTGGTAATGTAATGCTGTCATTACCTCAGTGGTCATGTGAAAAAGTTTAGCTATAATATCTATGACAAATGTTCGGTGAGTCAAAACAGTGCATTTAAATGAAATGCAGATATGAATGAGCCATTATTGCAATCACAACTCCAGCTTAGAAATTATTAAATATGAATATATACACTTTCACAGTAACCTGACATTTGTAATACATAACTAGCTGTGCATTTCTCACCCCCCTCCTCCCGTTTTCTTCCCCATCATCCCCCAGATTGAGAATAGAGGAAGTCATTTTGATCAGAGGCTGCACACAGTAATTGAAGACACTCCTGATGATTTCATGCAATCAGAGTGGCACATTATTTGTGATGAAAATTAAGTAAAGAAGGAAAGCAGATTTATAGGTTGTCTTGCTTATGGTCAACTGCCTTTACAAAAGATTAGCAATTCTATGCCAACCACCCCAACTGCATATATACTTTTCCACATCGTAGATTTACTGAAATTTTCATATAACCTTAGTCATAACTTGTGGTACCTCATGATTTTAAGCTTTTAATGAAACTACAGAAGATGTCTTAAACTGAATGATTTCTATTCTGAGCTCTTTGAGAGCTGATAGCATGAACAGTATAGATGGCTCCAGCCATAACTGTCACACAGATAATATTCTTTTATGCCTCAAGACACTAAGATGGTGCTGTAGATAACCAAAAGGAATAAGCTGCCACCATCACTAATCTGCAGCTTTGAAACACTATAGCTTTTGCATGGTTAAGAGAAGGTAAAATCACCTAGAACTGGAATATAGAAGACATTTTTAAGTTAACATAGAAGAGAGAACTAAAGGTTTTCATACTTTTTAATCTATATCCACTCTAGATCAAATCAAGTATAACCCCCTTTTTGTGTGTTTATGGATAATAATTGAAAATGCAAAAGAAGTCGATGCCTTTGAATCCTCCTAGGATGCTTTACACTAATGTAGTGAAATTGAAACGTGGGGAATAGGTAGCCTTATTGTTCCCTTTGGAGCTTAGCTTTCAAGATGTTTCATATAGACTTTTTGTTGGTTTTATAATACATGTAACAGATTTTGTCCACCTTCTACTTCATGCCAGAGGACTATAATTTCTGTTGATTATTTTTCAATATGTAAAAGCAACTGCAACTGACACTTTAACAAAAGATTGAAATTTATTTCTGCTTATCTTAGCTAAGGTCACCAAATTAAAAATACATGGGAGTATATAGTAAAGCAAAAAGTAAAACTTTTATACTTTATAGCAGCATTTCCTACTAGTAACCTTGTTTATTCCTATTTTTTAAAAAAATATTCCGGACAAAGGTTTTTTTAGCATTCATGTTACATACATTTTTTTCATCATATTTGTCCTCTATAACAGTTCATACAAGCTACTATTAAAGATTGACTTATCATAAATAAAACAAGGAACCAGTACCATTTTGGAACCTAGATTTTTTTTTTTCTACATACAGTTTAGAAATACCTAATCAAAAATCCTATTGTTGTGAGAATACAGCCTGACATGAAAGTGTCAGGGAAGCAGCGAAGGAAAAATGATGATCTTAACATCAACAGAGTTGGACCGACTATAAACCACATTTTCTGGGTGTGTTTTTTAGATATTGTGGTATGCTTTTCAGAGGAAAGAAAAATTCTACTTTAAAGTCTCAAGCAATATTAATATTTTGTATTGAGCACATGAACTATCAATAATAGTCCACTAATTTATGCTCCAAAATACAATCATTGTTAGGACTAAAAAACCCAACGCATCCAGGAAGCTATTAAATGCACAGCAGAATTTGAAATCAAACCACAGTGACTTGTTCCTATGGCATGCTGATGTTATTGGTCCTTGTATATAGTTACAAAAGCATCTCTGAAGCCAGATTTTAAAAACGATTTGTAAAGCAGTTAAGGAACATCAAAATCTGTCTTTGCCATCAATTCTCTAAGCCCTGTGCTAAGCATTACTGATGACTCTTCTGTGTAAACAACTGCATGCAACTGAAACTAACACAAAATATGAAAATACGATGAAATTACTTCCCACTGCAAGACCTTATGCTGTGTTGCAAATAATTTCAGATTATACTCCTAATCAAAAATGAAATTTTAATCTCTCATTTTGCCATAGATTCAATTACTGCAGATGCCCCCACCCTCAATTTGACTTCAGGTAGCTCTAGAGGCTGTCATTGCTGTCATTATGGCAAACCCATGTATTCAATCTCTAGGTGATCTAGAAATTATGTATAGGTATATATTTATCAAAACCCCCTGATTCCTGAGAAGAAATACTGAATCAGAAAGAGGAATTCACCATCATTCTGTGACTCCACCCACTGCCATGTTACAAATTGCCTTGATATTAATTCCAGAATTGTTTTTAAAGAAGTTGCCTAGGAATAAGGCATATTACTCACTTCCAGTTACATATAAGAAATATAATTTTTGGCCCCAATAGTGGGTGAAGTAGAAGGATTTTGACTTACTATTGTGCTGCTGCTGTTCACAAGCCCCACTTGAGTTTCACTGCCAAAAGAGCTCAAAAATGGACTAAAAGAAAGAACTTATCCCTGTCTAGCTGTATCCACTTAAAAATCATAGCAGAGGTATTATTTAAAATAGTTTGCCTGAGAAGTCAATATACGCTCATGTCACAAATTAATTCTCTTTTGTTTTCATTTTTTTTAATCAAAAAAACACCTGCTTTTGATTACAGTACTTATTCAGTCCTTAAATTAAGGTGATCTAATGTTAATGAAGGAACCTGATATGAGTATCTAGAAGATGTTTATTATATACCATCACAAAAATGCAGCAAAACACAGAACGTAATCCTTGCATTTGTCATTGATGGAGCTCTGTGTTGAGCTTTGCACGGTACATTCTTTACCCTTTCCAGGCAAAAGCCATTTAATTGCTTGCTTGAGTATGAATGTTGTACAATAGGTGATTGGTCTATGCTTGCAAGCTTATAATGCTTATGTTGGTGAATAAGAAACATACAGTTCTCTAAATTGTAGGGATTTTGTCCTGAATGATGTATAAGATGTGCCTCCAGCATTTTATGAAGGGTTTGAACCAAGCCTGCCACTTACTTTATTTTTTTTTCCTGGCTATTGCTCAGTTTTCCTAATGTTTTTGCTGCAACTGGACAGATTCTGCACACAGGTATCCAATACTTTGTTTTTAGTGAACAAGACAAAATTTCATGTTGGAACAAGAATGCTACAGCAAAGTATTGGTGTGTTTTCCCTAAAAGCACCTCCTGACTCTGTTGTCCAAATTAAGTCTAATGCAGCTGCTTTGCCCATTGCCATCTAGGTTATTGCAAATAAAGGCAATAGAAGTGACTAACACTTGTGAATAAAATTTGGACATGTGAACCAAAATAAAATCCAGAACCGTGAGTACAAGGAATGCATCCACCAGCTGGCCTGAGTGCAGGGGTGGCCTACCAAAGCAGTCATCAGCTGAACTGGCTGAGAAAGTTGGGTTGGTTCAGCCTTACAAAGACAACTTACTGCTGTGATTCCTGAATTGAGGGCTTAGAGAAGACATTCTGATTCTTTCATAAACTAGATGTTTTCCAGATGTCCCTGACAATCTTAAAAGATTGTCTCTGATGCTATTATTTTGAAATTTAGGTCTGCTAAGTTGGCTATTTGACTTCAAATTTAGACAAGCATCCCCAGAACTGACATTTTCTGCATAACCAAGAGAAGAAAAAGGAGATGATACACCTGAGCAGCAGGACAGTGACCAGAGGTTTCTTGATGTGCATAAAATTGAAAATTGAAAAGAACCCCTACTAGTCATGCACAAAATTTTACTTGCAATGTGTGTTCAAGTACCAAGGCTAACAGCTTAAGACATTATATTCATAATTTCACTTCCATGAAGATTTTTAACATCAGATGATACTTCCCAACCCATTATTACTAGGCTAAAATGAATGACAGGATCATTGAAAATATCTTTGAAACATTATGAGTGCTTTTTAAAATTTCGAAATTACTATCATGATATCATTTTAGCAACATATTGGAATTAATTAATTAATACAGTACTAGTAATATACTTATTGGAGGAGCAAGACCTGCATAAATGAGTTTATGTATGTACTTACACTTTAGCAAGCATTATACTCTGTTATTCTATACAGTAGTAAAGCAATGATAAATAAGTCATGTTGGAAACACAACGTTATGAAAAATCTGACTGCACAGCTCATCAGTTGTGTGCCATTTTGCTTTTTTAAGACTTACAAAGCTTACACAGTATAGAACATAGACATCATAGCTGAATTTTTCAAAAGGGCAGATTAATTTATGGCCAATAACAACATCCCTAGTTATATTGTAAAAATAAGCTTTATCAGCTCTTATGCTTCTGGACATAAACTGATCATTGGAAAGGTCAGGATAAAATTTTTATGCATGCATGCAACTTTTTTCTTTATATAAAGTTCTTGTTCCTGCTGTTCTTTGTTTGTGTTTTGCAGAATCATGGAATCATAGAATAATAGATAACACAGAATATCCTGAGTTGGAAGGGACACACAAGAATCATCAAGTCCAACTCATAGCCATGCACAACATCATCCCCAAGGGTCACACCAGGACAATGCCTGAGAGCATTGTCCAGACACTTCTTGAATTCTGCCAGGCTGGCGCTGTGACCACTTCCCTGGGGAGCCTGTTCCAATGCCCAAACATCCTCTGAGGGAAAAACCTTTTCCTAATATCCAGCCTAAACCTCCCCTGAAGGTGGCCTTGGGCCAATCCTCATGTCCTGTCAGGATCTGTGCCTGCCCCTCCCCTCTCCTCATGAGGCAGCTGTAACTGCAGTGATGTCTCCCCTCAGGCTCCTCCTTCTCCAGGCTGAACAGACCAAGTGACCTCAGCCATTCCTTGCACAGCTTCCCCTCAAGGCCCTTCAGCATCCTCCTTGCCCTCCTTTGGACAGTCTCTAATACCTTAATGCTTTTTGTTCTATTGTGGCACTCCAAAGCTGCCCCCAGCACTTGAGGTGAGGCTGCCCCAGGGCAGAGCAGGGCAGGACAATCCCGTCCCTTGCCCAGCTGGCCATGCTGTGCCTGAAGCCCCCCAGGGCAGGGCTGGCCCTCCTGGCTGCCAGGGCACTGCTGACTCACATTCAACTTTCTGCTGACCAGGATCCTCAACCTCTCATTCCCCAGTCTGCACATCCATCCAGGGTTGCTCAATCTCAGGGGGAGAATTCAGCACTTTCCCTTGTTGAACTTCATATGGTTGGTAGAGAATCACTGCTATGGTCTTTGATAATTTTTAATGATTCTGATGCTTTCTTCATGATTCTACAACATAGTTTCTTTAATCAATAGTAACACATGGCCAAATGTAGTTACTCATCACTCTAATTGTCTAACAATTTATTTTTCTTTCTGCTGAGGCTGATAATACCTCTAAAGGAAAAAGGCCATTTTCCCCTCATGTTTTGGGAAAATGAAATATTCATAAGGGTACTATAAATCAAGTGTTCCAATATCACAGAAGCATCATGTTGAAGTAGGTTACCAGTTAGAAATGGAGGACTTCTGTTTTTACTATTGTTTTGATTTTCATTCCAGGCAAGTCTTGAAAACATATATAGACAAACAATCTCATGATACAATAGTGTGAAAAACATATGAATGGATCCAGCCCTTTATAGAGACAAAAATCTGCCTTCTTCACTGCAAGGAATAAGAACAAAAAAATGGACAATCTAGGAAAAGAAAAAGTAGTCTCAGTGTAAAGGCCTCTCTGTAGGATTTGATTTACTACAAAATAATTAAGTTTTTCTGAGTACTTCCTTAAAGCAAAACCTTTTACAGCTGGCTGTCAATTGAGTTTATCCAATCTGAGAAACTTTTGCTCCCGTCTTCAGAACTAAGAGATCTTTTAGCTGCAAGTAATTTTAGGAGGAATTGTGTTGTGAGAACATGATATTTTAGACAATTGCTATCATTGCTAAAAACTCCACCTGTCAGGTACAGGACCCAAACTTAGTGGTTTATTTGATGCTCCTTTTTGCATTTGATGTTACAAAATGAGGATAGCAGTTTCTTTCCTACTGTGAAGATAAGATCCCATGTAGATCCCATGTATACAGTATTTTAGTTTTGTAGGGAGGAACACCATAGAGAAGACCACAGTACCACCAATAATTTTATATTCGGTGTTGGATTTGGCTTATGTCAGGTAAGAAACCAATGGTAAGGGTAAAAATAGATATTGAACACACCCTGGGTTTGTTGGATTATATTTGGACACTCTCTCTGTATTATGCAGTAAATCAGGCTGGGATGTGGTGTGCAAAATAAAAACAGATCATATTTTTATGGCTTTTGATCTTGTTCTGGTTCTCTATTCCATGTGAGATATTTGAGAAGAGAGTCATGGGAGGGTCTACTCAATTCTCTGTGGGAGGACTTTGAAAATCAGAGTAACTCTACTGCAACAAACTAGTCAAACTAATCAGCACTGCAGGAGAAGTCTAAGCAGGATTTCATCTACAGAAAGCATCTCTGGAGAATTTAACAAAATTTCAATTAGGGAAGTGGACAGTGCAAGTTTTTCCAGTGCTTGTTATTCTGATTAAGACGTATAATAAAATTATATCAATGTTCAGAACCTGAGAAAATAATATCAAGAAGAATTATGCCTTTTTTTGGTTGGGTTTTTTTTTTTTTCTGTATTCACTGATCAATTGGTGGCACAACAGGAAAAGTAATATCCAATATAATTTCGAATGCATTTAGAGGGCTCATTTTTCCAAAGGCTGAGACTTCTCTGTTCCTTTATATTTTACAGAAACTGAAGGTTCTCAGCACTCTTTGGTATTGGGAAATTAGGAAGCAATGTAGCTAATTCTATACTTGAGAGAAGCTGGAATTTGAAAAAGACAGTGTAATATTTGTTGATATTATGGAGTGGTAAGAGTGTGTTGTAGAAAAGAAAAATATTTTGTGAAAAAATCAGTTGAATAAACAGCGAGTTGAAGTATGAAGGGCTGGTAAAATCACAGTTTGTGATTATATTGGGAAATTAGTTTAAAAACAGCTTGATGTGCATAGACACATAATGCAACATGACCTGTGATGGTGTCAGATGCTGAAGAAAGCCTGATTTCTCTTCAAATCAGTAGCAATGGTTTTAGTCTGTCTTAATGAGACATTTTTGATAACAAAATACTTAATATTTTGTCAGATAATGTAAGAATTTAACCAGTTTAAAGTGGCAATTTCTTGTCTAAAGATTGCATTCCAATATGGTGGATAAATGAAGATTTTACAATGTTGATGTTAGCATTGCAGTCTCCCAGCTACCAAAGGATCTGTAGGATCTGTGTGTCCTTTCCTTTCCTTTCCTTTCCTTTCCTTTCCTTTCCTTTCCTTTCCTTTCCTTTCCTTTCCTTTCCTTTCCTTTCCTTTCCTTTCCTTTCCTTTCCTTTCCTTTCCTTTCCTTTCCTTTCCTTTCCTTTCCTTTCCTTTCCTTTCCTTTCCTTTCCTTTCCTTTCCTTTCCTTTCCTTTCCTTTCCTTTCCTTTCCTTTCCTTTCCTTTCCTTTCCTTTCCTTTCCTTTCCTTTCCTTTCCTTTCCTTTCCTTTCCTTTCCTTTCCTTTCCTTTCCTTTCCTTTCCTTTCCTTTCCTTTCCTTTCCTTTCCTTTCCTTTCCTTTCCTTTCCTTTCCTTTCCTTTCCTTTCCTTTCCTTTCCTTTCCTTTCCTTTCCTTTCCTTTCCTTTCCTTTCCTTTCCTTTCCTTTCCTTTCCTTTCCTTTCCTTTCCTTTCCTTTCCTTTCCTTTCCTTCCTTGTCCCTTCCCATTATTGATTGGTATCTTCATCAACCTAAATTATTTCTCAGGCAGCGTGCAAGAATTAATGGTAGAGTTACCTTTAAAATACTATAATATAAAAAATACCATAAACCACATGTGTATTTGAAATAGATATTTTTACAAATATCTGTACCTGGGGAGGGATGGGGCGAGATTTGAGTGGTGGCCTTTTTGTTGGAAAAATCCCATACCAGTGACTTAAGGTATTCTTGCATGCAGTACTTTCACTGATTGAGATCTGGACTGAAATTCTGAGCCACCAGTGGCAGTAAATATATTAGACTGGAAGTAGTAAATGAAAATAAGGCAGTATGCTTCTATTTCCAGAGTATCACACTTTACTTGTATGGAAAGCTGGTAGGGAAATCAGTTTTCAGGCATTTCTATTCAAATGGGCAGAAATGGACGTATAAGAGCATTAGGTCTTCTGTTCCTTCAAGTTCTTCTCTCCAGTGAGGAAAAAACACTTTCATGAAGATTTAATTTAACTGTAAAAAATCTCTGTGGATAAAATCACTAATATGAATCTCAAAAGGGATATTTCTGAGAGATGAAAACTTTCAGAGGAAGCAGGGTTGATTTGATTATAAGTGTACAAAGCTCAGAATTCCCAGTGGTGTGATAATCCTTAAAAAGAAAATGCTTCCTAAACAGAACACTCTGTATGGGAACATCTTTCAACATGCACTTATCTGAAGTTCTTTACAAACAAAATCCCTATCAGCAACAAATTCTTATGGGATAAAGGAGATCCATTAGAATTAAAGTAGTGAGTAAGAGACAAGCTCAATAAGCCTATGTTGTTTTTGAGGACATGATCAATTTTATTACAGAAGTAAAATTAAATGTATACTACTGGAAAATATGTGTCTGTCTCTAGAAAAATATCGCTTTTATCTAAATGATCAGTCCAGTCTGGAAGAATACCCTATTAATATGTTAGTGAATACAGAAATTTGAATGGATGTACCAGAGTATAAACTGCTCAAAACTACTAAACAATTATAGCTGAGAATTTAGAGAAACAGTATGCAAACAAAAACAGCAAAGAAGGCATATGTGAACAAATTATTTTGCTATATTTGTAAACTTCCTGTTCAAAAAATGTTTTATTTTCCTTTCCCTTCTCTTTCCTTTCTTTTTCAAAGACAATACATTTTCACCTATTTTTAGGACTTCTCAATTTTTTGCTTACTACTTCCCAGTCCTTTGGGAATATTACTTCATATAGAAATCATGGATTTGTGTTTTCCATTGCAATCACCATTGTGTCCTTGTGCCTGCTCCCTGCCACAGCACTTTTTATTCTCTCTGCTTTTTAAAATATCTAGAAGAGCAAGTAACTGGATCATGTAGGATGTCTCATCTTGAGGAAGATAGTGTGAGCTACCAATCTTTCTAGCACATAAATGTTGGAAGTAAAAGAATTTCAAATCATCTTGTAGTGATAACAAATATATACAGCTTTGCCAGTGTGAAACAAGCAAACGTTCTTGATATTGGATTAGAGTAAATGTCACATCAATTAATAATTCAGTAATATTTCTTCAGCTACTATTTTCACAAGCGATGTCTATATTTGCTCAGTATTTGAACAAAAGCAGATAATGGAATGAAGTTTTAGAACAGCATTCAGACAACTGGAAGTTATGCTTGTCTTAAAATCTCTGCCTGTTTTTACATTGTATTTTGATTGTTGATTCCATGGTATAATCAGTAGCTACTCTCAATAGTATAGTAGATTTTTCAACTTAAATCTCACTGTCTTAATTTCATGAGGAGATTGTGGTGACTGACTCACATTTACTCTTGACTTCAGCATTAAGATAATTGTATAATAAAACACAGTCAATGAGGACCCTTAAAGAATGCCACTTCTTTTTTGGTTGTTATTGTGTTAAAAACAATTCTTAACAACCAGTTTTGGCTACACATAAAGTGGCATACAGAGTGCAAAGGAGATTAGTATAAATGCATGAAAACTGATACCTGTATTATCTCAGTTATCAACCATCTCATAAAAAGATTATTTATATTTTCTAGTCCAAGAGGAGGTTAAGATGCAGTCAGATCTGTAAGTAATTTAATAAAAATGTAAACAATTAATCATTAGTTCATATTTCACGTTTTAATGTTTGTTTTATTGGTTGCTCTATTTTCTCATAGGTTTTTTTGAGGCTTGTCTAAAAGAAAATATGCTATTCATTTGAGCCAAACCACAGTAAAATGATTCTGCCTAACTCTAAAAAACCCAATCATTCCTTTTCATATTTTATAATAACATATGACATGTCAATTTAAACAAAATACACAATATTTGCTGACTGTAGTAAAAGGTTGATATTAAAATAAAGTATGCTGCTGTTAAGACCAGATAATTGAGCATACCGAAGTGCAGGTAGTATCTGCTATAGCAAATGCAATAAAAAAGCCTCATATTTTTCCTAACAAAGAATGCTCATACAGATAATATTTTGTATCTAGCACTTCCTCGGTGCGACTGTTTAGCAGAAATCTTTACTTTTTTTGTACACTTATGCCACAATAAATTTTAACATATGTGAATCAGACCTAACAGTGCCAAAAAATAGTGTAAAATATTAGTGAGGTCTTTTTTCTGGGCAATGCTCGGTGTGTCTGTATTTGTGTATGTCTGTGCCTGTACTTTAAAAAGAAATTTTACTCCCTTGGGTTTGATTTGATTCTTTCTGAATTTACCCTGAGTGAGCTACCATATGTTCTTCTCCTTCCTGTATTATTTAAAAAAATGCATAAAGCCTCCAAGTCTTAGTACACCAGTATTCTAGTGCAAACAAAAATGCCTCTTGCCCTCAGTCCAAATATTTTACAGAATTCTCAAATTTTTAGACAAGCTATTTTGCACTCCTTTTCTTCCCCTAAAGTTTTACTCTCACTCATGCTGAATGGACATTTATCTAACTGTGTTTAGGATAACACAAAACTCTCTATACTTCAGGCTTCTTGGCTTCTTGCTTTTTCCCCAAGTACTGGATGGAGTGTAATAATTTGTATTTGCTACTTCATGTCATTTTTTTTGTCACCTTCCCTTAAATTGTGCTTACCTTTTCCAGGTTAACACTTGCCCCTGAAATACTTGATCCCAGAAAGAACTTTTTTCAGCTACTAGACCTCTGCTGAAGCTTCTTTACCCAGATTCTTTCCAGGTTGCCTCCTTTATTTCCAGTCCTACTGCTGATATATCACTCTAAGTCATTCTCTACAGTAATCAGGTACTTTCCAGCTTTGTTCTGTACTCTGCTGCCCATAAAACAAAGAATGGCTGCTCCAGAGGGAGGAAATGTGGTGGCAATGGCACAGTCACTTTACTCATTCCTGACCCAGTGCCATTCAGGCTGGCTGTGCAGAGGCTCCCGTTGCTCTGCCATCTGAGCAGGGACACACATCTGAGCAGGAGGCACCCCAGTCTGAGCTTCTCTTTATCTCCCTTCTCCCCATTCTCTCCCATGCAAAATTGAATTTGGCCCTGCAGATTTTAACTAATTAATGAAGAATCAATCTCTTAAGGCCCTTGTATCAAAGAACAATCAGCAAGAAGCAGGTTTTGTTCCACCAAACAGAACTCTAGGTGCTCGGGTGTTCCCTTTAGCTCAGGTTATGGGCTCATTATTCTAACAGTGTATTTGATTCTGTCATACTTTTTATGTATAATGCAAACTTGAAAGTGATATACTACATTCTTTTCAACATATTTTTACTGCAGTGAATCTGTGACATATTTTTGTCTAATATGTAGAGCTGTAAGAAGTAAACTGTTTTGCTATGCATTTCTACATGCAGTTTTTGTTATATTAATGACAAGAGCTGTATGGTTCTTGAAGCAGGAGTAGGGAAAGACTGCTATTTCATTTTGGGGTGCCTGTGAATAAGAAGTATAAATAACTTCCTATTCATTTTGTTAAAGCTTTTAGGAAAAAAAAAAAAAAAAAAAAGCAGAAAAGAAAAAAGCCAGACAAGGACCAAAATCTCAAAGCAGGATGGTTTTGCCCTTTTGAAAATGAATAACAATCCACTTGAAGTCATTCCATGTTGTATATGTTTGAATAAAATCTGTGTTTGGCTTATCTTTTCAAGGATAAACTTCACAAGAGTTCATGTTGTTTTGCCTTTTATCCAGAGTTCCTCTAAATTTTAATGGCTTCTGTTAGACCTATGGTTTGTCAGTGAAATTTACCTTAGTTTTTGAGGTCTCTACAGTAATTGCCTCTTGAAAAGGTCTGCTCATCTGTTGTCACATTAGCATGTCAACTGTTTATTAAAACTATGGAGTCTTGCATCTATGTCTAGTGAGCTGTGGCACGGGAAAATGGTGTGAGGAAATACTGTTGAAAATTTACCTGCAATATCTGCTCTGCTTTACCACTTTATCTTGTTACTGCTTGTCTGCCATGCTGAAACAGGATCCTGGAAATTTTGATGAGATTTTAGGGTCCTATAGACTTTAGAATAAATATGCCTGCATGCCTTTTGCAGCCCATGGGTAAAACCTGTAGTCTTATAAGTCAAAATAAATTTACACACAACCAAACTTCATCAGGGTAAAGTTTTTTCCCTCCTTTTCTGCAAATACATTGCAACACAGTTTACAAGTAAAATTCAACTCCTGATCAAAAATTTTTGTGTTTTCCTTTTTTGGGAAATGGAAACTCCAGAGCGACCATAACTGAGATAGAATTTTACTGTAGGATTTTCCAGAAAGGAAACATAAATATGATAACTTTAAAACAGACATAAATATATTTTTCTTAATTTACAATTTATATAGTCTCTTTCAGAGAAGGGAAAAATATTTGAGTTTTAGTTATGTTTTGCCTCAAGACAAGGTTCTTAGAAGCAGACAATTATCATCAAAAGACCTATCTGAGGAATTAATTTTTAACATTGTCTATAATTTCCTTAAATGAGTTTTGCTTTTACCCAAGTACTGTGGCCAAAATCTTGATTGTTTAAATATTAATAGAGTATCATTCTGCCTCAAAAGAGAACTGAAGTCAATGTGAGTGAGGATAAAAAGAAACTAGAGTTCTTCATACTAAAAGTATGTATCTTGAAAGCCTTGTCCTGCTTCTTCCTCCCCCTTCTCTTCCCTCATCAACCATATGAAAGGCTGAAGCCCACTTATCTCAAGCACTGTCTTTCACAATTTCCCAGTGTGATTGCTACACTCATTTGGGATACTTGGCTGATAGATCCCTGGTTTTCATCTTGTGACAATGGAAAGGAGGGCATTCTCAGTGACAGGCCAATAATAAGAAATAAATTCCTACAAAGCTGATCCCAAACAAGTGGAGCCTCTTTCACATGACTTTCAAGCTCACTACAAGGCATATCTGTATTAAATGGCAGTCCCCAATAGGTATGTAGTAATGACACTGAACACAGGAGGAATCATTCTCTAGAAGATTATGGTAAAGAAACAGCTTCAAAGCAGAGAAAGAAAAGTGGTACCTTCCAGAAGTAATTTTGATGTATCTTTAATCATTTCTGTGTGCTCAAATACTCCAATGATTAGTGCCACAGATATACCTATAAATAAATCACAGAATGTTGGAAAACATCTCTGAAACATAAACTGAAGTAGTCATCTTCTGTAATGCACATGAGAAATATTTAATTAGCTGTGCAAGTGAGCTGACATGCAAGTACAGTATGTTAATTTGCAGAATTTTCTTTGAGGAACACAAGCTGTTCCTGAAGTGTATGAAAATGAAAGTAGCTTATACAAAATTAAGTTCTGAGATCAATGGCTGAACTTCTTTAGCATCTCTAAGTAGCACTTGGTAAAACTCTGCAGTTAAGAGTTGATCAGTAATTTAATTAAAAATTCAAATGTCAGAGTGCGATGTTATTAGTATTATAATATTGCTCCAGTAATTGCAGGACAGTTGCAAATGAAGAAAAGAAAAGTTCACAGATCCAACATGTTACAAAAGTGAATAAAATAAAATGACAAACAGCAAAAAAAAAAAAAGAGACAAATAACAACTAGAGGAAAAAAGTGCTACTATTAAAATGAATTTGTCAAGAATTGGAAATATCTCATGTAATACTGTAATAAAATATTAAGTTCTTATTGCCAAATGCCATACTGTCATCTAAAATAATGAGGAGGGAAAAGAACTATGATCACTAGGTAAGATTTCAAGAGATCTTCAACTCTTGTAAGTGGAATAGAACAGTTTCATTCTGTGCTGGAGATGAAAATCTACCCTACTTGGAAACAATCAAAGAGATTATTATTAACAAGGTGTTTGGGAAGTTAAGAACAGAATATCTTTTCAAGAACTTTACTAAGAAATAGAACGTTAGAAATAGCATGATAGTTAGCAATGGAATTTGAACCACACAAAGCTTCTTAAGGGAGGGTGCTGAGAAAGTAACCACTTTAAAATCTCCAGGAAACGTGGCACTGAAGAAGTGATCATTAATAAAAGCTGTTATGTGGCAGGAGAATAATAAGAAGAAAAAGCATCAAACATAGAGTAGAGTGAAACTGCTTATGTTTTTGTATCGGGTGATGTTAATAAAATCTTGTAGGCAGACCAGGGTGTAACTGGGCTTGTAATAGGACAAGGATAATTAACAGTTTCAAAAAGGAAAGAAAAACATTTGGGTCAAGCATCATATTAGTTGTGTGCTGCAATCTTTTCTGTAATCAGAAATTATTATTGGTCACTGAACAAAAGATTCAAATTGATTGTAAAAGACTGACTATGTGAAGGAAGAAAATGTTTGCAAGGTACTTTCTAGGTGATAGGTTTATAGGTCAGAGTAGCAGCATTAAAAATATTTTCTCAATTTCAGATTGGAAAATAAATTACATAGTACACCGAGTTTTTATGTCTCTATGATCAAAATCTTACACTGATATTTAAGAGGTTAAAAGGGAAAAAGAGTTATATGTTTTTCAAGGGAAATGAAAATTGTAACTATAAAAACAAAATCATCTGAATTAAAGATGATTATACAATGAAATGGCAGCACATATTTCCAATTGCACTTACAGTTTCTTCTGATTTTGGGCCCTAATATTAAAGTAAATTTGGAGTTGATGAAAATATTTTCTAAAAATAGGATGAGAATCAGATTAGGTAGTCTCTGAATTGCGAGGATTTAAAAAGAAATGTAGGATCTTGCGTAATTTACTCCTTCCTTTTATTTTTTGACTGGTATTTGTCCACTGGTAGATATCTTTGAATTCCATTTAATCATTCAGAAGAACTTTTATTTATAAAATTGGGAAATTAATAAAAATATAATTGGAATATCATATTATTTCAGATTTTGAGGACAAACACAGTGAACTTTTACCAGAGGGTTATAAGCAAAAATTAAACTCTGTTTACCTAAAAGCAGAGATACAATAGCTACTAAAAAGGTAAGGAAAATGTCAGACTATGGCATTTAAGGATAGAAGGGATAGTTAGAACTGAAGAAAGAACAAATACAGCTTTAAAGTGTAACAAAATTGTAGATATAAATTTTTAAATACCTAGTAAAAACTTATTTCAGTGAAAGAATAACAGAAAGAAGAAAGATGTTTAAAAGAATATGATTTGGGAGGGTATTTTAGGTTAACTAAAAAAGAAAGAAGAGTTTCCAGAAGAGTTTCCTCAAGAATACAAATTGACTTTGAGAATGTTCATGTACAGAATGGGTAAGATAAAAATGGCTTAGAAATAGGAGGCCAAGAGGGAAGTGTGACGAGTACTGCAACGGATTCTGCTTCACGTTGAGGAATCTACATGGAAATAACTAACTCAGGATGAAATACAATTTATCTAGCAATAACATTGCCAAGAACTACTCAGTGTTGTAGGCTGAACATAAATAGGTTTTGCACAAATTTTAATCAGGCATTGTTACAGGCAATGTCTATAAGACAATGTCACAGGCATTGTCTATAAGAAAACATAATTGCGTCTGAGATAAAAAGAGTAAATGAGTAAATGATATAAGAACAAAAAAAAAAAAAAGAAAAAAGGGAAAAAGAAAAGGAAAATAGTAGAATGACCAAGAAAAACAGCAGACCAGGATGCTTCAGAGGAAAGAAAAACAAAATTCAACAACAGTATAATAGATGCATTGTAACTAGAGAGAAATAGGGATGATTAATGGAAGGTGAAATTAAAAGAAGTGATGTAAGAGCAAAGAGTACTACAAGGTCATCTATAGCAATGAGCTATATGAACCCTGACATTTTTACAATGGGTTTTCAACACAGTGAACTGATCCTAAAGTATAGCAGCTTGAGTGGGACAGAGGAGAAAGAAAGAAAAGGTTATGTTGCAGCATGATGGAAAAAAAGCTTGTCTTAAAAAATTAAGCCTTTTCAACAGCTAAAGCCTCAGAGAGTTCCTTAGTGACCTGATTTGTCAAATGGATTTTTGTCCCTTGCTTGGTATTTTCAGTTCACTGCATTCTCTTACCCCAGGTTTCAGTAAACAATAACTGAAAAAATTAAAATGTTCTAACGTTTAATTTAATATCTTGCCTGCATTGAATTTCCAAATCTACTGATTATAAACATTTTAGGATTACATTAGTACTTAGTGCTTTTTGACTATTGATGGCAGTCCAAGGGTCCCAAAATGCAGGAAAAATATCTAGTTCAAAGTATCACTCCCTACAGCTATGGATTTCAACTGGAGATCGTATCTCAAAATCACTTTTTGTAGTAACCTACTGCTCTACTAAACACTAGTAACACAAATCAATCTGGCATTCCCAGAAGCCCAGGGAGAATTCTCACACAGCTTTCACTGCAAATGCATTCAGGTTGCAATGGTTGATCTAGAATCAGGATTTCTCAGAACATGCTGCTGAAAAAATAAACTACTGGAAACAAAAAGAAAATTTAAAAAAAGAAGAAATAAAGGGAGATTGATATACAAAATTATAAAGTTGTCTGACCAGAAATATGTGTAACTGCCTTTCTTCACCAGGAATGGGATCAATGAGAATGCATTGCTTTGAATGCCAGTAATAATATAGTGTCTGAGAAAAAAACCTGAAAATTATCATGGTTTTCGTTTTTAACTTGCAAATTTTATCCCTTTTCACATAGTATACAAAAAATTCTTCTTCTGTCATCTTGCAATATCACCATTGCTTCTGCATGTGTAAGCAGATAGCTCTTTTATTTTGTTTTCTCAGGCACTTTAACTGAGGTGAAGTATGTGAAATACATGTATTGTGATCTAGATAATGGTATGGTTTTGTTTTGTGTTTTGTTTCACAAATGGATTAGGGGAAAGGATACATTCTTATTACTTCAGCACAAGCTGAATCTTGGGAAAGGGGTGAAGTAATTCAAACAAAAGAACAGGCACAAACTTTTGCTCATGTCCTAAGAATTTTCCAATATTAGGTACAGTACAACAGGGAAAAAAAAAAAAAGCTGCTTCAATGGGCTTCATCTGACACCCTAAGAAGAAATCAGATGACTCTGCTTGTTCTTCAGCAAAGATTCTAACACCCCTCTTCAATGGCCCTAGCATGGGGAAAGGGAGGAAAGTACTTGAACAGCCCATCAGCACCACATACAAAGAGAAGAGGAAGGGAGCTGCCCAAAGTTGTTTCCTATCCTTCTCAAAGTGCATTTTTAAGACATTGCTTATTTAAAGCTTCTTATGGGGAGAAAGAGGCCATACAATCTGAGTTCAACTAAAGATACATCTTTTAAATAAAATAGTGCAAATATATTCAAGTCCTCTTTGAACATTCTAGTTCAGAATTACATCAATTAAAACATATTAAACCTTAGAGGAGAAAGGAAATTATTATATCATTTGCTTAATCCATTTTAGAAAACAGTATTGAGTTTCTTGATGGTTCTGAGTTTACAGGTCCTTACAATCTTATGATTGTTTTCAGGGACTCCTTTGCCTGCTCTGTTGTTCAGCCTTGTATGCCATACAAGACTTAGACCCACTGAGAGTTTGTGTTGTACTATATTTAATTAGGTCGTTACTCATTTTGTTGTTGATACCTGAAATTTAATGAAATGGCTTCTAAGAGTGCCAATGGTAACAATAAATTATATCTACCCTGCATTAATAATTAAAATCTGCCTTTTAAAATGCTGTTCAAGGGTGTGGTCTCAGTTACTGATAGGGACCTATGTACTTAACCATAGGTATTAACCATCTTAAACTCAGAGAAATTACATATTTGGACATGTGTGTATTTCAATTTAACTCTAATATTTGGGGAATATTGTTATTACCAGTGAAAGGGGAAACGATCTGCCATTAGGCCTCTTGTCAGTTGGGATGACTTGCATTTTGCTTTCATAAAATTGATTGGTTTCTGCTGAAAGTAAGCTGCTCAAAGACTTGGCAAACAGCATGAATCTAAGGGCCTTCTGTACGTGGTATAAGTCCATTGAGTAGAAATGTGGATACACATGACCCATATTTCTAGATAATGCTCTGTACTGGCAGCTAACCTGCCTGTATATTTTGTTTTATGATTAAACACATATTGATGGGTAAAATAGGCCTTTGTACCTTTTCTATTAAATTTTGCTGTTAGGCAGCTTTTAGCTTACTTACTGCACAATTAGTCTTCTTGCTTCTCACAGGAGGGCCCGTTTCTTCTCTTCTCCTAGGATTATCTGAGGTTGATCTCACTCCCTCTTGTTGTAATTTATGTATTTAGGGAAGAAGGTTATCTTGCAGTTTGAATACAGAAGGCAGAGCCCAGGGAATTTCTGCTTCCAACTCAGTCCCACTGAGCACTTGAAGGCCTTGTAGACCACAATTCTCCACCCAAATTCTTTAACTGACCTAGCTGAAGTCCTTCTCTTTTCGGAACCCAGCTGAAGATGTTCAGTTAAATTAAGTCACCCAGGAGAAGTCCTTACAATGGTGAAATCTCTTCTTAATTATATCCCGCACTGATACAATTCAGACAAAAAATTGATTGCAAGATTCTCATTAAAAAAAAAACAAAATAAAACGACCAAACAATAGATATGGTAGTACAACTTGCAGCCTGTGAGCAAACACAAAGAGTTTTAATGCATATTAATTAGAAATTTAAACCATAAATTTTAATTGCCTCTTTCTACCTTATTCTCTGTGGACAGTTTTTGAATAGGAGGAATAAGGGACATAGAGGAAGTTTAAGTGAAGAAACTCTATTTCTTTTCCTAAAAAAAAAAACCAAGAAAGTTTTCATGATAGCTCGACTTCCCTCAAGTCTTAAAAAGAACAGCATTCATGCTGTCTCCTGTGAGTTTTCTAAATGAAGTTACTGTTGATGCTCCCTCCACAGACCTGGCCAGAGACCTGGCTATAAAGCATTTATAATTCCCAGATTGTTAATATAGAAACATCAGGAAAATATGAAAAGCTGTGACTGCTTTTGAAGAGGCAGAGGAAAGAACAGTGTTACTAAGGTAGAAATTCCTTTCGCTACCAAAGGAAAGGGCTGGGTGAGACTTCCTGTGATGACTCTGGAGCAAGCTCTAGGTTATAAGTGGAAAGATGGGAGAACAAAGATCACACGTGTATTCACCACCACCACAGGCAACATTTCCCTGCCTCTGTCTGTCTCCCTCCCCAGAAATATTCTATCTGCTGAACAAAGAAAGCAAACAAAACCCATTGGAGAAATCTGTGCCTTCAACAGGCATTAGGAAGATTCTGGCAAGGCTCAGACCTCACTCATCGGAGATAATAAGCCTGTTTTTATCAACAGAATGAAAACACTAAATAGCAATTTCTACCCATTTCTGCATTTCTAGGTCCTCTTTCAAACTGGGGGGTCAGAGCTTTTTCCTGATCCCTGTTACAACACTGTCAGCTGCAAAAAGTCATCTGCTCCATCAGAGGACCTAAATGCCACTAAACAGAACCCACAGGGACAAGCAGAGAATTCAGACATGCATACGAAGAAATCACAAGAACATTAATCTTTTCAAGAACCAACTGACAGTACATTTCAGAAAGCACATATAACTCAATTAATGTTTGTGCTCACAAAACCTTTTAATTTATGAACTATAGCTCTTGGGGTTTGCTAACAATTAAAATCAAATCTAACTTCTCCCCTAAATTTTGCAAAGCATATTTTATAAGTTTAATTCCTGCAACTTCAGCAGGAACAGCTCATCTACATGACCCTGAGAGTAAGAAAGGAAATCTTATTGCTCAGTGATCTGCTGTCATCAATGGACAAAAATTAAATGCTTTTGCTAATCCTTTCACTCTCGCTAGCCATTGACCATGAAGCTTTGTTGACCTTGCTGGAAACCCTGGCAAGAATTATTGAGAGGCACTTGAGCGAGCTATTCTTTTCCCTCAGGAAACAACCAGAGGGTAGTAGCTGCTGATTGCTCTTTTCCCTCAATGTAGTCTTATGCAAGATACTCTGTTCCTTCTATTTGATATACATGCTGCATTGTTAGAGCGATTCAGCAGTATGTTGTAAACACTGCTTTTGGATCTGATCTGAAATGTACGGTCACGGACATGGTGAAAGTGGAACTATAGTTCAAATCAGATAAAACAGAGCTGTTGCTGCCAAATTACTTGAAAAACCTTAGAAGGAGATGAATACGCTATTTCTCTGTTAATGTCAATATTTTTAACTTGCTTTTCACAGTAAGACCTACTGTTTAAAGGTCTGGACACTTTTAAATGGCCAGCAGCAGTTATTCTTTTCTTAAGTGGTTTTCAAATACCATTTTGAGTGAGGGACTTCACTGTGGTAATACCTGGTGTGCCTCTTCAATGCTGGAATTTCAGTGTTGCACCTTTTAGCTATGGCTACAGACAGAGCTCTTTCAATGTCTCACCTGGTGGCCTGTAGCAATTTGGACCCATCCAACTTCAAAAATCACTTCTGTTTTCAACAGCCACTGATTAGACAAGCTGGGATGACACAGTCTAATGGCTTACTGCCACTGGAGGAAGTAGTTGTGCTCTCTCCTTCCCTCAGTACATTCTAGAGCCTCCCTTGTGTGTACTGCAGCACACCTCTGGTTATTTGTTGAGCTGATTACCAGTTCTCTAAACCGGTACAAAATTCATCCAGGAGTGAAAAACATCATGTTCCTTAAAAATGAGCTACTTTGTTGGTGCATTTTTATCTTCTTAAGTTTCTTCCTAAAAAGGAATTAAAAACTATAAATAAGGGTCTGACATGCTGTTTTAGGAACTTTTTAATAAAGTAATTCTTCAGTGTTGTGAAGTTTGATGGCCTCCAAAGTTTGCTGCAGGAAACACTGACATTACCTTTTGCTATGTGGGGAATGTGACTTAGGCCAGAGGGTAGATTTTACTTCTTTAATTGCCATTGGTTTAAGATATTGATTGTTAATTTTCTATAAAATTGTGCTGTGGTTCACGTTATCTGTCTACATGGAATAGGAAAAATGAATTTTAGAATCTACATGCAAAATTTATTCAATAAATGAAGCCTTTCCACAGTTCCTTGAAACTTTCCTATTTACAAAAGCACCAAAGTCCCATTAAAAAAAAGGCAGGGGGAGGGGGTGGAATCAGTAGAGACTTTTTTTTCAGTGATGAAATAGGTTAATTTCATAGCTGACTTGAAATCTTGTGACAAGTTATGGTATTCTATTATGCCATTATTAGTAGAAGACATAATCCCTTGCAGCTGTGGTAACTCATGATAACGCACAATATATACCCATCAAGATATCTCCTGACAGCAATGAAATTAACTCGTGTCACCCCTGTGTCTAACAGAATGTGCTTGCAGCTTCTTCTTGGTCTGCTGTTTTAGATACCAATGAATTGTTACATGGGGAAAATGCACCTATTAGGGACAATTGTTTATACCAAAGTCTTCACTGACTTCACTGTACATTTGATGACAGATGTTTCAAGCAAGGCAAGCAAACAATATAGGTAAATGATTTGAGGTAAAAGAAATCACAGTTATTGCTTACTTCTTAAGTGTGTGTTTTCCTGAACTTCAGGGGGATCTGTAGAACTGCTCTGCACAGTTACTTCCAATACATCTTTGGTGAGGTTGAAATCCATTTCTGTGTTCTCTGGCTCGGAATCAATGTGTGAGCCAAAGCCTAAAACCATTGCAAAGTCTGCTGTTTTGAAATTATAGGATGATGAAAAAACTGTTACTTACAACTCCATTTTATCTCCTAAACTAAGACTTCTTATACTGAATTATCCAAGTGACTATGAAGCTTTGAGAACATGTTTTTCATGGCTGGTTCCAAATTGCTGCAATGAAAATATATTTTACAGTATTTCAAAGAGGAGGAAGAAGGCAAATCAGATGATAGTGAACACATCTCAGCAACACTTTGAGACTGTACTTTTAATGACTTTTTAAAATAAGTGTTTTGCAATAACAATTAAATAAGCAAAGAGATAAAAGCCAGTATTTACTGTTGTGCATATTCTCACTTTCTGACAGGTTTCAATAATCAAACACTTCCCACATCACAAACATTATACAAACACTCTGTAGTCCCAGCACGGTATGGTTTGTTCCCAACTTAACTTCATGTACTGTTTCCCTGATGACTAGACCAGTTCTGGCTTTCATTTTTTATTTAAAAGCAACAACAACAGCTGAACTCCAAATTAGTCTCACGGAATACCCTCAATTTAGTTCTTTTAATAAAATGGAAAACTTGAAAGCAGCCTGGTCACAAGGGGAAGTGTTACTTAAAGCTTGAGTTTGGCCATCAGCATTACAGAAATAAAAGACAGTTTTAAAAATAGAGACTACTGGCTTTATCACTGGTCTGCATTGCTTCCCTTGTGGCTAAGCAGCTTTTAGCTTTAAATTTTTATTAAATAAAAAGAACAAATAGAATTCTTTTTTTTTTTTCCCTTGATTTGGGCCAATCCTATTTTAGGAAACAAAGAACAATAACTGTACAAAAAGAAACAAAATACTAACTGTGCAAAAAGTGTGATTCTCAACATTTGCAAGTTAGAAAAGTATTGATTTTTCCTATAAATAAAACATATATTCATTCTGAGACTCAAACATTTGACAGTACAAATTGACACAAGCTGGATTTAAAAACAGCAGGGTTTTACAGACTATATTTCATACAATGTGACGATATAAATTGTAAATTTATAATAAGTAATTAATGAAGATGTAGGAAATAGTGCAGCTATATTCCAAAGACGAGTGCAATGACATCTTAACAGAAATAAAAATTGGTTTTTGACACTTAAACTCCACCATTTAGGCCTTCAAAGAGGCATGCAACATTTTAATGGCAGTCTACTGAGAGGCTAATATCCTTAGCTGGACTTTGAAAATGTAAGGATAAGTGTTTTAAAGGCAGAGGTTATTGGGGGAAAGGTGTGTCAGTAAGAGTGTATGGTGCTGCAAGAATTTTGATTGCAGGGCTTAGGGATTGCTGCGTGGATCTTGCCTTCCAAACCTTCAGGCACTTCTACCCCCCTAAGACATTGAACCTGTTAACCGATACATTGATTTAAAGTTGTTTTAGAGAGGCCAGCTGTGATCCAGTCGAAAAAGGTTAGATGCCTGAACCTATAAAAACAAATGTGAGAGAGTATCTTTGCTACACTGAAGTGTCTGCCTCCTACTTGGTCTTTTTCCAGCCTGTTTCCAAGTCTCTGTGCCTGGCCCTCCTCCCAGAAACTACCTGCTACTGTACAATACCTGTACTGCAGGTATTGTACTCCTGCCCTGGAGAAAAGATTGCAGAAATCTCTAAAAGGAATGTAAATAGACAGAATTTTCACAATTTCAGAGCCTTTAGAAATTGTATGTATTGTTCAATGGCTACCTTATCTTGCAGATTTCACTTCCCTTAAATATCCCCTTACAATGATACGTATTTTCCTCTCCTCAGCTTCTGTCTTTTTACTGCCTAGGTCGGAAGTACCTTCCAAGGTAGGTGTGAGTCTTACACTGCATTTGTCCATAAACAATGAAAATTTGGGGAACCATGTAGTCAATGGAAAAGGTAGCACCTAGAACTGCAAGTACCGTCAAAGGAATTAATAACAAATCAGAGAAGGAAGTCTCTTAATAAAAAACCAAACAAAAACAACAATAAAAAAACCAAGATTCTACATTCTGAAACAGGGACCTAAACCATAAAAGATCTATAAAACTAGAAATTGCTGAGGACCTAAACCATAAAAGATCTATAAAACTAGAAATTGCTGAGGAACAATTTCTGTTCAGGAAAGAATTCTGAGTGGATCAGGTACAGAAGAAGACTATTAGGATGATCAGGGTAAGGAGGAGGAGGTGCTGAAAGAGCTTGAATATTGTTTAGCCTAGAAGAATGAAGGCTGACTGTAGGATACCATGACATAAAAACATCAGAAGTTTAAAACACCAGGCTGACAGAGGAGCTGTTATAACTGGTGTCAACAATGCCAACTGACCCTGAACAAGAACGGTCTGGAAAAATTCTGATGATTTCTAATATTCACAAGCATCTGAAGCATCTAAATACCAGTAGATTAATGGGATAAAAGGTCATATCTGTTTGTGATAGCAGGGACTTGATTTAATGAGCCAGATTGTCCCTTCCTGTATAAAACTGATGCAAGTTATTATAATTTAAAATTCCTAGAAAAATATACATTTTGATTGAGGCAGCAAGATCAAGGCGCAAAGCAGATGACTCAGATATGTTAAAATAGCTCACTTGGCCCACCCAAAAAAAAAGGTTGAATTAAGCTTTTTCATTAATGTTAAAACTTAAATAACATTACTGAAATCTTCAGTTGTCTGAAAAGCTGTAACTGATCTGACTACACTGTTGTCTTTGGCAAATTATTTTGCTGATTGAAAGTTTCCTTTATTTTTGTATGGATCAATTTTCTTTGGCTTGTTCTTTATAAAAGGACAAAAGGATAATTTAGAAGACACAGAATGTAGCATTGTTTTTGTCATTCTACCAGGGCACTGGTGCAGTTAATTTCTTTTGGAAACATAAGGAAGAAAGTAAATGGTCAGGAAGGAATCTCCAATATAAGCTTCAGGGTTTTATATGAATTTTTAAAGTAATTTTCTTTTCCCACTTTCAGGGCACATCTCACTTTTAGGGCACATTCTTTTTAATAGAATTAAGTGTTGTGAAGGTAGAAGAGTTTTACTGTAGCAGTAGAAGCAGTAGAAACCAAAGATGGAGAAGCAGCATCAAAACTGCTGAGGAAGTTAGAGCTCTGGTACTTGAAAAGACAACCTATCCTTGCCAAATATTTTTAAAGTATATTACTTAATAAGCATATTCTGTGTCAGCTGCTTACTCCAGTGTTTTATTCTGAAAAAGTAAGTTATGGATGTGAGTAGCTTGGGAAAATATTTTCCAAGGAAGAAGGCTGAGAGCTAACTGAATTAATTGTAAGTTGATGATGAAAATTGGGGGAA
This sequence comes from Haemorhous mexicanus, assembly GCF_027477595.1. NCBI lineage: Eukaryota > Metazoa > Chordata > Aves > Passeriformes > Fringillidae > Haemorhous > Haemorhous mexicanus. The sequence goes on from NC_082341.1 coordinate 127,639,317, forward strand.
TATATTTTTTCCCTGATTACTAAATATGTTGAGTGAAAATCAAATTCATTATTAAAGAATAAACACACAAGCCATAATTAAACTGTACTTACCTTTGACATATGCCTGTTAGTGGAAAACATCCCCAACTGTTAGTTATAAACTTTCTGATGAAAGTGTCTCCTGCCAAAACCCGGGCGTTCTGTTGAAGATTAAAGCAAGTAACTTGTGGTTTCTTTATTATAGCTGGCTCTGACAGCATGTATAAACTGACGGGAAATTTCCACTGAATCCATGGTGTTTCAGGATTCTGCTAGATGTGCATATGCACATACAGGAAGGTTCAGTGGAATTTTAGCTTTAACAGGAAACGATGGAATATGAAGTTCTGAGGAGACAGGGCTTTGGGGATGTCCTGATTCCCTACAAATTCTGTAGAAGGAAGTGAGAGTAGCCTGCTACCTACATCAGGCTTGGCACACAGGAGTATTTTCTTCTTTCCTCCCTTCCACAGAAAACAAAATGTAAGCATGTACCTGTCAGAGCAATTCCTAAACAGGCACTAAATGAGCTAACTCTGGAACTGGAAGTAATAAAGCTGCTTCAGACTGAAGTTACGCCTGAGCTAATTGCCCAGGTGCAGTGCTATGCTTCAGAGGTTACACTGCTCCAAGTAATTGTAAACTTACCTGCTCAGGGATGGCTAACATATTGCTTCATTGTAATATTTAGACATAACTCAAATGAATCATCAAAAAGCCAGAAAATATCAAAACTGAAGTTCTTTTAGTTATTTTATACAGTCACCTGTGGTATGTGCATTGCAGTAGCATTCTTAATTGCGCAGCAACTGTGTATTATTTTTGTGGGATCACTGCCTCATTCACTGAACACACTTGGTGCCTGTGTCTAAGCTGCACAGTGAATTACCATGATATAAAGTGTTGTGTTTTGGACTTTGTAATGTCTGAATGATATCTTGTGAAACAGGTTGACGTCTACTGCTCTTTGTACTGGAATAGGTATGTAGTGTGCAGTGAATGGATGTAGGATCAGCTGCAAGGTAAAGATGTTTCATAGACGTCTGGTTTTATCCTTTTATTTGCCAGCAACTTTGCGAGTGGCTTATTGGAAGACTGAAGGATTTCTCAATTTCAGTTGCTCATTAGTTAAGTAGGGGGATCATAATCCTCCTTGGTTAAACAGGTTTTCTTAATAGGTAGCATATAAAGCTTCATGAAACATGCTAAGATCTAGCGGAGCATCAAATGAAAATCTAAGATACAAAATTTTTTTTTCAATGCAGTGCTTGGCCAGATGAAGTACAGGAGTCACAGCTGACATAAAACATAGTGCTGAATACTCTTCTTTCAAGAGTGAAGGCAAAACCAGTTCACATAAGAATGAAATTCAATTATCACACAAATCACTCTGGGTCATATCATGACTTTTTCATCTTTTGCTTGCAGACCTCTCATATTCTAATATGGCTTTCCATACTTTGATTCTTTGCTCTTTTAATGTATTGGAAAGTAAAACAATCTCTTTTCAATAACCTTTCCTTAAATAAGCTCTCTAGAAAAACAAATGAAACACTGAAAGTGTTAAAAAAATTCATGGATGTGGTACTTGAGGGCATGGCTTAATGGTGAACAAGGTGCTGGTTCTAGGTTGATGGCTAGGTTTGATGATCTTTAAGGCTTTTTCCAACTTTAACAATTCTATGATTCTGTGGAATGAAAAGACAAATAGTTAAGAGACCAGATTCCTGTACCGGGGACATGCAAGGCAAATTTTCTTTGCAGGTCTATCACTATCTTTCTAAAAGGTTTGGGAATGGCTTACTTCTTTGTTGTGTCCCTGTGATTCTTTCTCAGTTCATATCTCTTGGGTATATTCAGGCTATAAATGAGTATGTAGAGCTGAGTTGTCTCTAGTATAAATTCAAAAAGTGTATAGCGCACTGAAGGTCCAGTTTCATCTGGCTTATGTAGGCATTAGTAAGGCCAAGCAAAAATGCTAATACATTAAATGTGTAAGAGAGAATCAACTGGAAGCATGTAACATTTAAATGGGTAAATATGTTCATCAAAAAGGTTGTTTCCATATAGTGAAGTCAACAGAGGATCAAAACACAGATTTATAGTTTTGATGCAGAAAAGCTTGTCTCATCTGATATCATGACCACTTCCTGCACAAGTTTTTCAGAACCTGAAACTTCTATCAGATTTGCTACTTTTCTGATATTTTCCCAGGCATATTTTAGTGTCAGACATGTGAAAATCATAAACATTAATCCAAGAGTCATTTTGAAAAATGTGTTGCTTAGTCATTCTAGCATTTCCACTGGTATAATAGGAAATGTTTTCTCACTTCGCAGCGGTAGTGTTATTTTGTGCCTAGTCCCTGGTAATAAAATAACTTTTAGATATCACCAGTATATGGCACAATGGATATTAGACATTGATTAAGCATTGATTAGCATTATGAAATTTGTGTGTACTATGTTCTGATTACAGTAATCCTTTAAACCTAGCCCACTCAAGCAGATACAAAAGAATATATCTGTTCACATGTAATAATAATATGCTATTGCAACTTTATATTTGGCAATTTTCATGGAAAATTACAGGTTAAATTATTGAGTCAAAAATCAAACCCTCTGAGTTTTTTTTAACCTTTTGTTCCATCTTATCCTGAGATGTTAATTTGTGGAAACTATGTGATACTCTATCAAAAATAGTATGGCCAGCAGGATAAGGGAAGTGATCCTCCCTCTGTACTCACCACTAGTGACTGCACCTCAAATCTTCTATTGAGTTTTTGGCCCCTCACTACAAGAAAGACATTGAGATGCTACAGCATGTTCGGAGAAGGGCAACGGAGATGGTGAAGGATCTGGAGCACAAGTCTAATGAAGAGCAGCTGAGGGAGCTGGGAGTGTTTTGCCTGGAGAAAAGGAGACTCAAGGGGACCTTGTCACTCTCTACAACTGCCTGAAAGCAAAGCATAGAAAAGCGGGCATCAATCTCTTTTCCTAAGTAACAAACAACAGAAGAGGAATTGGCCTCAAGTTATGCCAGTAGAGGTTTAGACAGGATATTAAGGAAAAAATTCTTCACAGAACAAGGTTGTCAAACATTGGAAACAGGAGCCAGAGAAAGTGGTTGAGTCACCATCCATGCAAGGATTTAAAAGAGATGCAGATGTGGCACTTAGGGACATGGTTTAATATTGGACTTGCGTTAGGTCAGCAGTTGGACTCCAGGACCTTAAAGGTCTTTTCCAGCCTGGGTGATTGTATGATCAATTTCCTTAATAGGGAAAAACTGTGCTTGGACCTCAGGTTAGCTTTGTCTTGCCTACATTGTTGTATTGAAGCATATGATGTCTATATGCCTTAGTCTCGTAATAAAGATGAGAGACATGGTCTTCAGTTACAGGTAAACAATTTGAGTTCAGACTCTTTGTCATGGCTTTTAGTTACCATAATACTTTTTCCCTTCTAACTCTATCCCATACTAATCAGGGTTTTATTTAATCTGTCTAATGACGTTTTGATGAATTTCAAATTTTTCAGAAATCTATCCTTATAATTTCATTCAGATGATTATTCCAGTTAGTACCTGCAACCAGCAATGAAGTTTTAGATTCAGCAGATACAAGCCACTTCTGAACAATTGTACTTCTTGGAGGTAAGATCTAGTAGCAGCTGCAGTAATGACTGACACTGCTACATTGCTTTACTGGGTTCACTTGAGCCATCCTTCTAAACTGCATTTGTCTTTGCTTTAGTATGGAAGAGAAGTTTGGTACAATTTTCTATCTGGGGAAAGGTGAACAGATGTTATTCAGAAGATGAAAAAAACACGCCTGAGAGTAACAAATAGACCATAACAAACCTGACACATGCAGTAGTCCTAAGGATTAGGTTGTAGAAAGCATTTTATTTGGAAAGGAAATATATGGAGTCTTCATATTTCATAGCATCATAGAATCATTGAATGGTTTGGGCTGGGGGTTTAAAAGTCATCTAGTCCCATGCCCCTGCAATGCATTTCAGTTAGAACATTTTCAGTTAGATCAGGTTGCTCAGACCCCTGTCCAACCTGGCCTTGAAGATTTTCATAGAGGGAGCATCCACCACCTCTCTGGGCAACCAGTTTATAATGAATGTTTTACCACACTCATTATAAAATTCTTGTACCTTAGATCTAGTCTAAACCTACCCTTTTTCACTTTAAAACATTACCCCTCATCCAATCGCAACAGGCTCTGCTAAAAGCTGTGTCCTCCTGTGTCTTATAAACCCCCTTTGAGCATTGGAGCACTACAATGTTGTCTCCCCAAAGTCTTCTTCAGGATGAACAATCCAAAAGTCTCAGACTTTCTTCCTAGGAGAGGTGTTCCATCTGTTCTCTGATCTTTTTTGTGGTCCTATATCTCAGGCGTGAGACAAATACCTTCCATATTATGTATTTTGTTTCATGTTTTAAGCTGTCAGTCCCTTTTCTGTATGTCCAGTTCAAAATAAGGTCTCAAAATAGAAGAGGGACATAAAACCCATTAGGACATTCTCATAATTTTTTGGTTCAGAGTATGGGTTCATGCTGAGAAGATAGTAACATTTGCTATGTCACATAAAAGTGGATTTAAAATGCAAATAAATGAAGTTCTTTCCCCTTAGATCATTCACACCTTCTAAGCACATGGTAAATATTATATAAAATGGTGGAGAATCCGACTACTTCTCTTCTGAGTGCATAAGAGGATGGATGGATTTAATTCCCTTTGAATATCTGACCCTAATAAATTCTCCTACCCAGGGTTAGCCACTTATGCCTCCGGTCTGTCCTCTGCAGCTCTGACCCCAATCTTCAATTTCAAAGGATATTTGGTAGCAGGGGAGCAGAAACCTGCCCATTTCATTGCTGCACAGTGCTTTAGAGTTAGGCAATCAGCTTATAGCAACTGCAACTGCCGTTTATGAATTTCCACCGAATCCTGAAGTTTCTCAGTAAATTATATGCTGCCTTCTCCTCCTTTTCTCCAACAGCCACACTTCCAAGCCATGTGTTGCACTGCCCAGACCTAGTCTGCAATTCTTATTCCTAAACTGACACTGCTGTGACCTCAGGCACTCACTCTGTGCCTATGTTGATCTGGTTAACACCACACAGATAATGAGGTCTTCAAATTTTATTTCCAGGGATTGTTCCCTAACACATTATTTTGATTATAAAATACTGCTGTATCTGTACATCTGTATCAGGGTGTCACAACTTACATACCAATATGTATTAGCATTTCTTCAATCAAGTAAAAACTTACACATTTTTTCTCTTTAGCTCCTGCTTCATTACTTGTGATTCATCATTTCCAGTGTTTTGTTCTGATAAATCTTCAACATGGTTTCATTTTTCTGCTATTATACAGTGTCAACTAGCTCACAAAACCAGAAGAATAGTTATTAAAATGTTCATGCTTCACAAATAATATTTTGACTGCTGGATAGATATAGAAGTCCAGTAGGAAAAATATTCTGACATGATTTGTAACATGCTATCTTTCAAATGGCAAAAAATATCAAAATATAATTGAAACAGCCTGCTCATGATGCAATCCCCTTTCCATTTTCAAACAAATGAAGGAAGCACACAGTATGCATTTTTCTGTGAATCTCAGGGCTTACCTCTACACAATATTTCTATCGAGTCAGAGAGTCAAGCAACTTTTCACAAAAGAAAAATAGAAAACAAATACTGTGATTGCTTTGATTGTTTTACTGAATTTTTTTTAACTAAAAATAAATCTATATGTGTTTGATTCTAATACTTCATTATGAGATTCATTTTTCTATGTGTATTTTTGAGGGATATGGTCCATTATATATAATGGAATGAGAGGGTGAGGGGGAAATTGTGAAAAGACAAGTCTTGTTAAAATGAAACCATTATCTTACTAAAGGATGCAGAAAATAATATAGTGAAGAGATGAGAAATCCCTTTTGTTAAATGTTTGTGACCTGTGCCTCGTTTGAAAAGCAGAATGTTTAGCTCTCCTTCTCCTTCCCCCTCTGTAATGTGTTGACCAGATTTTCCTCTGCAGATTTCTTTGGGCAGGGAAGTTACTTTGTGTAATGTAAGATTAACAAAATGTCATCTGAATAAAACATTGATAGGCTTATACATGACATACAGTAAACCTTACCTTTTCTATATATTCATTCACTGTAATATGAAAAGTGAGACATGATAGACTTGTATGTCTAGAATATATATTTATGCATGGACACATATGTCTGAAAATAAAATATACACAGGAATACTTTATATAGGTGACTTTCTTCTCCCTGCAAGGTTAAGCTATCTGATTAAATCAAACTCCATTCTTTCTGTTTCATCCATCACTACCAGCTGATAGCAGAAACAGCATGTACCTCCTGAAATAGTTTTTTCTTCTCGTTGTTTTATGATGTGTGAGGCAGAAAGAAAGAAGGTTTAATTTAATCTCTTGGATTGACTTTGCAGAGATGATAGTAACAGAAGCAGTATCTTCAGCTAAGTAACCTGAACAAACATGACATGGAAATTGAAAAGGAGTTAATAAATAGAATACTTAAGCCCCACTTCTACCAGCCCCTTTTATAAGGATACTTGAACATGCCATCTCGTATTAGAAGCAAATTTGCTATGAGAAGAATGGTGTTTTTTTCTGGCTTGGATGGTTTTGTGTTTTGATTTGTTTGTTGAGGGATTTTTTTTTGCTTATTGTTGGGGGGTAGTGGTGTGTTTTGGGGGGGCGGGGGATGGAACAGACATTCCCTTTCTATTTATCTATTTCTTTACTTACTAATTTCCTGAAAGATCCCTTTGATGTACATGCTCATATTACTTAGGGAATTTTTTGTTGGTTACAAGTAAAAATAGAAGACCCAGAACACCTATAATGTGTTTTGGTCTATACTGAATCTAGGCTTTCAAGGCAGTTATTGCTTCTCATTTATTTCTTACAGTGATACATATTTATTTAATGAAACTGTCTTAGCAATAATGGAGGTTCTGAGGAACAATTTTGTAGTTTAAAAGCTTTTTAAATTGGAAGTGAAATCAGAAGGGTTTGATTTTTTAATGACTTTTCCATGTAGAGTGGTTTGGCTTCAATGCCAATAAAATGTAGAGTAGAAGGAAATTTAGGGTATATTATAGCAATAGAAACAACATGTGTTTCTTTGAGACCTCTATCTCACCTCTTCCCCACCCAAAAAAACTCAGGCAAAATTCAAGTCATCAATTAAGACATGCCAAATCCTTTCCCACTTGAACGCTCGAGTTTGAAAACTGGCATGTTTTCCGAAACATTTGAAAAAAACCCCAAATTTTGATACAATAACTACATAAATAAACCACAAAATCACAAAAACACAAAATGACAGATTCACAGCATGGGTCAGGTTGGAAGGGACAACAGTGGGTCGTCTGGTACACCCTCCCTGCTCAAGCAGTTTTGTCCCAGAGTAGTTTAAATAGGATTATGTCCAGATGGATCTTGAGAATCCGCAACTTATTTTTTTGCTCTATCTTTTAATGAATAAGTTCTCATGCTTCCACATGGAATAGCACTTAGACAAGTGGTGAATAAATGGAATTGTAATAAACACCAAATTCTTCTGGTGTTTCTTTAGCTGTGCTTTCTATAAAGCCATGCTGAAAAAGCATTTGGATATGCATCTCTGCTCATCTCAAGGAACAACATTCTGCATCAATTATTTCATGATATTTTAAAGGAAAAAAAATTAAAGGAACCAAAGCCCCACAAGATCTGAAGATCTAAGAAGCTTTGAGGGCTTAACCAATAATCTGGATAATTTGTGTTCACAAAATCATAGAATGGGTAAAGTTGGAAAGAACCACAGTGGGCTATCTGGTCCCTGCTCAAGCAGGGTCATCCTAGGGCACACAGTGCAGGATTGTGTCCAGATGGTTCTCGAATGTTTTCAGTATGGGAGACTCCATAATTTCTCTGGGCAACCTGTTCTACTGCTTGGTGATCCGCACAATAAAAACATCCTTCCTCATATTCAGGTGCAACTTCCTGGGCATCAGTATCTGCCCATTGCCTTTTATCCTACGGCTTGGCACCATTGGGCAGAGCCTGGCTCCCTCCCTTCAGACACTGACAGACATTGATGAGGTTCCCTCTCAGACAGCTCTTCTCCAGCTGGAACAGGCCCAGCTCCCTCAGCCTGTCCTCACTAAGAGACATGCTCCAGTCCCTTAATCACCTTTGTCACTCACTGTCTGCTGCACACACTCAAGGAGCTCCATGTCTCTCTCGGAGCCCACAGCTGGGCTCCCAGCACTCCCAGTGTGATCTCACCAGGACTGAGTAGAGGGGCAGGAACATCTCCCTTGATCTCCTGGCAATGCTTTACCTAATGCACACCAGGATACCACTGGCCTTCCTGGCCACAAGGACATTCTGCTGGCCCATGAACAGCTTGTTTTCCACCAGGATTCTTGGTTCCGCTCTGCAGAGTTTCTTTCCAGCACATCAGTCTCCAGCTTGTCCTGGTGCCTGGGGTTTTTCCTTTCCAGGTGCAGCACCCTGCATTTGTCTTTGATGAATTTCAGATGGTTCTTCTCTACCCGTCTCTGCAACTTGTCCAGGTCCTTCTGAAGGGCTGCACAGCTCTCTGGGCTATTGCTTACTGCTCCCAGCTTGGTGTCAACAATGAAGAGTAGTCATTGTGTCAACAATGTCTCCTGAGGAGATATCTGCCCCTTCATCCAAGTCACCAAAGTTAAAAAATATTGGGCCCATTATTAAACTTTGTAAGACACAATTTGTGAAGGCCTTTAACTTGACCCTGTGCCACTGATTACAACCCTTGGAGATCTGCTGCTCAGCCAGCTCTCAACCCCCCTCACTGTTCACTCAAGTCTGCAGTTTCTGAGTTTGCCTATGAGGAAACAAGGTGTGAGTCTTGCCTAAGTCAAGGTAGAAAATACTCACTGCTCTCCCCTCACCCAGCCAGCTAGTTGGTTCATCACAGAAGGCAATCAGTTTAGGCAAGCATGATTTACCTTTACTGAATCCTTGATGGCTACTTTTGATCAATTTGTCAGTATGTGGATAGTAATGCCCTCAGAATCAGACATGCCATCACCTTTGCAGGGACACAGTTGAGGATGACTGTCCTGTACTTCCCTGGGTCATCATTCTTGCCCTTTTTGAAGACTTGGGTGACATTTCCTTTCACAGTTCTTTGGCACCTTTCTTGATTGCCACAACCTTTCAGAAATGATGGTGAGAAGCCTTGATTTGGTGTTCACATGTTTTTTCAGCACTAGTGTAGGTAATCCCTCAGGGCCCATAGACTTGTGGATGTCAAATTTGACCAGGTGCTCTCTCACCCAAAGCTCTTTGACCAAAGGAAGGTGGTCCTTCTGAGATTCCTATGCCCTGCTCTCCTAGATCAGAGATCCCTGAGGGCTGGTCTTGTCAGTGAAACCCAAAGCAAAGAAGTTGCTCAGTAACTGCTTTCTCTGTATCCTGCTACCAGGGCCCCCCTCCATTTAGTAACAGGCCCACACTATCGTTCGTTTTCCTTTTGGTATTGTTGTGTTTGATCAAATCCTTCATTTTGTCCCTGTCGTACTTGGCCGTATCTAATTCTTGGTGGGTTTTGGCCTTCCTTCTCTCATTTTTGCTTACTCTTACAACCTCTCTATATTCTTTCCAAGTGGCCTGGCCCTACTTCCATCTCCTGTGTATTTCCTGGCTATGCTTGATAACAATAGGATTTCCTTATTCATCCATGTAGGTCTCCTGACCTTTGTGCCTAAATCTTGCTCATCAAGATGCATTGGTCTTGACCTTGGGGGAAGTGATCCTTGAATATCAACTAGATCTCTTGGACCCCTCTTCCTTGCAGGATCTGTTCCCATGAGATTTTCCCAAGAACTTTCAGATGCTAAAGTTAGCTCTCCTCAGTCAAGCTGCAGGGTGACTTCAATGTCCTAGACATCTCAACAGTTTCTTTATAAAAAAACTCATTCCTCAATACTTATCATTCATCTACCCTGGAAACAACTTTTGTAACTAAGGTAGTTACAAAGCTTATACAAGCAGTAACATATATAGTTACATACGTGGTATGCAAGCAAATAGCTACAAGCAAATGCATTTTATAGATATAGCAACAGCAACTTTGGACACGTCATACTTTTCAACTGTCTGGGAAGGAAGAGTTAAGGTAGATTTCAGCCACCTCTCTTTTATATCAGTTTCCAATCTGAGTGCAGGATAGTGTGTGAAATTGAGCCATTCTGTAATTTTAGCCGCCTCTGTCACAACAACAAATGACAGGAGTTTAGGTTTGGAATCTGGGGGGAGGGGCTGTGGTTTTTATTGGGTTTTGTAGGTTTTGAGGGGGTTTTGTTGTTGTTGTTGTTGTTGTTGTTGGGGCTTTTTTTGTGAATGGTGGTTTGCCACTTCAGAAGAATGATCCAAGATTTCTTCAAGACAATGTTGAGACTTTGGGGAATGTTTGTTCCTTCAAGATGATAGAAGACCCTCTGCAAAAAACCTATGAGAGGAAAAATTCTCCAGTACCAGGTCCCAAGCTCTGGTTGTGATTTTATGCGAGCACAGTAGTTTAAAACTTCTGTAGTCCATGTGAGAACCTTAGCCATATATTCATTAATTGTCAAAATACCCTAGGGGTGTAAAAGTAGAGATTGACAGTATTCAAAATTCACTGATATGGAATGTCAGCTTTATAAACTTGTTACTTAATGTACTCTCCAAATTGTCAACTATCAGAGCTCTTGCTTCCTTGCCAAGGTATTTTAACTAAGCATTGAGAAAAAGTTTTAGTAAGAAACAGTGTCAGGTTTTTACCCTTTAAGGGAAATTGACACTGCCTATAAAGTCATCTTGGGTAGAAATGAGCTACATTCATTCTTAAATGGACATAGTACAGCGAGAAGCAATGGTGTTAAGCTAAAGCTCCCATGTTAACCTTATTAACGGGAGTTAAATACAGGATAATTTAGCAATGACTGCTATATATAAGAACAGATGGCTGGTGGATGACTTCCTTCTGTGTACTGAAAAATTCCAATTAAGGCAAAATTAAATGAATTAATAATATCATAAAACTGGTATTCCACATTTTACTATGGATTATGCCCTCCTTAGCAGGGAAAATTGCATTAATTGCTTCAAAAAAGGAATCATTCTGTGCCTGCAAAGGACTTGGAGGTGAAATGTTCCACTTCCTGCCACTGCACAGTTATGCATAATGTGACCATATGGAATTCACAAATCCCAAGTAGGAAGTATACTGCAAGATTTTTGCTCCAAACCCAAACTACTCTGTCATTTAACTGGAGAATCTCCAAGATCTCTATTATAACATTAAAAGTTTTTATCCACGCTGGATACCCACTAGGAAGAGATATGCATAAGAATACTTGACATTACACTAGTTAGAGGACATCATTATGCATGGTGCATTGCATAGTCTGCAGATATATTCTTATACAAAAATGTTTCCTAAGCAGCACTAAATATGATTGTCTCTCTCCACATATAATAGGTCATGATTTTGGCTGAACAAAGTGTTAAAAGTGAGGGAGGATCCACCTTCTATTATTTTCAAATCCCTAGTCTCAACTGATTTTGCTGTATCTTTGAAAAGGATATTTTGCCTTTTTTTCCCCTGGTGTTTCATGTCCAAACTCATCTCACATCTGGTCTTTTCTGATGTGAGTCCCCCACCAGGGAGTTGAGGAAAATTCTGAAGCAAAATTCAGAGGGTTTTTTTAAACTATTTTATTCTTTTTGTTGGATCTGATATGCACAGGCTGGGTGTCTGACACTCAGCCTAAATGATGCATACTCTCCTCCTGCCCAGCAGGAGTGAATTGGGCTTGCAAGCACTGGGTGTAGATAGTCACAAGAAACCTTGAGGCTCCTTTCCTTAGCCCTGATGTCTCAAATAGTGAGGGCTGATGCAGTACGGGGGAGCCCAGTCTCAGATTGTCCTTGCCTTGTAATGGTGTGTTGTACTTCATGTGGGTTGCAGTCATCCCTGTGGCTGCTGGAACACCTTGTCTGTAGATAGCCAGTGTCTGCATCTGAGCTAATCTCCCCAGCCTCCCTGTGTCACCAATGGAGGAGAAAATGGACTTTTAGGGAATGATTTGGTGAATCACACTGCAGAAGTGTATGTCCTCTCTAGAAATTACATAAGCAAACCAGCTAAATGAGCTGTGCACATCTATAGGTTAGCTTTAGGTGGTCTAGTGAATCTCACTCAGGCATGAGTGAAAGATTGAATATATAAATGCTCCAAGGAATACTTTCTTCTTTTAGTGTTTCCCAGCAGCGTGAATTCTTTGGGAGCATATATCAACCATGAAGAAAGCACAGAAGAAAGCACATGAGCCCGTAAGTGGACCCTGACTTTTACTAGTTATATCTACGAAGTAAGTTTGGAACAATGGCAGTGGCATCCCTACAGATATGTGCAAATAACATCAGAGAAACCAAAAAGGATCAAAGCAAATCTCTTAAACTGAACGTTAGGAGAAAACATGTTACTGGTTACAGAAGACAAATAGTTATATGGCACCTGACATTCTGTATTGAGAGCATTTCCATTAAACCACGAAGGTAACATGGAACCCTTAAAACCCTAGATATCTGTCTGCAATACATTCTGGACTGCACAGCTAATTAAATGGTGGCATTTATCCATACTGGATACTTATGACAGCGTTAAGTCTCTGTGCTCATCACCGTAGCAGGAGTTCTGGAGTCCCCGAAGGAGATGAGCGATATGCCTCCTCAGTATCGAAAGGTACTGCTAAGTTGTTGCAGCAGCAGGAGATTGTAAGATCAAGAGGCTTAATAGCTTTGGTACAAGAGCAGTGCTACATTAAATGCAGTAAAATACAAGAAGTTACTGTATGTTCATAGCACTGAAAGCCCCCTAGCCATACATAAAGCAAATGACAAACCACACATATGTAGAGTTCATAAGTTAAGCAAGCTTAAGGAGAATTTTACTGTATGTCACTTAAGACAGTGGTTTTATTTGAAAATTATTTTTTGCATGCTAAAATATAGCATCACAAAAATGCAAGCTAATTACAGATGAGTCTGTTTTGTAGCATGAGATGCAAAGCAAAAACTGCAAATATTTTTGAAGCATATTTTTCAACGTAAGTGTTAAGTTACTTATTTCTTGTTTCAAAAAAGTTGTATTGTGTATTACCTTACTGTTTGCAACGTATCTTCATATTTTTACTTTGTTCTCCTCATCCCTATTTGTGTGATAAAAAGGATTAAATCAAAAAATTAAAGATTTTTGTTTTCACAAATAAAATTATTAAAATATTTTGATCTTTTTGATTTTTTTTGTTGTTATATCAGGAGCTCCATTTTAATTTTTTTTCCCTAAAGATATATAGAAAATAATGTTAAAGTTTTCAAAATATGTTTTGTAAACCTGATACTTAACATTAAAGCTAAAGATAAGAAAAATTTAATCTCAGGCATTTCATAAAAGCTTAGTAACCTATACACCCTTTTAGTTACCCATGTACATGACCATATGCACTCTGTCACAATCTGGCATATTAACCCAAGTTCTTTGCTATAAGAGCCTCCTTCTTCACAGCACAGACCTGTCGTACTGAGACAGGTCTCCATGGAGAGGGGACTGAGAAATAAAAGACTTGAACTCTTGCCTTGTTTGTCTCAGGCTTTTGTCTGCCTGTGGCTGCCCCACCTGTACAAACTGCCCCGAGATTTTGCTGTTGAAGCTTTATGAACAGGATCAGCAGCTCTCCCTGCCACCCAGTCTGTGTCCTACCTCCTCTTTGCTGTTTCTAGCTTGTGTTTTTCCATCTTGGAATACATCTGTTTCTGCTGCAGAATGAGCTCAGCTAACAGCACTTGTGCAACTAATTTGCCTCTGTCTATGTCAGGTTGGGGCTGATTGCCTGAGGGTAACTTTGCCTCAACAGCTTCTTTCAGGCCTCATTCTATGAGCAGCATTTTGAGCTCTTTTAAAGTCTTTCCTGCTTATTTCAATTTTCTTTCCGAGAGCAATTGTTCACATTCCAGTTTACAAAGTTGAGAATATGTTTTTGACTGCCTCATTTTACTTTGCATAAGGCATTTTTTCAAATGAAATTCCTTTATACAAGTTTTCAGGGAAATTCTGCCTTTTCTCCAGTGAACATTTTCTCACACATTGTTTCTTTTCCTTTGCAGACTGACCTCCTGTGGTTGGCACAAAGCTATGGGCTCTCCTGTCTTATGTGGTTTTCCCAAAGTGAAAAATTCAAATAAACAAAACAAAACAATCCAAACCAAACAAACAAGCAAACAAAGCAAAACAAACAAACAAAAAAGCAAAACAAAGGTTCTGTGCATCATGTGGAGGTGGCTGGGCTTACAAATAGACCTACATCTCTGTTGTTATCAATCATTTGAGTGAGAAGGAATAAATGCTGATTAGCTTTCCTGACCATAACAAACAAACAAACAAACAAACAAATTGCTGGTATTTACTCATGTGAGCAACTTATGTGAAATTTCAAGGGGTTGCTAGTGGTGTTACAAAGTACTAAAAGTAAACTTCCATACCTTTTCCACTCCTTTTATTCCAAGACTTCTTAGTGTCTCACAGCAAATGGAGAGGCACAACAGAGGGCTTGCTTCCAGCTTTTACCCTGAAAAATCTGTACATCCCCACTGTAGGAAAAAGCAAGTCCTCTGAAATGTGATAATTATTTTCACACCATGGTATTCCTGGAAATTCCCTGAAAATAACCACTTTGAATCCTTGGGAGGTGCAGACAAGATATTAGATTTTGGCATTAGGCTGTTCAAGTCTTCTTCATAGAATAGGCTGACTAGAGCATGTGTTCAGGATTTTCTTCCTGCCCTACTGGCTTTTGAGTTCTTGTCATCCTTTTCTCATATTCATTAACTTAAGTAGACCTTGACAGTCATGTTTTTTTCCCAAGTTCTCTTCCTCTGGATCATCATTCAGGCATGTTTGAAGGAAATTCCAGGTCATGAAAGAAATAATAATTTATATCTGGATACTCAGATCTGTCATAACTTGTGACAGCTCTAGCTATAGAAATAGATAGCAAGGAATACACAGAAAGTCCTCTGCTAGTCCTTGGAAACTACAGGCACAATAGCCCTTTCAGAAAGTAATTATATCCCAATCTCACATATCTTGTTCATTTGTCAAGATATACTCGACCAATTCTTCTCATCTTCTAATTTATCTTGAGAGTTTTGCAAATATTTTGAGGTATTAATAGCTGAAAAAGTATTTCAGAATACAAGAATTGTGTTCTGAACCCCATTTGATACTGCAGAATGGATGCTAGAATTTTATTCACCGTTGTTGTGTT
The DNA here is from genome assembly GCF_027477595.1 of Haemorhous mexicanus. NCBI lineage: Eukaryota > Metazoa > Chordata > Aves > Passeriformes > Fringillidae > Haemorhous > Haemorhous mexicanus. The sequence continues at coordinate 127,654,748 of NC_082341.1, forward strand.
ACAGAGGTAATCAGGGTTTCAATGCTTTAGTTTCCCAAAGGAGGACCAATCCACAACTGAAAATGTTCTATCTGAAGATAAAATAATCTATTCAGTGATGAAGTGTTGCAGTCATTAAACTGCAACTTTGCAATCAATGTAAATCTTTCACTGGGCGAACAAAAGAAGGCAAAAGTATGATCAGCTCTGTGTGGACTAATTTCCTTCAGCTTTCCTACCTTTTCATACTAATTAAAGGAAAAATATTCTGTACTAAAAAACCCTTCTGGTTCAGGGTCATTGTCACCCTTTTTGTCAGGACTGAAATAGGTCTACATGAAAGGTCCATTGAAAAGGCAGTAAGAGGTATTGCCTTTCATTCCATACCAGCATCTTTTCCTGCTCTGTATCTTTTACTGAGCAAATAGGTACGTTTCCACATGAAATAGCACTTTGACAAATTGTGAATAAATGCAATTATAATATAGCTACACTAACCAAAATTTTAGTTACAATCACCAAATTTTTCTGGTGTTTCTTTAGCTATGCTTTCTATAAAGCCATGCTGAAAAAGCATTTGGATATGCATCTCTGTTCATCTCAAGCAACAACATTCTGCATCAATTGTTTCATGATATTTTAAAGGAAAAAAAATTAAAGGAACCAAAGCCCCACAAGATCTGAAGATCTAAGAAGCTTTGAGGGCTTAACCAATAATCTGGATAATTTGTGTTCACAAAATCATAGAATGGGTAAAGTTGGAAAGAACCACAGTGGGCTATCTGGTCCCTGCTCAGGCAGGGTCATCCTAGGGCACACAGCGCAGGATTGTGTCCAGATGGTTCTTGAATGTCTTCAGTGTGGGAGACTCCATAATTTCTCTGGGCAACCTGTTCTACTGCTTGGTGATCTGCACAATAAAAACGTCCTTTCTCATATTCAGGTGCAACTTCCTGGGCATCAGTATCTGCCCATTGCCTTTTATCCTACGGCTTGGCACCATTGAGCAGAGCCTGGCTCCCTCCCTTCAGACACTGACAGACATTGATGAGGTTCCCTCTCAGCCATCTCTTCTGCAGCTAGAACAGGCCCAGCTCCCTCAGCCTGTCCTCACTAAGAGACATGCTCCAGTCCCTTAATCACCTTTGTCACTCACTGTCTGCTGCACACACTCAAGGAGCTCCATGTCTCTCTCGGAGCCCACAGCTGGGCTCCCAGCACTCCCAGTGTGATGTCACCAGGACTGAGTAGAGGGGCAGGATCATCTCCCTTGATCTCCTGGCAATGCTTTACCTAATGCACACCAGGATACCACTGGCCTTCCTGGCCACAAGGACATTCTGCTGGCCCATGAACAGCTTGTTTTCCACCAGGATTCTTGGTCCCACTCTGCAGAGTTTCTTTCCAGCACATCAGTCTCCAGCCTGTCCTGGTGCCTGGGGTTTTTCCTTTCCAGGTGCAGGACCCTGCATTTGTCTTTGATGAATTTCAGATGGTTCTTCTCTGCCCATCTCTCCAACTTGTCCAGGTCCTTCTGAAGGGCTGCACAGCTCTCTGGGTTATTGCTTACTGCTCCCAGCTCTGTGTCAACAATGAAGCTCCTGAGGAGACATCTGCCCCTTCATCCAAGTCACCAAAGTTAAAAAATACTGGGCCCATTATTAAACTTTGTAAGACACAATTTGTGAAGGCCTCTAACTAGACCCTGTGCCACTGATTACAACCCTTGGAGATCTGCTGTTCAGGCAGCTCCCAACCCCCCTCACTGTTCACTCAAGTCCGCAGTTTCTGAGTTTGCCTGTGAGGATGCTTTGTGAGACAGTGTAAAGAGCCTTGCTCAAGTTAAGGTAGAAATATTCACTGCTCTCCCCTCACCCAGCCAGCTAGTTGGTTCGTCATGGAAGGCAATCAGTTTAGGCAAACATGATTTACCTTTACTGAATCCCACTAGTTTAAAATCTGATCCAGAGTACATCATCCTTTTAAAACACACATGCAACAATATTCTGAGACATGATGTTGAATCTTGAATAGAAAACCATTTCCCTCCCTCAGCCAGAAATTCATCAGTCCGCATTTATGTTTGCATTGGCACCATCATATGCAGACAACAGCAGACGATAACATGAACACATTCTATATGGAAGCATAGAATGGAATGGAAACTCATCCACATTTCAAGGACATGGTCACTCTATTGATAGACTTCATTGAAACAACTTCTCACAGTTTGTCTGCCCATACCCCAAAATGTATTAAGTTTAGACATTTTAACAAAATAAAACATGGGATAATGTCTTAAAAGATACAATCAAGGAATGGGAGTACGCCATGGGTGATAATTTTTTTCCACAGAATTCAAAAAGAAACATGTATTATTGGGTTGTGTTTTTTGGGGTTTTTTTGTCAGAGCAATTGATAAGTTCCAGTTTCAAGTTTCTTCTGGTTCTGAAGTCATCCAGGTAATGGAAAGGCTGGTATGTGGCAACTCTAGGTCCTGTCTCCAAAATGAATGAGAGAGTTATGTTTAAAATCTTGAGAGTCTTGCAGTACAAGACACGGTAACTACATCACTATTTCTAGACTTTTTTGGGTCAGATACATCACCTGTCAATTTTTTCCACTTCCTCCTGTGGAGGGATCCTAAATTGGGCCAAATAATTTCAGTCTAACATCATAAAAGATTCAGTCAAATGGATTATATTTTCCAGTAAATGAGAAAATCAATTGTTTTGTCTATTTAAGTTCCTACACTTCCTACAGCTATAGTTTTCCTGTGACAAAAAGTTAAGACAATTGGGATTATTCAGTCTGGGGAAGAGAAGGCTTCAGGGTGACCCTTGCAGTACCTGAAGGGAATCTACAAGACAGATGGATAGAGACTATTTACAAAAGAAGCTAGTGACAGAATAATGGCCCTAGTGGCTTTAAACTGAAAGAGCAGGTTTACATTCAGTATCAGGAAGAATTTTCTTACTGTGAGGTAGTGAGGCACTGTCACAGGTTGCCTAGAGAAGCTGTGGATGCACCATCCCTGGAGGCATTCAAGGCCAGGCTGGATGGAGCACTGAGAAATGTGTTCTAGTGGAAGGTGTCCCTGCCCATAGCAGGAGGGCAGGAATGAGGTGATTTTTAAGGCCCCTTCCAACCTGGGCCATTAGATGAGTCTATGACTCTATGATTCCATGGGTTCTGTTTAAATTTACCTGGTGTCTTTCCTCTGAGTAAGCCTTGCTGATTTTCTTTCATGCAGTTGATGAAATATTTTGGTCATTATCTGTAGAGGGTAATCTTGTCCCCCAATGAGTTGCAGCTGGACCAGTTGCTGAAGATTGGAGGTGGGCCTGATCTTGACAGGCCACACCTGTAACCAGCAAGAGCTAGTGATATACAGGAGTAAGGAAAGAGGAGTGAGGGGAGTCAGGTTACTACTGCAAGGAACTGAAGAGTCAGTGTGTAGAGGAGGTGCCTGTGAGGAACATAAAAAAGGTATGAAGCTCTGAAAATACAAAAACCTTGTGCTATGATAATGCTAGAACTTGTATTATCTAAGACAACAATTATCTACATCAGAAATTTTAATTATAAATGGACTAATACCTGGTGAGCAGGCCTTTTGAAAAAAAATGTGCATTAATTTCTCTGTTGTTCAGATTCATTAAAATGGTGATATTGATAGCTAGAAGAATATAAGGGAGAATTTAGTTTATGTAGTTGATTCTGTTTGCATTCCAACTTTTGGAAGCATGTAATTCACCTTAAGTAGTATCAGAATTTATCTTGAATCCAGACCAATGTGCCCTGAAATAGCTCAGTCTCATGTCCTCAAATTTGAAACTATTTTCTCCACCTTTAATTTTCAGCATGCATCATTTTTGTGTATGGATTAAAAGAAGCCATTGGCTTTTCATCATCCTGCATCTGCAGTTAGGTTGTATGCCTAGTGATGTAAACTTAGAGTACTTGTCATTGAGTAGCCAGCTCTTTAAGGTTACCTCGGAAAAATTACTGCTTTGATTTCAGGCCACTTTACCTAAGAAGCCAGGGATCTAACCAACAAGCATCTTTGTGCTTGAGCCCTTCAAGCTTTTATATAGAACTCAGTTCATACTTGCTGTTGCTGCAGTGTTATGATTTAAAATGCCAGGGATATCGAGCTAACAAATGGGATGCCTGTTCAAATGGGGAAAGGGGCATTGTCCCTCAGGTTTGAGTCATCAGTCAGTGACTCTAACTGGATGGTGTTCTGTAAGGAGTATTGCTTGGGTCATGTAGAGTTGGAAGGAGTAAACAGGCAACTGCTTAAGGGGTCAAAAAGGTTTACTTCTAACTTGTTTGCCTAAAACTCCACTCACAAGCCATTATTCCTGCCTTCTAATTTCTGACTGTTTTTAGCAGCTGACAAGAAAAAAGGATTTGCACTGTAAGACTGTGTTCAAAAGACAATTGGCTGATGCTCTGGTTAGAGCTATGAACAGGTGAGTGTAACTGACAGAAATTGCATGAAGGGCAATCAAAGTGCTCTCATATATATATTCACACTACTTTAATAAAGAAGCTGTGCGGCTGGATGTACATGCAAGTCCTTCTAACAGGCCTCATCAGACCAGCTACCTGCCCCCAAAGTATCTCCTCCACACATACAATGTGAATATAGCTGTTGAAAATACATTTCAAAGACAAGTTATAGCTAAATAACCCTTGTTTTCCTGCTGAGACACTTCAATTAAGCATTTTTTTTAGATGAAAAAGGTTATATTGACAAACTACTTCCTTGTTATTATCTTTGTTTATACACCTTTTGCATACCGTTAATGCAGAAATCAAGTAAAGCCTTTATTTTCATTAGTATCTCTCAATCTTTAATCATCCAAATACCTCAAAAACTAATGACCTAAATGTGGTTATAAAATTCTTGGGATAAAAGCTTTTCCCTGATCTGATGACTCCTTTTAATTACCTGCCATTAAACACATACTTATCAAGAATATATAGTTCTTCATCAGTCATCCTTTTTTATATAATGTTTATAGTCCACATTTTATTTCAAAGGATTTTACAAGCTACAAAGCATGTACAATAGTCATTTTCTTTATATGGTGCTCGGGGGCATTACACAACAAAGTACAAATAGCTTATCCTTCACCCCCACTGAAATGTAGTCACCTCTGAAGTAAAAGGTAGCAGCTTTTTAATAGTAAAAGAAAAACACTATTATCTAATTAAAGCTACAAGCTACGCATAGTTAGAATGTGGTTGTTCAAACTCGAGTCTTACTTATGACTTATTATTAATTTTTCTGCTCTCCCTCCCCCCCCCACTTTACATGCCAGGAGAGGAAAATGCCTTAATGTACGATCTGCTCTTTACTTAGACCTTTCAGTTATCCTCTGCTGTTTTGTAGGACTTACAGAACTGTTTGAGCTTGATCCCTCTATGTTAGCCGTGAAAGAATCCAACAGTTGCCGCTTCATCTGAAGGATTTCTGTGGGGAAAAGGGGTTCTTTTAAACTAATTCCTCAGGCTGCTCACAGCCTGGACTTTCCCCTTTAGATGTCCTCTGTGGCTCCCTAACACTTTTGGGACTCTTTGAGCTGCCTGAACCGTCTTCCTTTCCTGATGGTGGCATTTTCTCTTCAAAGAACAGTTTTTGCTGCCCCTCTATTCTGTGCAGGGAGGAAATGCCTTTGAAATCAACATGGTTCTGCAGCCAAGTAGTAAGCATTTAGAAACATCTATCTACTTCTCATTTGTTTAAAATTTGTTAAATCCTATAGCAGTTAAACAGGTATGAAGAGATTTTCTTTTAATGTTTCTTCCTTCTGATAGTCTCTGCAATGAAGCTGCATCAGTTTAAAAGGTTTCACACTCCCTGCGTAGAATAGAGCTGTAGTAGCAATAGCCCTTTGAAAAGGAAATGGCAAATGGCACCAGCAGGACAGGCAAACAGCTTAAGTCAAGTTCATGCAGCCCCAGAAGTGCTTGGAAGCAGAAGATTACGTGAAAGAAGGCGGAGGAAAGAGAGTCCAAGCTTAGAAAATATCTGCTGAAAGAATTAATTGAACAAGTCACCTCACCCTAAACAAAGCATAGCAGTTGAAAGCAGAGGATAGCAGCTGCAAAGAAAGTAGCTGTAGAAGGTTCTTACACTTGTGCAAATACTGTGAGACCTATTATTTCAAACAAAATTACAAGAGAAACCCATGTTCAGACAGGAATTCTTCCCTTTCAAAAAAAACTATTTGGTAGACATTTGGTTTGGTTTTTATAAGCATTTATTATGTTTAATATGACTACTCTGGTATTAGTTCCCAGATGACCATGTTTATTAGCGTGACTCTCTCTAAGCAGGGAGCTTTCATGATTTTTAAGGTCTTTCTACTGTACTATTTTCTGCTGCACACTTGTTCTGAAAATGTCCCCTATACTTCTCAATAAAATAGAACAAGACCTAGTCACCACAAACATTTGTATGTTTGAACTCTCTTCCCTTCCATAAGCCTGATGGATTTATCCATACTGCCTGTGGGAAACAATTGGGAATATCCAAACTAGACAAACTATGGTCGGGCAATTCCTGTGAGAGAGCTACTTGTAGCAGAATAAAATCATTCCAGGGAGCATCCCAGTGTTAAAAAATAAGGACACTCATTTACTACTGCTTGGATCCACAGCGTAACCCTGTTCAGTTCACCAGCACAGGCATGTTTGTATGTCCTCCAAACAATGCTCATCTGCCCACCAACCTCCTCTAAGTACCAAGGAGAGTGGTCAGTAACCCGTGCAGCTAGGAAGTCCCGAGTCTCTCAGCATACAGGAATGTCCAAGCACAGAAGAGAAACAGAGAAGACGCAAGTTGAAGAAAATGTTTCTATGCTTTTGGCAGTATTCGGTTGCCTAAAGATCATCTTTTCAGATAGGGTAGATATAGCCATTAGTTTAAAACTAGACCAGTGTGTAAGTGGTTTGTTAAATGGACATGAGCATTTTGTTAAATTCTGTGTAGGTTGGTTGTTGAACTAATGGAAAATTTGTTAGATGAAGATATTTGATTATTTCATTTTTACTTGTCTAAACTACCATGGGAGGATTTGTATCCATCTAGAATATTTTTTCAAGAGACAAGCATTGAGAGTGGTGGCTTCTGCAGTTAATTTAAAAATTGTGGTAAGTAGTTCAGTAATCATAAATTAGTCTATCACTTCAATACTGCTCAGAAAATTGTGAGAAAAAAGTTGTGCAATTGACAAATAATTTTGTCTTCAATAGAACCCTTATTTTTGCATTTTTTAAAACATGAAATGGGAGAAAACACAGTTCTTATTCCTGAAACCAGTGTCAGTTTGTATAAAGTCTGGGCAATGTTGATTGATATAATTTTTATGCTTAGTGATAGGGAAAAAAAAATAATGTTTAGGAGGGGGGTTTTGTGTTTGGTTTATTTCCTCCTTTGTGTACCTATCTCAAGAAATACCTGAGTTTAAAAACCACCGCAAACAGGCAAGCACTTAAGGATGCATGTGGGAATTAGGCACAGATTTCTCTCAGTTGTTAATAGAAACTGTGCATCTAACACTTGTTCACTGTAGTGGAAAGAGACTTGAGCCTTAATCTAAAGTGCATTGTGAGAAACTACTTTATTTTTTTCATTGGAGACTATTGTGAATGATGTAGCTACAGTGCACAATGCAGGTCTAAGGCAAGTGAAGTAAACTGGAAGATCACCCTTGAATCAGGGTCTATTGGACCACGGACCATAAGCAGAAACAGATGCTCTTTAACCTTTCATCATATTAATAATTTAACACCACTGATCTCTCATAAAGGATTGAAATGTATTAGTTTTTCCTTTGAGACTACATTTATCTTTTTCTTTTCTTCCCCTACCTTAAATTCTATTTTATTTAGCCTTTCACTGAAGAACTTCTAGAGAATCAGCAGAACTACTGTGTACAAAATGATGTGACTTTTTACTTAGGTTTTTGTAAACTTTTGTACTGATTGTGCAGGACACCAGTCTCTGTAGCGCCTTGAACTGTTCCGGTGTTCTTCTGGTCACCAAAAAGCAAGCAATGATTCCTAATTCCAAGTTCCTACAGATTCTTAGTTTCTTTCTTAAGTGTTCATTTTGCCTATACCTTAAAATAAATTTTAAAATAAGTCACCAATCTCTTGTCTTAAATATATTTGTGCTTTCCAATTCACATAGAAAATCCATATTTGTGATAAAAATTATTTTATGAGCACATTAATCAAGGAGGTAAAGGTGGACTGCCTCTCCTTCAATTCCCTGTTGTGACTTAACCCCAGTAGACAGCTATCCTGGCAGTCACTCTCCCCCAGTGGGGTGAGGGAGACAATTGGAAGTCTACAAGCAGAAAAGCTATGGATTGAGAAAAAGGCACTTTAATAGATGAAACAAACCTGTACACTCAAGCGAAACAAAATCAGGAATTCATTCACTACTTCCCATTGGTGGGCAAATATTTAGCCATTTTTGGAAAACAGAGATTATCATATGCAATGGTTAATTAGGAAGACAGAGGTCTTAGCTTGCAACATCCCCCTCCCTCCTTTTTCCTTCCTCCTGTTACATAGGATGGTGTAGGGAGGAAAGAGTTAAAACCAGAAATTTGGCAAGGAAGAAGTAATCGTTTGGTTCCAAATGATCTTGCAGCTGGGAATGCTAACAAGGTTGTTGTGGTAAAACTCCATTTATTATGTGTAGTGTTGCTCATCTTCTTCCTGTTTTGAGAAGTAGCACACTCTCACAGACATGCCCAAAGCCTTTTGTTATAGCAGGTGGGGAGCCCCCATCCTGCTGCCGGCCAGGATGAGCTGAACCAAACGGAGCCTGTGTTCCCATGTGGCTGTGCCGCCCGGTGTTGTAAGTGAGGGAGTGAAATAAATCTACTCTTTGCATTTCTGCTGTGGTTTCATGGTTGCCTTGTTTTCCAGTTTGGGTAGGTTCATGCAGATGGGATCCCATATGGTGTGGGACATCCTTTTGGTCAGTTGGGCTAAGCTGTCACAGCTGTGCCCCCCAAAACCTTGGGTGCCCTCAGCCTACTTGCTGTCGGGGCACCATGAAAAAGAGAGGAGTACTGCTCCAGCCCTATGTTATCACAGAACCACTAGGTTAGAAAAATCTACAAGATCATCAAGTCCAACCCAGCCCTAACACCTCAACTAATCCATGGCACCGAGTGCCACATCCAGTCTTTTTTTTGAACACATCCAGGGATGGTGATTCACTCCTCTCCCTGGGCAGTCAGTACTTTATCACTCTGTAACAACTTTTTCCTAATAACCAACCTATCCACTATATTGGTCACTGAACTGAACTAAAACAGCATTATATTGGCTGCCACAAAGAAAACTAACTTCATCCCATTCAAAACCTCACCTTCCCATACTTATCAGGATTTAACATAATAAACTCATGGATTGCAAGGAGGAAAACCTTTCTTTTTTTTTTTTTTAATTTTTATTTTAATTTATTTTTATTATTCTTGGAAGGAGAATTAGCTCAGAGTAAGTTAAGAAATCTTGAATGATGCCAAAGCTTCAGGTAATGCATTAACGTTTCTACCAGGAATGCAAACATACAATGCAGGAAGTTGTTAGAGTGGCATAAAGTAAATACAGTACATTATAAAGTAAAACCTGTGAGTCAAGGCAGGATGCTGGGAGGAGAGCCGACAATTGGGAATAAAATTAATCAGTAACTCACCAGTAAAGGATAAAAGTCAGGAGGGATAAAAGGAAAAGAAAAAAGAATATGTTAATATAATGAAATGTGTGAAATTAGAACAAAAATGAAACTTAGAAGAAAAAAAAATGCCTTTCAGACCTCAAGGTTGAAGAAAATTGCTTGAGTAACATGAAAATAATTCTTGTGGCTTTTCAGAGTATGAAAGTTCATCCCTGGAAGTTTTGGTGATATAGATCAGAAAGTAAGGCATTTTCCTGGAATTACCTGATGCATATTTTCTAAGAAGAAGTCTATTGAGGGGAAAAATGAGAAGATTGAAACTATCTAAATCTTTGCTGAGTTCCCATATAAAATATGGTTAATTTTTCAGGCCAATATATCAAGTCATTCTGAACTTTTGTTGTCATGAACGGACTTCGGGATTTTAGTGAATAGATAAGGAATTTTTTCCCTTTAGAATTTAAATTACAATGGTTTCTGAAAACTAATGAAAGCAAATTACACTATTCTGGTGCATGCACACAATGATGACACAAAATACTATTGCAAAAGAATGAACAAACATCAAGGAGACAAAAAAAAGTTTCCTTTTAGGCATGAAATTTAACATATTGATCAATCAGAAAACAAAATGAGGTTAAAAAGATCTTATTCTTCTCTCACTCTTGTTCAGTATTTCTTTGATGTAACTGGAATTTATTCCAGCATAATCTGTTGTCAGATGAAACTTAAATCTAAATAATGAACACTGTATTATCTTGTAACTTTGATTGCACTAGCATGGAGAATAATTTCATAAGCGTGTTTTATTGGCTTCAAAGTTTGTGAAGGCTGTGTTAACACATTATTGGGAAAACAATACAAGTCTTGCATGTCTATGCATTTTCTGATTGTATAAACTGTGCAAAACCTGAAGTGATTAACACTTGTAAAATACAAATTAATTTCAGTGAACAAAATATATAAATCATAGCTCAGTTTTTATGGATCAAACTTCATGTGCCGTTCTCAACTACACTGGAAATATGTTAGGAAAGATGTGTTTTATTGAATTAATTATTTTAATTGCAATTAAAGCAGATAAAGTATTAATACGTGTGGAAGAGACGCAACCCTTAGAGTCAGTTGATGAGGACAGCATGCTGTTCTTGGTTGCTATTGGCTGGTAACTCATGTTTTGCAATTGCCTGCAGTTCAGAGCTGCTCAGGACTAACGTAGAAAGACCAAAGTTTTTTTTATAATTACCCACCTCTTTTTTCTGAATCACACCATTCTATTCAACTCAACATTAAACCTGAGAGTTTTAAATTAAATAAATGGGGTTACTTGTGCATTAGTAGAGCTTTAAAACATTAGAAAAATACCAGCTATCCACTTTGACTTGTCAGTAGCAGCTGAGTAGCAGAGTATCTACTTTGAAGAATCATGTACAAAATATAGACTGATGCCTGGAGGGAATAATGATTTCTTAAATTCAGAATGAACTAACCAATAGATAGCAGCCAATACAAAAGGCAAAATAACAAAACTGCCAGAAAATGAGACAGCAGGTATCTGTAGTTCAATAACTGAACCAATGGAGGGTAATTTGGCACATCCTAAAGATCTACTCTGCTTACAGTTATTGTCTATCTACATTATGTTAATTATCATGTTTAGAATATTTTGACCAAGTTTATAATTTATTTGAACCATGCCTGTAAATAATTGCACTGAGTAGGTAGACTGGCATCAATCAAAACAGAAATAAGTTCCACATGAATGACACAAAAGGATGCAAGAAAGCCGTGTGATCCTTAAAATCTTTCTGCTGAGTAGAATACTTTTCTGTCTCTTTCAATTACTAGAATTAATTTGCTCTCTATCATTCTACATTCCAAAATATTTAGGATACTTTATATTTTGGGTCTTGAACATGCAGCTTTTGCATTACTTATTAAAGTGTCTTTATCTCTACCTGCAAGTTCTTTTCAGTTTTACTCTTCTGATTCTTTCCACCATCTTACTGGAGGCAGCGAGCAAGTGGCTGGGTGGGGCTTAGTTGCCTGCTGAGGTTAAACAGTGGCAGTCCTTTTTTGTGCCCCTTTTTGGGCTCCAAGGGGTTTGATGTAATGACAGAGTCAATGTATATTCTTAGTGTTTATTAAAGTTCATAACTTTAATAATAGTTAAAGTTATGAATATGTAATATGGTGTTTATGGGGGTTTTGTGATGAAATCAGGGAAGATTCAATGGAAAAATTGCACAGAGGGATCGAAAAGATGACTTGGGATTACTAAAGCTTTCTTTACCTGTGGAAGCTCCATGCCCTATATTAAACATTTGCACTCTGCCATTGATGTGAAAGGATTCACTATGTGTCTTTGTACATTTTTAACCATGAAGTGAATTCTTTAAGTACTGCATTTTCTGGAAAACAGTCTGATTTTAATTGCCTTTCCATTAAAAGCAAATTTAGTCTCTCTAATATTCTGCATGATAGACTCGTGTACTGACTGCCATTTGCATATCATTATGGGATGCAATGTTATAAATGTTAGAGTAAAATAAGTATATCCAAGTCTTATATAGATATTCAATCTTAAACTTTAGAAAAGGTGTGCATTAAAGGATGAACTAAATTGTCACTACCTTCGTAACTGTGAATAAGTTGTCACACTTCTTCCTGAATACCGGCAGTATAAATATTGTTATATTTACACATGGAAACAATCTGCGAATGTTTGTATCTTATAAACTTTGATCAAATTTTGACAAGACAGCAACAAAGGTGTTTTCTTTTCTGATTTTACTCAAATGAGCACCATGAAGTTTAAATCTGTCTGCTGGTCCTGGTTTTGGCCAGGAAGGGAGGGAATTTTTTGCAGCAGTTGTGACAGGGGGGAGCCTGGAGCCATGTGGGTGTGTCCTGGTTGTTATACCATAGCAGATTGTGTCATTGTCAAAGGAGGGAGGAAGAAAGGGAGGAAGGGAGGGATTCTCAGGTATGGGAAGAAGGGTATGGGTTGCACTTGAGGCAGCAGTGTGAACAGACACCACTTTGGACACCACTTTGTTCATTGTCTCAGGGTTGCACCATGTTGGTTGGTCAGGGTTGGTTGGTGAGCAATTTGCAGTTAAAACACCCCCTCTTTGGTACACTGTTGTTATTAATATTGTTGCTGTTACTGTTCATTTGCTTATCTAATTGCCATTTCTAGTATTTTTATTTAATCTCAGCCTGTAATCTTTGCCTTTTATTGCTCATACAGGAGGGGTGGGTAGAGGGGAGTGAGACTGGCATTCCTAAACCATGAAATGATTTCTCATGTATCTTCTAGGACTGTGCTTCTCATTTTTCTCTATCACTTTAATCTTGACATGAAACTATGTTATGGCCACAGTTCCAGGATCTGAAAATCTTCCATAGAGCAGCTCTCTTTCTCTCTGCAGAGTTCTTCTCTCTGTCGGAGCTGATACTCCCAACCCAACACCTATCCTGGCCGGGAGACCTCTTTTGGTCAAGGCCCTTCACCATCTTTGGAACCCTCCTTTGGATGCTCTCTAATAGCTTAGTATCTTTCTCATATTTCAGTGCCCAAAACTGCCCCCAGCACTCGAGGTGAGGCTGCCCCAGAGCAGAGCAGAGCAGAGCAATCCCCTCCCCTGCCCAGCTGGCCACGCTGTGCCTGATGCATCCTAGGACAGGGTTGGCCCTCCGGGCTACCGGGCACTGCTGGCACAGATTCACCTTGTTCAGCTCTGCTTTCCAGCACCTCACTCCCCAGTACATCCAGGGCTTCCCCATCCCAGGTGCAGATTCTGGCACTTTCCCTTGCTGGAACTTCATACGGTTGGTGATTTTACCTCTGGGGCCAGAACTCCCTCCACAGCTGCAAGCACCTGGAATAATCTTCAATATTTATGCCTCTCTACACACTACATGTTTTAAGTGTCAGCTGAGTACATATCCTTTCTGCCTTACCTTAATTCCTCTTTGTCATTGGTATTTGTTTCTTACTCGACTCTGTACTTTTAATTAAACCTATAAAGTAGTTGTACAATTTCTTTAAATACTCTATACAAAACTGTTATATTTATGCATTGGTTATTTACACTGCACATATTTTATAAGCCTATTCCTTTACCATTCATGAGAATACCTACTGTTTATTTAATAACTACCATATTATATAATACATATGTTATCTATAAGCTACAGAAGTCCTTAAAGCCACACAACCACACACTAATTTAGCATATAAAACTTTAATTTTTTTTAGGAGTGATTTCACAGAACATGTGTAATAACGAAACCACATGCTTTTTCAATTTGCCAATTATTGTTGTTTATTTGTTGTTTTCAAACTTTGAAAGCTGTATTTGATACTGAGAGAAAATGTAGGTTTTGGTGACAAGAGGAAACTGATGGCTATTTTTTTGTGCCTTTCTGTTTTCCTCTTATGGAAAACTAGCAGGAAATACATCTAAGTATACAATGTAGATGTCACTGCATGTAAAGTCAGTTCTTTGCTTGGTGTAGGGAATGACCAGTTTGGTTTAAGCACAAGCAGATGTTTCTATCTGACCATCTGGCCTCTATTTGCTTATTCAAAATCCTGTGCTCTCTCTTTTACACAAGTGAAGGAAAGGTGGTAATGATTATTTTTGTTATTGTTAATTGTGGTAGGAGATCATAATAGTGTTATTTCTTTGTAGCCATAAAGAGAAAGCATGAAAATAAAATATTGTGATTAAAAAGGGAATATTTTAAGTGAAGTATGAGAAAATAATTTCTCCATTTAACAAATCAGCATTTTGGAAAGTTATGATCTGAAATGACATGGTCTTGTCTCCTCTATATTCTGCATAAAACCTATCCCTGAAAACCTGTCTGTATCTGACCCATAGAGAGACCATGGCCAAGTCCTCAGTTATGAATAAGCCTTGTATCCATGATCTGCAAAGGAGGATATTTTATTCTTCGTTGACCAGTTTTCACAAACTATAGAAAATTTTACTTTTTTAAGTAACTGTACTTTTTGTTTTGAATAAGCTTGATAAATTTGAAATATTAGGGCCAAGAAAGAAAACATCTCGTAAACCTGCTTGATTTGACTTAAAAACTCCAGGATATTTTCTTGTACCTAAATTTTGAGTGACTGCAAAACTATTAATAGTTTGCAATTTGAGCTCAAATTGCAAACTCCAAAAAAATTTAATTTTCATATCAACAGGTCCTTACAGTTATTTTTGTGAAATGCAGAAGTATCAAGAACTTAACATATTTTCTCCCTCTTTACACCACAGACTTAGCAAATGAAGATCTGTTTTTTAATTGTGCCAGTGAGTAGGACTGAATGCTCCCTACAGAGCCCAGATTCAAGCCATCCAAAACCCAATCCCAACCTTTTCAGACATTTTTCACATACAAATAAATTGATAAATGGAGTTAATATATGATAACCTAAATTTTGTGTTTTGACAGTCCAATATTTCTGTGTCCCTTCTACAAGATGATATAAAATGAGTTTTGTGCTGGAGACATCTTTGTGGCAGCAAGTGTCAGTGGAACAAAGCTACAATTTTCTTGTAGCCACGTGATTGAAATTAAGCCAAGTAGCTACTTTCACTGCAATTACAAATCTGTTCTCTTATGTTTCATAAGAAAGTTGACCTATTTTCCCCTTAATATCGGTGCGTTTTCAAAATTGTACTTGCCTTTTGTTCTCATATGAATGTTAAAATTTTCACCTTTCTAGACAGGAAGATCACCAGCCTATCATACAAATTCTCCTAGCAAGAAAACACTCAAAAGTCTTGTTTTCTGCATTTACTGCAGCACATAAGGCTTTCACTATTATTGCAACATGAGTTGCAATGCACATTTTGTGCTTAATTTTCTTTAATTCTCTGTGGGACACAAAATATTAACAGTGTCAGTTGGGAAACTCAGGCTGAAAGTAAGGTTGGTTGCTACAGTAAGAAAGCCAATTTGTCTTCTCCATTATATCATTGCAAATCAAGACTAACTATATTGACTTCAGTAGGGAAGGAGGTTGACAGACTTATTTCTTCTGCAAAATGATCCATACACCTCTAATGATACAACAGCACAGTTAATTGTTTGACTGAGGGGATGAAGGCTGAGAACAGCAATGGTTTCTTTCAAGGTTAGAGTTACACATAAATTTTATGTACACTTTAAATGGGTGAACCTAAATAATTTAAATGTCTAAAAACATCTGGTCTGATTTCTTTTTTTTTTTTTTTTTAATGTCTTTTTTGTCTGTCTTAAACAGGATTTAACCAATGAGAATTTACTTTAGGTTCTCTGTTTGGCACAAGCCACAAACTCTTTTTCCCATTTATATATTCTTGTCTGGACAGAAAGAGAATAATCTTTTAATTAAGCCAGACTTCTAATTATCTGTCATCATTTTTGTATTTAAGTGCATCATATACATTAGAGAAGACTTTTCTGAAGTGACAAAGAAGTATTGTAGAGATCAGAAGGATTGAAAGACAAAGAAATTAAAGTCAGAATTATTCTTTTCAGAGGTTCATCATCAAGCATCATCTGTCTGATTCTCTCACAATATTTTGGCTTTTTGGCTAGCTCTCCATCTGCACATTTCATTCTGATAAAATCAGGTGGTTCAGTACATCCATGGAATGAAATATATATTCTTAAATTAAGTGCCCTATGAAATGGCAATACATTATTACCTATAAAAACACTCATTTGAGTAACCTGCCAGCTGTCACCCAAAGACTTTTTGGCACAGCAGGCTGTAGAGCTTGTTGTTTCACAGCAACCCAGTTCCTCAGGACTATATTTACCCAAACTAGAGAGGAGGATAAATCCAGTAGTTTCCTTACCCACATCTTATATATGCATCTTCCATTTTCTGCAGCATATTTAAAAAAATATCTTGGACAAACACAGTTTCTATATAAATTAAAATGTATTAATGTTACATTTTAAATTCATCAGGCTGCATTTCTATGAGAAAAATATTGCATGGTTATAAAAACAAAGACAGTATCGTATTGTTGGTATGGGCAGCATTAATTACATATTTTCTTAACATACTGAGTCACCTAACCTACATCAGTATCTATACACACATATCTTTTAGTTTATCGTGAACTCATGGCTCACACAATCATTCACCAGACCTACACACTTGAAGTAGAAGACTAGAAGTATTACCTGCTCTGCCACAGAAAAGGAGGTGACATCTTGGGTTTTTTGTCACTGTGTTTTGCTAACATTTGTTGACCTTTTTTTCACATCTTAGTTTCTTATCTGATGTGATTTTCATCCTTACTTGTTCTTAATATCTTAGCTCTAGCTGTTGTAAGATAATTCTCCTTCAATGAGGCATGACTACTTCAAATTATTTTGCTTTCTTTTCACACAGGTATTATCAGCATTGACATTTGAGTGTTAGATTTCTACCAATAATAGTCATCCTGAATTTGACGATGAAACCGCTACTATAAAAACAATGTAAGAGTACTGGACTTACCAATGGCAATGCACATTCAGTAAAAGATTTTTAAAAGTTATTCCCCTTCTTTTTCACGAGCATGTGAGATCCCATTCCAGAAGTACCTCTTTAGCAAGACACAAGCTACCTGTACCTCCCAGAGAGGAACACAGCATTCTGTGCCCCCACACAGCAGAAATTTTGTAAGTGGTGTCTGAGACAAAACACAATAAAGTCAATGAAAGCTTTCAGATTGACTTCAGATATCTTCTCACCAAGCCTTCACAAGATATGGTTTTATATAGCCATTTTTTCTTCTTAAATCTGCTTATTCCTTGATCACCTTTAAGGTGATGTACCATTACTTTTGACTGGGTGTTTACTGACCCTCACTTGCCAGTAGTGACCAAGCACAGAACTAAATCAATCTTTGTCAGGTCTGTAATTGAGCACTTCCCTAATTTATGAGACAGCTTTTCCATTAACAACAAAATCCTGAGAATTAAATAAAAACAGACCTTCACAAGTGCTGCTGCATTGGTGAATAAAATAAAAACATTGATAAATGTACACCCCTTTTCCCAGGCTGACTTTGAAAAATTCTGTGTCACAGACCTTGGTCATATTCTGACAACAATTAGGAACACTAAAATAAATAGTTGGCAATTCATTTTTATGACAGGCTATGCAAAGCTGGAGTTTTTTTCCCAAATAA
The DNA here is from genome assembly GCF_027477595.1 of Haemorhous mexicanus. Lineage (NCBI taxonomy): Eukaryota > Metazoa > Chordata > Aves > Passeriformes > Fringillidae > Haemorhous > Haemorhous mexicanus. Next base: position 127,672,634 of record NC_082341.1, read on the forward strand.
TACAGCAGTCTGTGACTATGAATTATGTTATTACAGTGTGTCTGCTAGTTTGTATGTGTCTGTACTGTTATGCCCCCTTCACAGCATGACTTTTTGTTTCAAATATCATTCAGCTGAGACTTGATGAAATCTTACACAGATGGATGAAAATATATCCTTAAGTTTTGCTGGAGTTGTTTCCATTGTTGAACTTAATCACTTATTCAAAACTGGGTCTGAACATTTTTCCTTCAGTCTTTCTAATGAAGCTTTGAATGTCTCATCAATTAAGATACTTAAACTAGACCAGATAAATCACTAAAAATGCAAGAGCCATGACAAGGGAATGGATTGATAACCTAATAGGTATTTTCTATGTCCAAGGGCTGCATCCTTGAAACTTACATGTGAATAGCTCATTGCTGACAATTGTACTGTTTTCATCAAAATTTAATCAAGATTTATATTGTATGATTTTGTAAGTTAAAAAATAATAATTAGTTGTTTCATTGAATTTTCTACAGTTCTTGCCTTCTACTTCCTGAATGTGTTTGGAAAAGTTATCTCATTATGGAACCTGTTAACACAGCACTTTCAACCTCTCTTTGAAGAGAAAATAATGGTTTTTTGGGTGTTTACTTAAGACTTAAAAATCTGACTATTTGAGATTTATTATGCTTGATAACTCTGCATACTTTCTAATTTTTTTTAAGTATGCATACAGACACACATATACTATACCACATATGGTAAAATATAAACTTCTGTGGACTATGTAAAGGTTTTGGATAAATCAGCATTAATGCTAACACAGATTGAATGTAGCTTTATTAAGCATCAGGGAATTAAAAAAGAGAAATAATGTATCATGCATGTTGTAGACTTAGGAAAAATATGAGTTTGGTGTATAGGTTTTCTTTATCCAATTGATAATGGATTAAAATTTGAAATGCCTAAACCCTTAAAATTGCAGATTTTAGGTGTGGGGGTCTTGTGCTTTAACAGTTCAATAGTTATAAAATATGGCAAGCATTTGATATAAATAGATGTGCATGAACACAAGCACAGCATAACATGAATGTGTGCGTGTGGAACAGGGAAAAGGGATAGAAAAGTCTCTTAAGTTCTTCATCCAAAATACACATGTAAATACAAGCATTTATATTGACATTTGAAGCTCCAGAGACAGCCCTATAGCCTTCTGGTAGATATCCATCCATTTGAAGTATTGTTTACATACTCATAAAAAACCTCTAAACTCAGACTGGCAGTTGCATGTAAGTTGCACCAAGTAGTCTAAACCCTAAAAAAAAGTCCTTACCTGTAAAATTTTGGAGTATTGGAAGGAGAACCAAAACTGGAACTGGAAGTATAAAAGCAGCTGGGGGTTGGGGGGGGTTGGGAAGGAATCCAAAACACATATTCAGTGGAAGTGAAAAAACTTGGAAGAAAGAATTTTCAAAATGCACAGGCAGAAATTAATCTTGTAAGCTTTACTGCTGGAAAAGGCGTTGGGAATTCAGTCTGTGTTCTGTAACTGTAAAATACTTCATTAGGAGACATCCAAATGCCTTCATTCTCTCTCCATCTGTACCTTGCCCTCCATTTCAAGTGAGAGAAAGGCACAGCTGGAATCAGCAGCTCTTCTTTCTATAATCTTACAGTTTTGTTCCCAGACCTGATGCAGTCAGCTTCACTCCCACAACTGTTGCTTAGTTCACTAGGAGAAAGTGAGGGAAACAGACTCAGAAAGGTAAGAAAGGAAAACAAATGCAAAGTGTTCCAAACCCCCTTCATACCAAACCAAACTCTCATTTAACAGTGACTAGTGAATTAAACTTTTATGTCATCACTTTTTAGACACTCTAGAGTCAGTTTCTTTAAACTCAGCTGCTCATATCTGTGTTACTACTACTACTACTCTTAGTACATCTATTCTTGGTTCCCTCAGCTTATTACGTAAACATCTTTTCACCTGCAAATCTCTAGTGACTGTGGTAATGGTCCTGGGCTATAGCCCCTAGCCCAGGATTGCTTTACAATCCTGTAGACAGCAATAACAGTGGTTGTTGTGTTCCTTCCGATTTGGGGTAACTTTTCCTCATCCTTTAGGCCTCCTGAACTACCATGAGTTTTCTGCCATGGCTTCAGATACTGAGGCAGTGGTTTTGTACCATTTTATGACAGCTGAACAAACTTTTTCCACAATTTAGTATCCATCCAAAACAGGATAGTGAATTCTTCAGTAGCTTATTCCCTTGATCAAATATTAAATCTGGAATTTCATCAGTTCTTTTGATAGCAGTAAAGAGGTTCAATAAGACAGAGGTTAGGCAAAGATTATTAAACATAGCATAAAGAGAGAGTTGTCCAGTGCTTCTGGAGAATTTTCTTTAGCTCTGACAGCTACAGTCCCACCTGGCTGATCATTTCACATGTTACAGTAAACTTCCTAAAAGCATCATGTTTATAGAGCATCTAATTTACCTCACTCTCTGTGTTCAATTGGATGGTTTTAGGAAACACAGAATCACAAGACCACGGAATGGTTGTTGTTGGAAGAAACCTCTCCACAGGTCATTTGATTCAACCTCTCTTCTCAGGATCCTGTAAAGCAGGGTGATCAGGAACATGTCTGGTTGCATTTTAAATACCTCTGCAAATTTCTCTGGCTTCACAATGTCTGTGGAAACCCTGTTCCATTATATGACCACCCCCTGTAAAAATAGTGTTCTGTGGTCAGCCAGAATTTAATTTTTAAAGTTGTTCTCATTGCTTCTTGTCTTGTCACTGGACTCTGCTGAGAAGAGTTTGACTCCCTTTTCTTCTTTCCCTCCCATCAAGTTCTTATACATATTGATGGGATCTTCCTGAGCCTTCTCTCTTTAAGGCTGAATAGTCCCATCTCTCCCAGCATCTCCTCACATGAAAAATGCTACTGTCCCTTATCATCTTCGTGGTCCTGTGCTGGACTCGCTCCAGTAAGTCCATATCTTTCTTGTACCGGGGAGGTGAGAATTTATGGAAGGGATCAGTGGTCTCATTCAGGCGGAGTGTGGACTGGTCACCATTTTACAGACAAAAAAAAAAAAAAAAAAGGTGTAATCTGAAATAGCACAAATGGGTACATTTATTGGTTGTTTATTGTGTCAGCAGTGAGATGAATTAGAAGAGAGTCTGAAATATCCTCTTACCCCTACATTTAGTCCTTCACTTCCAGTTAAGTCACACTTTGCCCTGCCTCCACACACCCAAGAATACCCACTCTGAGGATAAATAGAAGGCTTAAGTTTCCAGGGTTGTTAATCTGACACCTTTCACAGCATTAAATTGATTTAAAATTCTAAAAACAATTATTCATACATTGTATGCAGCATTTCCATTGGCATTGCATCAGAGCCACTTGTCCTTTGGAAATGATGCTGTGTCAAAAGAATCATTACACTTCTATCATTTCTTATCAATGCCTCACGCAATGGAGATATTTTTATCTTTGAAAAGCTTAAAGATCCATTTTAAAAAGTAAATGTTTACATTTCTAACAAAATATTTCAGCTTTCACACTGTCAGCTTTAGATAATCAAAGGAGAGAAATAAAATCTTTCAATATTCTATCTAACAATATCTTCATATCTATATGAACAACAGAAGTATTTTTTAACAGCTTTAACCGGGCATGTTTTCAATAACGTAATTTTTATGCAGACTGACAATGCCTATGCCAAGTTATAGCCTGATACAGATTAAAACAGCTAAGGTATAAACCCCTGAAAAATGGGGTTTATAATGGAAATGGCAACTGACCCTTAACTGTAGCGGTGCTACCGGATGCTGCTGTAATAAGCTTCCCTAGATGCCATGGTGTAAATGTATTAGCTGTACTAAGAGACCCACTCCTGGTATAATTATGTTAGGAACCAATAAGACAGCTCAGAAATCAATATGCTAAGACAGATAGAGTAAAGGACCATGGCCAGCAAACTGGGAATAGATTAGTCTGGCAGGTCCCTAGCTGAGCCATGAAGAAGGGGATATCTCTGCTGTTGTAAGAAAGCCATTAATTGTAAATTTTCCCGAACAAGGAACTTGAAGGGAGAGCTTAGGCTGTTGTTCATACCACTCAGTGTAGGCTGCAACTATTATTGATCAACAGTTAAGCTTTTTATTCTTATTTCAAAAACCAACAGTGAAAAAAAAAATCTAAATGTGAAGGAAGAGGGTGCATCTTTTGTTTTGTTCTATTTCTTAAAGAGACAGCCCTACACATTCAACACTAGGCCTCCCCTTTTATTTTGGTTTAACAATTTTTAAAAGAATGGGACACTGAAATTTTGCCAGATTTCATTTCCAGAAAGTAGCCAGCCCTGTATTACTGCACTAATTATCTAGTCAATAAAATTCTACAAGTGGGATATGATTGATATAATGTGATAAAAATAAGTACTGCTCTTAAAAGCACTTTTAAAGAGTTCAATCAAATTAACCTGTGCCATTAAATACTATCACATTCTGTAATAATTAAAGTTATGTCAATGAGAACTTTGCTGCTGTTAATTTTAACTAATGTCAGTTGATTCTTCTCTGGCTCTTTTCGATGTGAGAGAGTAATTTGCTTAATAAACAGAAACACAGCGTAATTCAGCGACAGTTCTAGGAATAAAAAAATAAAAGAAATGGAAAGGAAACAAAGGACAACCTTTTGTGGTTACAGTACGGCACATCTGCTCATGTCCAATCAAACTTTCAAAAGCATAGGAGTAAACAAAAGCAGCCATCAAGCAGGGACAAAGTCAGAGACATAAGTGGTTTGAATGAGTGTGCAATTTCTGCCCATATGACCATCCTGACACAATTGCTCTAATTTTCTTTCCAGAAATGACTGATAAAAGATTTAGGTAATTGCTATGGAGACAGACTTCCTTCCATCACGGGGTATCTTGAATAATACAGCCTCAGGGTCATAAGATGGAGTGTCAGTTTCTGCAGAGTCCTAAATTAATACTTGTCCCTGTTTCAGCTATACTTCCTGTACATCTAATGAAGTGAATGTAATTTATTTTGACAATGTATTGAAAATCACTTGATCAAATGACTATTCTGTAATGAACACAAAACACCATATAGCCTTGAAAACTACACCTAAAAAAAGACATAAAAGCACATCAATATTTCAAAGCATTTATTCCTCTCCTCTTGTAAATCTTGCATGTGTTGAACATATGATAAAATAAAATAGTTTCTAAAAGCTCAGTGATTCATATAATTGTTTAAAAAAAGAGCTTTCTGTGATGCCTCAGTTCAACCTGCTTCCATTCAGGTCCTGACCTTGTCCCTTGTAATCAAAGTTAATTTATCTAGGTGATCTCTGTACTCTCAAGTATTGAGTAGCACTCAGAAAGAAATTCAGAAAGCTCCTCCAAAAGATAATGATTAGTAAGAAGTTTCAAAAGTACTGTGGATCAGCTCCCACACAAACTTAAGTTCATGCATGAGCAGTCCATTTTGAGGCAAGTCTTACATATCCACCCACCAGTAAAATTTCATAGCTTCAGACATTCTGTAGTCCACTGTCTGGAATGTTATGACACATTCAACAGCTAATGAATGCAGGTGGGTGTAAATGAAAGATAATCTACACAGCTGTCATATATTGCTCACAATTACATAAGTCATCAAAAAGCCACAATTTGTGCCATTCCTAAGGATAAATATTCCTTCTGCAGGACTGATTGCTGTATAACAATTTAATTTTGAAGTATCTGATAGTTTTAAGGGCTAAAACAATCACTTCCAAATACACAGCAGGAAATAAAAATGTTGATCATTATTTACTTTCCCTGCTCTTTCAGAGGAAATATAGCTGTTTTCAATACTTTTTTTTTTTTTTAAATAGTGCATCTGAAATGAACATGAAGTGACTGAAGATGTTTTGAAAACTAAGTAAACCTGTCATGAGCTTGACAAGGCTGCCAATGTAAAGGCAAACAGCTGTACAATGGCAGCAGAGAGGCACTGTGTTGTGTTTAAATACAGTCAGGCAGAAGCCAGTGGATAATGCTCAGTAATGGGTTAATCAATACTTATTATGGTTTTATTGGTTCACTAAAGAGAGAACAGAACCTAGTGAGCACAGAGTCAAAAAATCACTGCATCTGATCTAGATAACATCTTCTCTCCCTTAGGGATTTCCCTATTCAAGAATCCAATTTACCATGCCTGATTGACAAGGATTGGATCCTAGGGAATCACATAACTCTTTTTAGGACCCAATAAAATCCTAATGGATTTGTCTGACCGGTCAGGAGATTCAAGTTTTACTAAACTGAGGGGCTTTGTTGCAATTAGCCTGTATTCTACTTGCAGTTGAAAAGCTATTAGGAGTCATTGCTTTCTAAAATGCTGGAGTCATGCTGGGTTGTGAATGCCAGATAGAGTTACCTTTCTTTGTAAAAGGAGACTGTTACAATGGATCACAAAATTCAGAAAGCTTAATGTTAAATCACATTAAATTGGTGACCCAAATGATGAAAAATAGTATCTTTCAAGCTGAGGGCGATACTTATCTTTTGCATCTTATGCTATTAAAAAGATACAGCAGATACCAGCCTTTGAAATACATTTTTGACCACGCATTATTTAAACTAGCATATTTTAACACCTCTAAAAAACCAGAATAAATCAATGGAGGTATTGTATTCAAAATCCTGTGTGTCAATCTTTTCATCACTTCAGAATACTATTTGCTAATATCTCAATTTTGTTGAGATTATATTTTCTTTTGTTTTATTCTTGTGAATGTCTATGGGAAAAATAAGAGTGGTTCAAGACTGCTTATTTCACTCAGATCCCTAGTCTGCCGTGCAGTAGTCAGAAGAGCACTAGCTTTGAGAACTGAAATATTGTGGCAGTCTATTCCTGCCCTGGAAAAGTAACAGGAATGCCTAGATTGGATCCCAAATAATTGGGTATCCCAGTCTTGGATTAATGATAGACCAGAACGTGTTTTGCCTGTATGTCTCAAGCCAAGTGATTCTTTCGTACCACAATCAAAATAACTTATTTGTTTGTTTTCTAAGCAACAAATTTACATGGACAGCAACTGTCATGCTAGCTGATGCTGCTGCAAAGGTGCATATTATCTCCCACATGAGAAAAATATTTAATACATTAAAGCTATTTAATACATTGTTTTATTGCTATTAGTGTCACACCAGACTATTTGCAGAAATGCACCTGTTGTTACTTTCAGTCCCTTTTACAGCATTTATATAACAAAAAAGTGGTTCAGTATTATTTAATAGATGACCACCACTTATATTGTAGTTCTGGACTGGTTTAGAAAATCACTTAGAGGCAAAAATGCGTATAGAATAAAATTAAAAGGGAATAATGGACACCTATTAAAGCAATAGGAATTTTGATCAACAAATATTTTCTTTTGGAAGGAAAGAATGAAGAAATAGTAACAAAATTACTTTTTTTGATTTTTTTTCTCTTCTTCCTTCAGAATGTGAGTTTGCCACGAACATCAGCACAAATCTGGAAAACGCTGTCATCTGCTTCAGACTAATATCATGTGTACTCTACATCCTTGTTATCTCCCAACAACGCTGAAATGTTTGGAGTAGGAGTTCTACAAATAGACAAAAACTTTAAGTTGTATTATGCTTTACAGTCTTGCTTTTCTCACTCAGTGGAGTAAGGGAAAAAGCTCCTCCGAGGTCTTGTTTGCAGCTTCCAAATATTTTTCTTTCGAAATCCCAACCTACGCTTCATCTATTTTCACAGATTTCCTTAGACACACTGAAACTTATTTCACTCAACTTGAGCTAAAAATGAGTCATTGGGCAGAATTTAGGCATCCAAGCTACTTCTGCAGTCAATGGAGAAAGATGAGCATCTTTGGAAGGTGCTTAATCTCAAGCTACAGCTGGGACCATGAATATCTTGTGGAAGTGCTTATATGGATGGAACTCATATGACCAGCTGAAAGTAGAAATACAAGTTTAAAATGGTAAAAACTGAACTAAGCACATCTCTCCAACAGTCAGGAAGATGTATGAGTGAGAGGGAATGAAACTAATTGAAAATAATTGCTCAATCCTCAAAATATTTTAAATCTTTTTCAAACACTGGAACTTTTTTCTGAAGTTCAGATATTTAACTGTTTTTTCTCTATCTCTTATAGTTACATATATCTACACATCTAATAAAAATTCATAAGGAATTTCTTTAGAAAATATTCCTCACCCACAGATCAGCTATTTTTCAGGTCATGGTGGTTGATTTTATGGAAATTCTATGCTCAAGGAAAGTATATATTGGACAGCACTGGAGTCAGAAGTCTTCTATTTATTTAAAGAAAAACAACCATGTGGTTAGTCAGAAGTCAGTTATCCCATATTATCCCCCTATTGTGCCTTGCTTTATGTAGGTTTTCAATCTTTTATAGTGTGGAACATATTTTAATAGAGGGATTATTTAGCGTCTGTCCTACCTCTCCCAAATCACAGTCACATAGTCCACTTCCCTTCTTTTTGACTGCCTAACAATTCTTTGGTAACTAGACTAACCACTCCCAATGAAAATTTATTTTAGAGAACTTTGTAGTTCAGAATTTTCAAATGCAAATATTGGTTTGGAATTCCTACCTTGACAGACAGAAGTGATGTCCTGTTTTAGAAGAAAGGTCACGATTTTCTAAAAATCATCACATCTTTTACAGATTATCAGGTGAATGTAAGGTATTTCTAAACCTCTTGAGAAATTTGTTTCAGTTCCAGAATTGAAAAACAACTGCACAATTTCACCAATTTTCACTTCAGTTTTTAAAGTACTTAATTTTGTTTTCAAAACCCATGCTACAATGAAGCAGTGAACATGAGTATACTGTTATTTAAAGCAATTTTCATGGGAAATGTCTCTGTTTTCAGCGTTTCCAGGCCTCTCAGTGTACAGATATGATTGTCAGACATGTTGTGACCAAGTTGCTGTAATTAACTATACAAGTTAGATTTGAATAAAAACAAAATCGAAATTTTCAAAGCTGGACTACCAAATAGACTTCTAGAGTAGAGATAGGTGCATATAGAGCATATATAATCTCCTGGATGTTAAGTCCACTTACAGTTCCAAAAATCAGCCTGATTTTCCTTGGGTGTCAAATACTGAGATCCATTAATTCAGACAATTAACTTTGAATTTCATTGCTTTTCCGAATAGAAGAATTTTCTAACATTATTGAAGTGAAGCTTTCTGTCTGTGACTATGAGTTATCACCTACTATTTGTGTTTTCTGTCATGGAGATGGCATGAATGGCAACCATGCATTCTCAGCTTTTCTACTTCAATTAGCATTTGAAAATTATTTTAAAGGTATCTAAAATTTCATTCAAAAGTGATATATTTACTCAGGTTTGCTAGAATCCCTTTGTACCTTAGTAAAATCTAAGTATATTCATACACACATATTCATAATCTATAAAAATGGTTTTATTTTGCTATTTATTATAGTCAAAATGGAAAATAAGAGACAAACTTACTGATTGCAAGAATAGTTGTAACCATATACATATAGTTTACACACATAACTTTACACATAAACATATATATTCTTTATGCCTTTTTTTTTGACATATACTTAACACAGTAGAGGGTCTTGCTAATGCAAAGAAAGCAAATGCAAAAGGCCTGCTCTGCTGTGTTATTCTATTGATGATTCAGTTATTTTTGTTTGATTTCTTTAATGACTGTATCACAAAGATGCTCCAGCTTTTTAAACCAGTTCCATAAATTTATTGCCTTTTGCTTGAAGTATTACTTTATAGTAATAAATAAGTTCATTGAGCAGCTATTCAAACCACATCAACAAAAAAGTTTTTTCTGTTTTTTAAACTTAAGCTGTCTGCTTTGGGTGCTTTTACCTGCCAAATGAATGGCATTAAGAAAAAATACCTATCAATGTTGCAGAAAGGGAAGTTCAGCTTTAGGCCTTTTTTCTCATGCCAAAGCACAGGTGCTTCAGATACACCTAATTATAGCAGTAATTAAAGTTATTACCTTACCTGTTTATTCAAGGGCACAAGGACTTCTAATGGGAACAAATCAAGATATAAAGACTTGCTGTCAATTAGGCTTGAAGGTTTGAGGAGATAATGAAGGAGGTTTGGAGTTGGGTTTCAATTCTGCACAATAATAAAAATAGTAATTCAGCACCTCTTACTTTTCCTGGAACAGTCCCAGCAGTTCAGGAGAAGAAAGACAAGAAGATTACCTGGGTAACATGATCTTAGGGGTACCAGAGAATAATAGTGTTCTCCCAGAGCCACATCTATGGCAGAGACTGCTGCCAACAGAAGATGAGACTGCTACAAATATAAGCCCATCAACCTGAGAACAACAAATCTGTTCAGCTTCTTGTCACAGATCCTGTCAATATAGTGCAGGCCACAGAAGGACAGGTGAAATGTGACTCTGCTGTGGGCAGTGCACTCATGAGTCCTTGTCTTAGTAAAATGGCATGACATGACTAGTGCTACTTTCACAGAGATGTAATTTAGGACTGACAGTACATTGAAAATGTCCTTCTGCTACATGTTTTCTCAGACAGTGTGCCTCCATTAAAGTAAGAAAAGAGGGACTATGGCAACTATAGGGCAAGCTAAGTGATTTACTGAGCTTCTGCACTTGTTCTGTCATTAGTTCTATCATTTTGAAACTAGCAAGTTCAAAAAAGGTATGTCATACTGACTGGGAATATTCCTATTGGATTGTTTATTTGCTTTAATATAAATGTGCACGTGCACATAATTCAGAATAGACAGTTGCAGAGTTTTGCAGAGCTGTTTAGTTTATTGCTAGCCAACTGAACATATCAAATGTGCATCCCTTAATGAATTCGATTAGTCACACATTTTAAATATTCTGTTCTTGCTGTCTGATTTCATTATGTGTACTTTGCAGCAAATTACTAGGAATGTTTCTTGATAATTCGGAAGGTAGTATATTTCAGTTATCACCATTATATTTTATTTCTTTTGAGCTGGCAGTTCCAAACATTAGTGAAAACACAGAACCTCTTCTAAAAGGTAATTTCATATAAAAGGGAAAATGAATTAATGGAAAGGAAATACTTATATTTTTCTATTTTGATCTGGTAGGTTTTCCTCTCATCTGTAAAGAGAGGAAAACAATAAATTGGGATAGCAGTCTCTCTTTTGCTTCATGTGTCCCACAAATAAAGGAATGGGTTTTGTATGGTAGCAAAGTGGAAATTTACAGCAGCAGGTACATGGCACCTGGGTAGAATCTCTTCATGCCAAAGTGAAACACTGGCATGCAATTGATGCAATTGATTAGGTCTAGGACTCTAATAATTAATGTCCTTTTACAATAAGTTTGATTTTTCTCCTCCCCCCAGAAATTGGGAAATATATCATAGTATTATACACAGTTGCTTCACACTTCTAAGGTACTTGAGGGGGATTGATCTCACTGGCCAAGCCATCCCACAGTGGTAAGTTCCTAGGACTTGCATTCCTATGCTTGCGTTCCCAGCCTGTGGGGTTCCTTAAGAAGCCATTAGGCAAAAAATGGTGTCTCAATGTTAATTTAAAGCCAGGACCTTGCAAACAGATCCATTCACACGTGTCCCGTTGATTTAATTAAATTTGCAAGATGCAGAATTCAGGCCCAAAGGGTTATGTAAATTTTGTATGGGGACTTTGAGGAAGCTCTCCAAGATTAGGGGAGGTGTGAAATAGGTTTCTTCCCACAATATGCTGAAGCTCTACTGATGTTGTCTGGGTCACACTAAAGAAGATTAGAACCTCAGGGAAAATTTTAGGAAAACGTTTTATTTACAGATAAATCTCCTTATCTTTTTATTTTTTCTTTTCCTGCCACTGTTAAAAGAAACATCAGCAAAACCACAGACTCTTTTGTAGTTTCCTACTGATTACTTCCAGCCCAAAGTCCTAATCCTCTGTTTATTACATCATGAGTGGTTATTATAGAAATTACTGAGGTTATAAGTAAGGTTATGATTTTACTGGTGGAACAAACAGCAGAATAAATGGGCATTAAGTAAATATGTAACCCTTCTGGGATTTATAATGTGTTCATGAACCAGTAATTTCTCCTCTTAAAGTCAAGGGGTTTAGCATAAATACAGTCAAACTTGCAACACTGACTCCAGGACAAACACTATTCCAAAGTCCTTCAATGGATTCATTGCTTTTTAGTCCAAATCCCATACCAACAGAAACCCAGTTCTATTTAGTTGGAAATGAATGTCAGTGACTTTTTCCTTTTATTCAAAATTCAAAGACTTCTCTGCTGTGAGGTGAGTTAGTAGAGAGTTACTAAGGGGAACCCTAGAACTTGGCAAACACAGAAAGCTAAATACAAACTTCTTATTTTGACTATTTAGTTTGTCGAGAATAAGGCCTAAAATACAGAAGCTTGAACACAGGAGTGGAGATCACTCCATTTGCTGCCAACAGGAGGCCACTTCAGAAAATGTCTGTAGCCAGGCAATTGTAAGCACAAAGCACAACACAGCTGGTCTCACACTACATCTGTGTAAGAGGAGCACTTCACAATTTTGTCCCCTTACGATGTGCTTACTTAGAAGTCCTGCATTGTCTTCTGCACCCTCAGGGCTTGTGTGCACATGAATAATATTTTGAATTAGACTCTTGTTTATTGAAATACAAAAATTAACAAGAAATATGATGTCTCAAACTCTTATTAGGGTAAGGATGGCTCTAAAATTCAGGACCGCTACTTTTGTGGCGTGTATCCTTGTTTGGGTAATATGAAGCATTCCCTTGAGTGAAGACTTAGCTTCACAATTACTAAGTCCTTTCTGGGGTGTCCTGGATGTGTGAGAAGCTTCAGTTGTGCTTCCTCATCATGCAACACACCTAATGTCAGCACCAAGGGAGACGCAGGCTGAGCAAAGACACAGTTTTAGATTTTTCTAGAGTCAGAAAAACTAGTCTTTCCATGACATTTACTTTCTTACTATGACTAATTCAAATTATAATTTCCTGCAGGCAGGGGTCTATCACTTTTTATTTTAGAGTGAGATCTTCCACATTCTCTAATTCTCAAAGCAGGAGTAGAAAACAGAATATATATGGCACTTCAGGGAGAGTTGGTTTTGAATACTTTATCTTTCTGTTAGTTACTGACTCCAAAATCTTTCTTGGAAGGCAATAATAGACACTTGCATGAGTAATGATCTAACCTGGTGTATCTAATATATTTACCTATATAGCAAATATTTTCCTTTTTTTTTTTTTTGAGGTTCTTCTTTTCATGTCTCTTACGTATATCTAGCACACTGTATTTTTCCTTTCTGTATCAATATATTATTCCTTTTTGTATATGTAAAAAAGACCTCAGTGTATTCCTATTAACTCAATAATCTGAAAGCATTTTAAAAATCCTTTGCATTGCACAGTATCAGTCTTGTGTCAAAGGCCAATTTTATCATTTTTCTTGAAGTCCTCTTTCCAAGATGATTTTGCTTATTCAGTAATAGTCTACTCAGAAAAACTTGCCTTCATTCATTTATTAGTTGAATGAATGCCAGTTTTTCTAGATAAAATCCCTCTTTGTGAAAATACTGAATTCTAACCACCATATACCTCCTTGATGACACCTACTCCCACTGAAGTGACACAAAAAGAGAGAGAGGATAGTAAGACATGAAGTCCAGGGGCACTCACAGAAGACATCATGACAAATTATGTAACATCAAGCGCCTGGGAAACCCATGATTATTGTTTGGAGTGTCAAAATATCTACAGACTGTAACAGGAAAGTGCTGCCTGCTTTTTCACTTTGTTTTTTAAATATTCCATGCGCTCTTTGAAGGTAGTCCCATGACAGCAGACAACAAACTGAACTTCAAAGAAATAACGGATGCTGACACAGTGCATGATTTTTTTTTCATTTTCCTTGATTTTTCACTCTCCAGATTTACAATTTCCTGGACCCAGAAGCAATCTACCAAAAGGGCACAACTTGAACTGGTCAAGAACTGGGTCTCTGTTTCCCTTTCATGTTGCAGAACTGAAAGCTATAGATATTATGTTCTCTCTCCCTTTCAAACTACTCTTGATTTGTGCATGCTGAGGTACAAGGGGCAAATACAGAGTATCTTTCTCACATGCCTTGCTAGCCTGCTGATAGGTGAGAGACCATTTTCCTTACCATGATGATCAATAATTTTTTTTTTTTTATTTTCTTAGTGGCCCTCATTTTCTTTTTCTAATTAACAAACAAGAATATGCTGACCACAAGAAATAGTTTGCTTAAAATATATGTATAGAGAAAATGGACACTCAGATCATTGTTGGCCATCCCTAGAAATGTCATGATTGTTCATACATGGACTAAACCTCGTGAGGTGATAAATAGAATATCTCTATTGGCCTCACTTTGCAAAGAGAGCTGTCTAGGAAATGTGGGAAGTTATATCAAGTTCTACTGCAGTAGATCAGGGATTAAAGATCAATATAAGCAGCTTTGATGCTTCACAGTCATTTGCCTAAACATGTACTATACAGGACAAGAAAGGAGTTTGTCATATACACCTCTCTCCTAGAGAGAAGCTTAAAGTGCCCTCTCACACAGTGCAATTTACCCTGAGTGGAGATTGCATTACAAAAGGGTGAATGGCCTCTACAAGGCAGCTATTCCCACTCCTTTGCAGATGCATGGGGAGTGAGTAATGTCTGGCTATGACCCTTGCCCCGACACACTGACCAGCACAGCCTGTCTGGTGCAGAGAGGAGAAATCATCTGTACCAGGTAAAAGGCTAATGCAGTTTATTTTCTTCCTGGAGCAAGGGGTAATCAGGGACTATATTGTGGCTCTCTGAGTCATGGTTCAGTCTCTGATCTCCAGAGACGGACAGAGTACAACTGCTAGGGATAATTCAGCAGTCTGCCCCATGAAAACAAGATGTTAAATCCACAACAGAATGTTACATTGTAAGGACTGGGGAAACTACCAAAAAATGTTCAGAAGACACGTATTAAATGGTGTGGTCCTTTTTCTTTTGGGTGACTTTGCCCTTTTTGCCACTACTCTGCTCGTGTTCCTGCATGGTACCAGACTATTATCACAGACACACTGATCATTTCTAAAATTGCACTGCTTGTAACTTTCAGCAATTATTTTTCAAATTAAGGAGTTTTTACATTTTTCCACAGAAATTAAAAAATGGGCCCAGGTTTAAGCATTTTAAATACATGTCTATGATCTTATTCCTAACAAGATAAAGAGTTCCTCTACTGGAAAGATTTAGCCATCAGCTTTCAGTTAGAGCTGTAGACTTTTCTAGTATGGCTCTGTTTATGAATAATTCTAAGACTGGATTTCAGATGTTCTTTAAAAATATAAATAATATGATTTTCCAGGTTTTTATCTCTATAAAAATGTATTTGTTTATTAGCTATTTGATTTCAAGTTGTATAACAAAACTCTTGCAAATGCTGGTTTTCAGCCATCAATAAGTATGTACGAGCAAATTCTTTTTTTTTTCCCATGTCCTAAGACCACGGATGGTCCCTGAAAAGTTTTGCTGGAGCGATAGCTTGGACAAGAGCTACAAATCTCAATTTATAGATTTGGATATCTCCTCCTGAATGCAAATTATTATCCTCTAAACTTACCCTGGTGCATTAAATGAGAATGCTTGAAGGACTGTAGATTACTTGTATGATAAACATATTGCAAGATCTGGCCAATATACATGAGGCAATATTATATCAAGCAGTGGAGATTGTATGTGAGATAGTCCTGTCTCTGTTACCTTCAGGGTAATGATCATTCAAGGGAGTGTCTAATGCATCCCAATACTTCTATTTTTTCACTCTGTGAAAGTACAGGGATGTTTAGTAAGTGTGTAGTAGCAGGCCTGCTTTTGCTGTTGTTGATTAAGGATCAGGCAGACAGTTTCCTTCTCTGACATCACTTTACTGCAGTTTTTCAAACAGACACTTCACACTTCGTGTGAACACCAACCGTAATTTCTGTCATGATTCGTTAAGATCCAGCAAACCCTCCTAAGGCTACTGAGGAAACTTCAGCAGTTAATATTCAAAACATGAAAATCTAGGCCCGGATTCTAATTTGCTACTGATGCAATATTAAAGCAATATATGTATAAAATATTAATGCTGTATTTGTTCTGAATTTATTTTATTTAATTTTTTACACACGGATAAAACCCTTGCGGCCTTAAAACAACATGTCTCATTTTCAAGGATGTCCTGGGGGGGCAAATAGACAAGGAATATACAAAGAGCTTAGTAATCTGAACAATAGTGTGGTAGAAGAACTGTGCTGAAAGATATACTCTTTCATGAGCAATAAGGGTTTTGCTGATAAAAATGTTGTCTTATCTGTTTGACCAGTTGATAGGATATAATTTCTAATACTACACCCTTGAACCCGTCCATAGAAGAGGAAGCCTGGAGAAAACTTGGAGATAAGGTCCTTCACTTATTCTATCAGTATCAAGAAAAACTCAGATTTTCTTTTCTGACAGACCCTTCCTCTTTAGTAATCAGATTAAGTCATGCATGAGAAGCTTTGTGCATTATAATTATTCAGATCAGGAAAGAACTTTTGTGGTCATTTTCGCTTCATCTCCAATGTTGTCCAAGTCTGAAAGTTTAAAACTCAAAGCAATGAAAGTCCTATAATCGGATTTAGATTAATTAAGAATGCATTTATGCAGTTCTGAAAGTGGTAAGTTCTTGTGTAATTTTTTTGTGAATTTTCTCCTAACAAAGAGAATATGCTGTGCCATATATGACTTTTGGGCACTACATGCTTAACAGTCTTCATACCCAGTTCCACAGAGCTCTGACAATTATTTAGGGATTTGGAGAGATATAGAAAGAAGGGTTTTGTCTGTGTTTCTGTGTCCAGCATTCAGCTACACTCTAGCTGCAATCAGTGAAGATCCCTGCTATCAGTTCAGTGAGGTCCTGGAACAGTAATGCTGACAAAAATAATGAACTGCATTTTAAATGGAATTTAATAAGGTTATGAAAAAGATTATATGATGTGACTTCCTGGAATACTAGAGGCCTGAAATTGATGATCTCAGCAATCCCTCCCAGACCCTTGTACCTAAATTTGAAAGGCTTTTTGCCTTTAATATTTTAGTTGCTAATCTACATAAAAATTCTAATACTACTTAATTTTTCTTAAATTCTCTTACTTCTTCAGTCTGGAGACTGCATTTTGATTTGTAGACGTGCCACCATACTGTGGAATATATAATGATGCAGTTATAAAAAGGCAGTTCTATAATGCATAAGAGCTCTAATCTCCTCATATTCCAAACTAAATATGATATAAAATGCTCAGCAATCTATTTATGTATGAGGGCTCAAGTTCCGAGCAAAATTTTTCAAGTGACAGAGTAGCAAAATTTCAGATGCATTTAACATACTGTTCATCATTTTGCAAATCAGTTCAGGAATTATATTATGAATTGTTACCTGTCTGTCAGCTCCTGAGGCATCCATGATTTAACATTAACATTGTGAGTGTTCTAAGCAATTTTTTTTCAATTTGCAGCGCAAATAAGTAGGTTTATTTTCAGTTCTTTAGGATATAGAGAAGCCCTGAGCTTCTGTTACTATTAATAGTAACAGCTTTTCATTGCAGTTAAAGGTTGTTCTTCTGTGCTTCTATATTTGGGCCCAGTTGATTTTTTTCTGAGTGGGAGATTTCAGCCAATGGAAACATTCAAGCAAGTGGCAGATTTCATGTCCTGTGTCAAAGCTGCCTCACGAAGAGAAATAGGGACTTTCAGGAGGAGGATTGTGTGACAGACTCAGAATATGCATCCTCTGCTTGGTCTGAGTCATAAGCAAGGGAGTAAAAAGAAGAGAGGTAAGTCTGGAGCTAAATGAAGACCAGTTGTATCAAGATTGTTATTAAAAGAAAGGCAGTGAACAAGGAATAAGAGGGAGTTTAAGCATCAGGATACAAAAACTTAAAATAAAACTTGTCCAATATACACAGAGGATCTGGCACAGGAAATCAAGCAAATACGACAAAAAACGCCAGTTATTTAGTTACTTGAATGAAAAGAGAACAAAAGAGAGTAATGTTACAGAATTGGTATTGGAAAAAAGAAGCTAAATCTGTCCAGCAAACTAAATTATAATTTTGCTGCATCTTTTAATGACCCTATCAATTCTGCATGTGAAAAATGTTACAGGTTCACTAGTGAATTAAGTAAACACTAAAGAAAATTCAAGCAGTTTAATGAACTGACATCAACTCAGATTGTGTGATGTAATTGTAGAAATCAGAAACATAAAATTTCAAGAACCTGCATTAAAATGTTAAAATAAATCAAGTAAAAACTCTACCATTTTAATACAAAATAGAAAATGCAAGTTGTTAACTTGAGAAAAGGCAATGAAAATGGTCAAGACAACTTTATAGAGCCCCACTAATTTTTATGCATTTTATCCAAGACTCTAGAATTAAATTCATAAAGAGAAGTAACTTAAGTAGCAGGAGTTACAGCTACAGAGCTCCTCACAGAGCTCATCCCCTTATGAGGTTGTTTCACTGTTGTATTTGGAAGCCATAATATCTCATCCAATGGAATTAATCTGAGAGATTGTGGTGGATTAATCTCAAGTGGCTGCCAAATGCCCACAGAGCTGCACACTCACTTCCCCTCCTCAACAGGATGGGGGGGAAAGCTCATGGCTCAAAATAAAAGCTACTCCCATCATCCCTGGCTCAAATTCACTCCTTTATTCCAACTATTCCACCTCCTTCCCCTCTGTCTACTCCAAGTGGTGAAGTTAGGATGGGAAACCAGGGTTGTGGTCAGTTCATGACAGTTTCTTTCTGCCAACACCTTGCCATATAAGCCCAAGACAATGGTATATGCCTATTTAAAAAATAAATCAAGTTGTTATGGCTGCTCTAAGTTAGCCATGTTGAGTAGGATACATGTATATATTTCTATATAATATCATAAGAATATGCTCAATATGCATTTTCCAGGAAAAGTAAGAATTAGAACAATGTGTGTGTGATTTAAATTATTATTTTCTTCAATAGCTAGTTATTTCAAAGAGCTCATGGGCTTTTAAGTTAGTTTTCTTTCTTTAATAGGAACAAAATTATCTGAGTTGTAGATTTGTTGATTGTAGGAGCAGTATGGTGACTGATCCCTTTCTGGTTTTTTTCTTTCTTTTCTATTCAATCTTTTATGAAATAAAGTGTTAGGCCTTTAGATATCTGGGGCAGAAATTTTAAAATATTTGAAAAATGCAGTAATGCTCTAAATGGACTTCTGAGATTTTTGAGGATTCAGAAATGGAAGAGTTGCTGAGTTTTGCCCCAGATTGGTAAAAAATTACTCAGGTGTTACACTGTGTAATCTCTAAAACATATATCAAGAAATTGAAGATTTGTTCATCCCTCAAATTAAAAAAAAAAAAAAAGTGGAATAATTGGAATGAAAGATTCTAACTATGTTTGAATACTAAAAACAAATATCACATTTCTTTATTGAGTTGTCCTGGCTAATGATAATAGTAAATAATTATTGAATAATTTTAGAAGAAATAACAGAAATTCAGTTATAACAAACATTTGAGAACTGCCGAGGATACATTTTAAGCAGCAATAAGTACCATACTGGATTAGTGTGAGCCTTAGAAAAACGTATTCATAGAGAGGAAAAGCTACAAAACTGTATGTTTCATTACTAAATTTTTGTTTCAGTGACCTTTCTTTTTGCTGTAGTGCATGTGAGCACAATTTTTGTTAGCATGGTTTAAAAGACTAGCACTTGGCTATGAAAAAGTTCAATAAATCAATAGCAATTGTTATGATAACAAGAAGTGGGACACTGTGGAATGGCAGTTGTGGCATTATGCATGGGTACAGCCATGACTTGTTTGGGTCTATTAAGCTAGTATTTATCTGTGATTACATAGGGAATTTAGTCATAGAGATGGAAGCTGGCAATTACTATCTAATAATAACTTACTATTCCATAAAGATTCAATAAAGGTAAAAAGAATCAATCTGTTTCTTTGCACAGTTAAAAATAGTTTTATATACAACACTGATGTGTCTTTTTCTCTTGTCACATAAGAAATGAAACTGTATAATGTAGCATTACAGAAGTGGTATGGGAACATGAAGCAAGCTCTGTACTCCTGAAATATGTTCATGCTAGTTTTGGCTGGGAAAGAGTTAATCTTCTCCCCAGTAGCTGATATGTGGCTGTGTTTTGAATTTGTGCTGGAAACACTGTGGGTAATTCAAGGGTGATTTCCTTTCTGCTGAGCCATTCTCACCCAGAGTCAAGGCCTTATGAGCCTGTCACAGCACCCATGAGCCCCAGCCAGCACGCTGCACGTACGAACGATGCCGGGTGAAGGATGAAGGAGGGGATGCTCGCAGAGGTGGTGTTTGTCTCCCCAAGCCACTGTTATGTGTGGTGCAGTCCTGCTTCCTTGGAGATGGCTGAACACTGGCCTGCCCATGGGAAGTGGTAAATGAAAATGGTGAGGCCACACCTTGAGTGCTGTGTCCAGTTCTGGCCCCTCAGTTTGGGAAGGACATTGAGATGCTTGAGCACATCCAGAGGAGGGCAACGAGGCTGGTAAGGGGCTGGGAGCACAGCCCCTGTGAGGAATGACTGAGGGAGCTGGGGGTGTTTAGCCTGGAGAAAAGGAGACTCAGGGGTGACCTTATCACTCTCTGCAACTCCCTGAAAGATGGCTGTAGTCAGGTGGGGTTGGTCTCTTCCTCCAGACAACAACTGACAGAACCAGAGGACACAGCCTCAAGCTGCATCAAGAGAAATATAGGTTGGATATTAGGAAACTTTTTTATGGAAAGAGTGATAAAGTACTGGAATGGTCTGCCTAGATGTGTTTAAAGACTGGATCAAGCCCTCAGTGCCGTGGTTTAGTTGAGATGTTGGGGCATGGCTTGGACTTGATGATCTTGAAAATCTCTTCCAACCTAGCCATTCTGTGAATTCTGTGAATTCTACTTTCCCTGTTAAGCTGACTTCATCTCAACCCATGAGACTTTTCACTTTAACTCTTCTCATTTTCTTCCCAATCTGAGTGACAGTGAACTGAGTAAGAGGCTGTGTGGTGCTTAGTTGCCAGCTGGGATTAAACCACAATATTAAACTGCAACACAGGAATATTTCATACTTATCTGACTCATAAATTTCAACAGTTACTTTTTTTTCTTGTCATTTATTAAAATAATAATAATTAAAAAACAGAATTTCTTTTCTTCCAAGGGAATGATCTTAAAACTTCACAAAGGCTCTGAATGTATCTAGTTCTATTTTATGAAATTACAAAGTCTGAATTCATAAATGCTGTTCACAAAATCTCAGCACACTGCAAATAGGTAGCATTTAATGAAGAGTGGGAGATAGCTCCAAACAAGTAGAAAAGAGTGGGGTTTTTCCGAACCAAGTGGTAAGCTTCAGAACCTCCTGCAACAGGTGACTGTGGTGGCAGGGATCCAGCAGATTAAAAAAAAAAAAAAGAGATTAAAAAAATGCATGGACAACACATCTGTGAGAAGGTAGTAAGAGACTGGCTAGGCATACAAAATAGCAAATGAGCAATTTGCTGGGGTTGGAAAGTGGGGAAATGCACTGCAGAGCCACAAGGTTTGTGCTCTCTACTTATACATGTTCTTGTATTCCCACTGCTGAAAATTAATACTAATTAAATCAGGTGAAATTAATACAGGGAACTTCTTGCAGGGAATCAATACCGGGAACTTACTGATAGGCAAGTCTGTCCTTGCACAGTTTTAAAGTAAACAACTTGTCATTCTTGTCTCTAACTGGATTTTAAACTCTTATGGATCTTGGCCTTTGGCCTCCTCTTCTGGATCTTTTGAACCTTTCCTGAGCCTTGAGTCCTCGGTTGTGAAATTCAATGACAAATGCTGTTCAGCTCTCCATCTTTACCTTAGAAGTCCTATCTCTCTCTCTTTCCTTTTTTTCCTTTTTTTTTTCTATGATGATGATGATTATTGATAATGTACACAAGTGCTTGCAAAGCTTTTTGCATCGAGATCAGCTATGGGAAGATTGAACCCAGTACTATTTTCAGAAGAACTCCTTTCAGCACAACAGCCTTCCTTTCAGAACAGTTCATCTCTTATTTTCTTATTTCCTACCTACCCATATCCACTTTACAATTCCTCAGCTAACTCCGATCCTTACCATCTTAACAAATAATTTTGGAAGTGGCACTGTACCAAAAGTGGTTCTGAAGTCATGCCAGATTAGATCTACTGATTTTCCCTTGTCTGGAGAATCAGCTATCTTATCAAAAAAGCTATTGGATTAGTCTGGCATGATCTGTCTTTGATGAACCCAAGATGCATTTTATCCTATTTTCCAATCTACTTCCTTTCCTAGTTATTAATAGAAAGTTACATTGGACATGATGTGCACTTCAATTAGTTTCATAGTGAACTGTCTTACACCTTGAAGTACACCAAAGAATAAATCCACTAACAGTGTAAGCATATGGTACATTTCTTTGACTATAAAAAATATCTTTTGAATATGACACATTGCTTTTGTGATTCATGATTTGCATTTGATACTAATTTACTGAAGAAATAGAAAGCCTTTAAGCTAACATAAAAAGACAAATATATGTGAACTTGAAATAAATTTTTTTTATTGTGTTAATGGGAGGCTTCTTACTTGGGCATATAAAGATCTCAAAATAAAGAATATAATTGCTCGTAGTTAACCTGGTTATGTATTTTCCCTATTTTGAAGTGCTAACTCATGCTTAGTGAAGCATTCTTTAATCAAAAGAAAAGCTACATAGAAAAGTTTGTTGGTTTGTTTGTTTTCTCATGATTCTGGAAGTGAGGAGAGTGATTCAGGTGCCAGAGCATAGATGCCTCATGGCATTTTACACTCACTAGTGAATTCTGGCTTGCCTCTAGCAGCTGTTCTGAAAAGTGCAGATGTCCACAGGTTTCATGTCAAATCTACTATGTAGTGTGCATGCTCTCAGACCAAACAAGCTCCCACAGTGAGCTTGTCTGTTTAGCCACCAGAATCATTTCAGAAGTATGGCACATTCCAAATAAATTATAACAAGAAATTTATGAAAAAAGTTTATAATTAATATAAAGCATACTGCTAATAGTTAATATATAAACCTTTAGAACTGTCATTGTTATGGGTCAAGTAATGAAAACTGACATAGAAATTGTTTGATTATTTCTGAAGATCTCATATTAATTTTTAATGTACTCTTTAAAAAGGTACTGAGGAAGTCTGATTTATGGGAAAATTGTGTAACACAGTAACAACTGTCACTACTGCTTGTATACAATCAGCCTGGCAGAAAGCAGGAGGAAAATTCTTAAAAGTATGAAATAAAGTAAATATTCCTAAAATCCCGTCAGACTGGAAAAGCAAACCCTCCATTTGGGAAAAGCTGTTTGCCATGGCTGAATGATCCATTTTGGGGTATTAGTAGCAAAGACATCCATGTCAATCTTGCCATTATAAGGTACAGAGTGAGATGCATTGTAATTAAGAATAAGAGCTGTGATAGCTGTATTTGTTAGGATAATTTTGGAAGAGAATATACATTTAATTTTATGTCTGTATTTTTTACCTTAATTATATGCTATGTCTAAGTGTCCTTTTTAAACAACATTTTTTTTCTGAATTGAAGTCTTACTATTTTAGATCAAGAACCAAATCTTCAGATACTCTGAATACATCTAATTTCCCTAAAATCAGGGGAGAAAAATTCAACCTTAGAAGTCACACCATTGGTCTGTCTGAAAACATTTTTTTCCCAATCTCTTTTATTTATATTTGCAATAAAATTAAAATATTCGCAAATAGTCAATTCTATGATAAATTTTTAATTGGACAGTTATATACATGATATTATAGAGTTTTTGTTCTTTTATATGCCCTTCTATTTCCTTTTAAGCATCTTCATTTGAAAAACAGACTGTGTGCTTACTTTTAGGAAGAAACCAGACTTAATACATTATTGTCTAATGTTTCTGTACCTGATTTTCCTGATGCCTTTTACTGTAGAATCCTTTGAATTAGTGTCAAAGAAAATTGCACAAAGTCAGTGTCCTCTAAAACTTAGCAAAGGTAGGAGGGAGAGTATGTGTGGCATACTAAATTATCATGCTCATCATTTGAGCAGAAAACAGCATTAGACCATTACAGAAATGGATCAATACTGCAAACTGCATGGTTATGTATACATATATACACATATACTTGTACATATGTATGCCTAGCACATACAGCTGCACTGTGAACAGAAACAGTCATTTCTGTTGTGATAAGAGCTAGGGTTCTTTTGTACCTCTCTAACCATAGTAAAAGTGCAAGTTTTGACCTAGTAAGCAGAAATACAAGAGAGATCATAGTGGGGCAATTATCATAAGTAAGATTCCTCTTTGTGTGTGGAAAAAACCTGAACTGTGAAAAAATACCCAAGATCTTAATTTCTGACACCTTGAAGAACAAAATGGTAAATATTAAAAATAGATAAATAAGTAACCTTTATAATATTTTAAGTGATTCACAAAAATATTCTGACGAGTTAAGATACTGAAAGAAGACTGACATTAATGAGCTAACAGAAAATACTTACATTTTAGAAATCAAATAAAATCTCCAGAGATAATTTTCATTGTTTCATTCTTTGTCAGCTCTTTGTTTTTGGCTATGAATCTGTAGAATCTAGTATTTAAACTTGTATGAATGGGCCTTCTCTTTACATATAAGAGTATTCATAAAAATAAGCATGCAGCTGATAGCCCTGACTGATGAATCAGAATGACTGCTTGTGATGGATGATTCAGTGCACCCACAAACATATCTTGTATAAGTTTATAAATTTCCAGTTATAAATAGCATGTTATTTAGCATAATTGCTTATTTAATTTGATCTATTTAGATTATTGCAGTAGGGTAGCCAGATGGAACAAGCAGCACTGCTGTAACATGGAACTTGTAATTCAGTAGGGATTTAGCCATTTGAGATAAAACAATATTGTAAGGAATCATAGGTTCATAGGATATTTTAGCTTTGAAGGGACCTCAAGAAGTACCTAGTCCACCCTTTTTTGTCAAAGCAGGGTCAGTTGTGAGATCAGATCAAGTTGTTCATGTCTTTATCTAGTCAGGTCTAAACCCCCAAGGAAGCAGACTGCTCAAGTCAGTTGCAGTGCTTGGCTGTACTCACAAAGAATAATTTTTCCTTACGCTGAATATGAGCACCTCTTCTTTCTGTTTACCCTGATTTTTCCTTGTCCTCCTTGGATGCATCAGTGTAAATAACCTGCCATTGTGTTCCTAGCTGTTGACATACTTGTGTTTCTCCTGAGGTCACTCTGTACAACTAAAAGTGTTGGGTTTTTCCTCTTTTTGTAGTTTTACTCAAGGGAAGTTTAGCCTGAGTAATTCAAGCACACTAAGTCAAGTGAAGCAGTGAAGAGAAATTCTATGCAAATATTGCCCTTTATCATTGAAGGTAAGCTTGCATGGTACAGTGGAGAGATTGTTGTATATATACACATATATATATATATATATATATATATATATATATATATACACACACACACACATATATATATACACATATATATATATATATATATGTATGTATATATGTTTGTGTATATATATATATGTGTATATATATATGTGTGTGTGTGTGTGTGTGTGTGTGTGTATCTATATCAATATATCTATCTATCTATATCTATATATTTATCTATCTATCTATCTATCTATATATATATATATATATATATATGGCCTAACTTGAAATGATCCAAGGTATTGAAATAAGTGTTATCTGTAACATCACCCGTAGAAGTTTATAGTTGATGTACAGGATTTGTTGAAAACTTGCCTTTTGTGACTTGAAGTTCATCATTTTGAGGTCATTTTATATATATCTTGGAACTTTTTATTCAGATTTCTGAAAATACTGCCTCTTGTTATCTTAAAGAGAACAATCTGTCATTCTCTTTTTTGTTTCTTTTTTTTTAAATATTTTTTATGTTTATTACTTCATTAATATGAAGTACTTTGGGATTTTCTGTCAAGTTTTTTCAAAAAAAAAATCATTTGTTCACAGTACAAAGAATGTTAACAGTACTGAAGAATGTCTGATGTCTCTGTCTTAGGTGTTGCTTTCATTATCACCCTAAGGAGTCATCCAGATTCCACAACATAGGCTGTCTAGTTTGAGCTTGAGTAATAGTGTCAGGAGGAACAGAGTGCTTTTCTCCCTCTGGAATGTAGCTAAATGTGAAAGTTAAATGTAAAGTTCATTACAATGCAGAACATGAGTTCAAATGAGTTAAGAAATTCCACATTTTTGCCTTGCAACCAAGTGAAAATTTTATACTAGATAATTCCATTTTTTTTTTTTCCTGAAATTAATTAAACCCCAGACATACCATCAAAAAGGGGAAGCCTTCTTTGGGGTCGCTTTTTTTGGGTGCTCTTTTGTTCTTAAGGTTTGCAGAAAACCTCTAGTATGAACAGATTAACAGTGGTGTGAAGGACCTAATTTTCATAGTGTTCAAGATTTTTGGGAATTTGATTTCAAATTATTCCTATTGGTTCCAGGGACTGCTGTTGGAGTCTGCCAGGTGCTTTATGGACTCTCTTACAGCTGGATTTTATCCAAAACAATTCCAGTTTATGGTACATGAGAACTGTCTGTGATATGAATACATGTGTAGTAAGTAGGAACAATTAGGAAATTTGGTTCAAAAGAATGTCATAAAATGCTAATGTGAAAGCATCTATCAAGAACTGAATTTCAACATATAGGGGATTTAGGAGTGAATCCACAAAACAATAAATTCTCATATATTTTGTTCATTTTAAATAGAAACATTAGAAGAATAAATTAAAAAATTAAGAATTGTTTATCTTTATATTTATATTTATTCTTTTACACGTTTATAGAAAATTATAATGTCGAAAGCCAGGAGATGGCTGGTAAATGTCTGTGGTGATGCAAGTTGTATTGTCTTGCTCATACTTCTGAAACAGATGGATGACATGTCATTGTGTTTGAGAGTAACTCACTTTCATTATCTTGACTGCAAATTAAGAAAATTGTAGCTGATTAAATAATTTATGACAATATAAAACTGCCAAATTTGTTCTCCTTTTAGTAAATGTTTAACAGCTATTTTAAAAAATAAAAAACTGAAAAGTTTTAAAAAATAGATTCAGCAAGGATTAAAGAAAACTATATCTTTTAATAATAACAAATATTGTGAACATTTTTTTCATTACGGTCATCTGAAAGCTAGAAGGGAAAATTACTATGCATTCTTTTTGTATGAACAAATCAAGACTCCCATCCAAATTTTGCTAATTTTTTTCTTTTTTTGTGTGAATTTAGCTATACAAAAGCTGAGTAAAATGGAATTTTATTTCCTGATCATTTGTTTCTAAGCAATCTTGGATTTTTTTAATACCGTTTTAATACCTTCAAATTTTTTAATACTGTTTTTCCTTTCAATTTTCAACAAAGTAAAGACTTTGGCTAAAGATAGTAAGATATCTTCAATTATTGCCATTATACGCCTTTCTTGGAAATTCTATTCCATGGCATTTGATTTTATTTTCTTAGGCAAATAATTACAGCTATTTTGTATCAAAAGTCATGGTCTTCTGAGGCAGTTATAACAGTATCACAAAGGCATTTTTTTTTTAATCTTTCCCCTACTTAGGCTTAGATTCTTCATATTTAGCTTTCTTCATACCTAGAACTCTCAAGTTCTCTGCTGGGATATTTTCATGAATGCATGAGTGCTTAGAACTAGGAGAAGCATGATGAACTCTTTTCAAGAGAAAAATATTTCTTTAAGTGGTTTTAGCTTTGAGTAGTTTTGCATTAGATGCTGTAGTTTTCATTCAGGAAGAGATTTCTAATCAGAGCAATGTTGTTATAAATAGTCACTGAATCACAGTATATTCTGAATTTGAAGGGATCCACAAGGATCACTCTGGTCCACTAAGGAAGAACTGCTATTATGACATTTGGAAACAATGCAGTCCAGTCGTAAACTCTTTGTAAAACACAAAGATGTTCAAAATGTATTTTCTGGGTTTGTTTGCTTGTTTCTATTGATAGTATCGTTGTGATGAAAATAGGAAGTCTACTTCTTAAGGCATTTGTGTGAAGTATCTTTCTGTCCATAATCAGTGATGTCATAAAGCCAGCTCTTTTAGTAGGAAACCAACAAAAAAAGTGCATGAAGTACTTGGGGGAAAAAGGTAAATGGGTCAGATACTCAGCTACACCTGACCTGTGGATGCAGTGAAGGCAGTCTTTCAAAGCTTCATGTGACCTCCTAGTCTCTTGAAATTTCCTGTATTACAAGTTACAAAGAAATAATTCTATCTTATATTAAATAAGGTAGGTATAAAGATTTCATTGAAACCTTTTTTTTTGAGGATGAAACAGTATCACATCCTCTGTTCCATTCCCATCAGTGCGACCAGCAGCAGTGAGATGTTTAATGAAGATGTGGTCATGCCAAATCCATCTCTATTATACTAGTGAAGAATGGTCCTCAATATCTCTTAGCTATCTTTGGATAAAATTGTCTCATTATTTTTAGATAGATATTTGAAATAGAGAGAGGCAAAATTAAAATGCAGAAAAAATCAAGTCAGGGTAAAACCTGAAGATACTAATGACACCATTTTCCTGCAGAAAAAGCATCAGTTCTGGAAAGTACTGTCTAAGATTTAATCTTTAGTGAAACTGGATGAAGTAGAAACATCTTTTGTCCCACAGGGTTTTGTACCTATGGAACAATAATAAAGTATTATTGTACATAACAGCATAACATTTTTCACACAGAAATTCTTGAATTAGTAGAATAATTTCAATTCAAGCTAAAATTATCTCTAGAAAGCATATCCGGTGTCACAATTTAATATGACAGACAATTCACTGTTGGATGATGCAGAATGAGTTTCCTGTATCATAAGAAGATAAACATAAACCTTCTGATGCTCTGTGCTCTTTCAGAGAATGTTCATTCTTCTCTTTCCTACTTTTAAAAAGTAGTATGCATATACACTGGTAGTATTTGATACCACATAAACGAACCCCACAAAAAAACTTTACCTAAAGTTTGTACAAGTAGTATAATACAATATTCAGTGTATTATCCACTTCAGCACATCGTGTCTGTTGGGAGGAAAGGGTTAAAAGTGAAGACTGGTGAGGAGGGGGAGATCCACTCAAATGACCTGGCAGCTGGGAATACCAAGGCCTGGAGAATATCAGTGTGGGGAACCATATATTATGCCTACTGTTGTTTATCCTCTGTGTGTTTTGAGAAGTAGAATTTCTGTGCAGAGATAACACAAGTGTTTACAGAAACTTGGAGGCACTCTCACGGACATGCTTGAGCTCTCTGTTGGGAGAGAGATCAAAGCCCAGAGATCATAAAAAGCTCGGGGGCGATCACAGCATGGTGGCAACCTCCACGTGCGTGGGCCCTTGATGAAGGGGTGCAAGCAGCAGCCCTGCCACCCACTGGGACTGGACCAGGACTGACGGTGCCTGCTCCCTCATGTTGTGTCTCTCTGCTGCCCAGGTGGTGCTTCAGGATCCTCCAGTCAGCGAGGAAATTAAATAAATTTACTCTTTGAGTTTCAGCCATAGTTTTGTAGTTCTGGTCACCTGCCTGCATTGATTCACACAAGGTGTCTAGATCCCATGCTCTGTAAGGTAAATTCTTTATTTAGCACACTTAAGTGTTCTAAAGTCACTAGTCAGGAGAAATAAAAATAGCCAAACACAAAGAAAATAAATTAGGCATTTTGAAATGGAGCCTGTACAACATCATAGATCTAAAGACTTCAACAGTTTTCAACTTCCTTCTTTAATGGAAAGCTGGTGAAAAAGCTTGGAGACATCACAAAAAAAAACCCCTTTGAAAACCAACTCAAAAGCCCAACACAAAAACCAAAACCAGCATACATATAAAGTAATGGTTAGAGAGACAAATCAGCTGCAAAAAAAGGATATTTATTCCAGGTTTTGCATTTCATTCAAGAAAAAGCAAGAGTTCTAGAGAAATGTATATTTCTTACCACATGATAGAGACTGGTCTATCATGAACAAATAGAAATTAAAGCCAGTGGCTAACATCATCACTGTGTTAAAATACAAACATAAGGATGCTAGACCTGATCAAATGAAAAATGTAAATTTAAATACGTATATTAAATTTTTGATACTGAATGTAGTAAAGTATTAAGCCTCATCGTGGATCACATTTCCTAGTAACTTATTTGAAGACATTCATATACTCTACCAGGATACAACTACTCTTTTACCACACAATCTGTTCATTCATGGCAAGGGAGCTGAAGGTGAAGAAAGTCCTAAAAAACAAAGAGAAAGGTGCATAATCAAGACTGAGAGGCATAGGCTCATCCAAAGTACTCCCATGGGTAGATAGATTCAGAAAATGGAGCAAAATGGAGTTTGTCTTTCCTAGGCTGCAGGACATATTTCAGGTTCATTTAATGAGTGCTTGAAGGGTGGATAGTCTTCTACTGCCACTTGTCTTGTGAGCAGCTCTGTGATGATCAAGGGAGGGAATGCCTGTGAAAGGCAGCAGCATAGACTGCTAGCTCCTTGGGAAGGAAATTCAGTCCAGCTGAATCATCACTGATGCCTCTTCTGCATTAATTAGCTCTAGTAATGATGATCCAGCACTGCTCCTGTACTTGAAAGTCTTGTTAATTTCATACATAGCAAAATGAAGTGTTTTGTAGTTATTAGTAACTACCTTTCATGTTCCAGCAAAATGTGGAATCTTATTCAGGTGAAAGTCTTTCAGCAGGGTTTTTCCCAAGCTCAGCAAAAGTCTTAAATATTGTAATTTTACTGTGATGCCTAAGAAATTAGAGGCCTGTTAATCACAGAGAACCTACATGACTATCTTCCATGAGGTTTTTTAGTCTTTTCTGGCCATCCTGGGTATATGTCTGACCCTGGTTCCCCTTGCTGGAACGGGTCCCAACTCCCATGTCCAGGCTGGCAGCCTTGGCTGTCCCAGTCCCCAGAAAGGTGCCCATCACACCCAGGCCTACCACCCCCCTATTAGGGCCTTCATAGTCCAAGAGAGGGACAAACCTGGAGTCCAAGGGAGTCCCTGACATTTGCAATTGCCCTGTGGGTGCAGACAAGGACAGAGGAGCCTGGGGTGGACTGAAAATGGGGTGATCATGTCCAGCCAGCCTGAGTTTGTAAAAGGCAGGTCCTGCTTGCCTTTGTCTACCTGGACTTCAATAAAGCCTTTAACACTGTGTCCCACAGCACTCTCCTGTAGGAACTGGCTGCTTGTGGCTTGGATGTGTGCACCCTTTGCTGGGTAAAAACCTGACTGGGTGGCCAGGGCCAGAGAGTGGTGGTGAATGGAGTTACATCCAGCTGGTATCCAGTCATAAGAGGTGTGAGTCTCCAACCCTGGAGATATTTAAAAGACATGTAGACGAGGCACTTGGGGCACAGTTTGGTGCTAGACTTGGCAGTGTCAGGGCAACTGTCAGACTCAGTTTTCTTAGGGGTCTTTTCCAGCCAAGATCATTCTACAGCTGCTAGAGGGCCGTAGAACCTACTGTTTCATTAGCTAAGAAGTGCAGTAATATTTCCATAAGGATTTGTTCACTGAGGTTTTGTGCGTCCTAGAAGCTTGTAATAAAGCAAAAAGAGGACTCATTTTTTTACCTTAAATACTTGCAATTTTTACTAAGAATGCTGCTTCTGGTGTAAAGATTTACAAATTTTTTCTTCAGGAAGATCAGAAAAAGAATACAATTTAACACCACTTGGTTTTATTTTACTTGAAGCAAAAAGCCTAATTTCTGTGATCTATTCTCTTTTTCCCAAGTGGAAAATGGGTAGTTTACTTGTCAGTTTTATCTAAAGAACCTTGTGTTTTCTTCAAGAAATGCTTGAAGTCACTTTTCATCACTTCTCATTTATTCCAAACCATTTTTCGCCCTAATCTGTTAATTAAACTTGTCCTTAAACCAAATAATTTTGGGAATTCTAAGACCACATGTTTAGGATTAAAGAGTCCTAAAAATAAAAGGTAGAATTTTCTCATAGACAGACCAAGAACTAAATCTTATTTAGAAAGATTTTCACCCTCACAATTTGGACAGTGTAAAAACATAGGAGACACTGAAATAAGCCCTTGGATAAACCAGTTGATGCAAAATTCAAGATGGCCTGGATCTTGGGGAACATTGCTCATGCAGAAAATTGGTCTGAATTCCTCTTTCAGAAAAGTTATCTTATTTGCATAATAATAATTATTCTCACTCTTTTTGCTTCCATCTCCTGCAGAGCAAAAATTATGCTGATATATCCAGTTCTTGTCATCAATTTTCTGCCCTATTCAAACAGGTAAATCAAAAACTATATTTAGTTTTGATTCATTTGTACAAGGAGTTGATCATCTGTGAAGTTTACCATAGCTGTAGTTGGAGGAGAAGAATGGTTAACCACAGTACAACTATTCCTACAATATTTTTCTTACATGTGGATTAATCAATTCTATGCCAGCCTCTTTGAATGGTCCCTTACCTTTTACTGATAGATTTTCCCTGGAAATCAATGCTGTCAATGTTCAATCATAAAAACCATAAAATTGGTTGTTTTGGAAGGGACCTTAAAAATCATCTAGTTCTAACTACTCAGTGGGGGCAGAG
This sequence comes from Haemorhous mexicanus, assembly GCF_027477595.1. Taxonomy (NCBI): domain Eukaryota; kingdom Metazoa; phylum Chordata; class Aves; order Passeriformes; family Fringillidae; genus Haemorhous; species Haemorhous mexicanus. The sequence continues at coordinate 127,705,465 of NC_082341.1, forward strand.
ATACTTTTCCTAGACCAGGTTGCTCAGAGCCCTGTCCAACCTGTTCCTGAGCACTTCTAGGGATGGGGCATCCACAACTTCTCTGGGCAACCTGTTCCAGGGTCTCTCCACCCTCACAGAAAATAATTTCTTCCTAATGTCTAATCTAAACCTACTCTCCTTCAGTTTATGACCATGGCCTTTGTCCTCTCATAACATGCCATTGTAAAAACTTCCTTTCCATGCCTTTTTGTAGACCCCTTTTAAGTACCAGAAGTGCTCCTATAAGATGGGAGCACTTTACAACACATAATATCAACCACAAGGAAATCCCCATGCTATTGATACTCTTAAAAAGTATTCAATTTGTGATCAGCAAATGTATCAAAGAAAAATGCAGTACCCCTGGATTTAAATGTTCTTCACTGTCTTTTTCCTCAAGACTTATGATCTCTACTCCTCAAACTAGTAGAAAAGGTTCAGATGTAATGTAGTATCCAGAAGAAAGAAAACCTAGAAGAAATATGGATAGCCCAGGAAGTACATGCCTCCCCACATGCTCATTCCAGGCCTGTACCGTTTCCAAATAAGGAAGCCTATGGGAAAATTTTTAACTGAATATGATCACTTGTTCTGGCTTGGATACTGTTCCCCATGCAATTTAAAATGCTGCAGCTGATTTCTCTTAACTTGGTGTATCTTCCAAGAGTTGATTTATCGGTATATTCAAGTTCTTACAGCTGCCATAACTTGACAAACCCCAGAGTCTTCACTCAAAATAGCACTCTAGTGTAGCAACAAATGGTCATGTGCTGGAGACATAGGTTTTGGGTAGGTTTTCTTTTTTATTTTCTTTTTTTTTTTTGGTTGTGTGGTTGGGGTTTTGTTGGTTTTTTTTTATTATTATTATTGTTATTTTGGTCACAGAAATATTGAAGGCTTAGAACCTACAGACTCCATCCTCTACATAGCTAGTGGAGTGTAGTTTGTGCGTGTGGGTTATATGGCTAACTGCATATTAGGAATACCTCAAAATATACTCTTACTACAATAAGCATGATTATTCCTTCTGTACCTATTATTTAATTGAAACGTATCTGGAAAAAATGAAATGGGGCAAAATCCTCTCTATTTACAGGCTCTATAATTTTACTAAATATAGTACTTTGAAAAGCAGTGACAGTGTATTATTTTCATGGACAATTTGTGCAGCTGAAATGCAAGAGTCTTCCTCACATTAAAAACTATACATTCCTTGAGTTGATCTTATATATTCCTCAAGATAAATAAGATAAAAAACCTTAATTCCTCCTTTCTCTTTTGTTACTTTCAGCTTATGAACTAGTTTCAAATGACAGAAATTTATAGCCTAAATAGAGAAAAATGGGGTGGGTGTGGGTGCAGGGGGTGTGTGTATGTGTATCTTTCTTCTGGGGGGAAAAAAACCTCAAGAAAACAACTCCACAAACAAAAACCCCTCAACTTTTGGGTAAGACTGGATACTCATTATTTTGTGATATACAATATCTTTGCCTAAAATTCCCTTTTTTCTTTTCTTTTTCTCATCAAAAAGTGACCTGTTCTGTTTCATATATGAAAGGTGCACATTAAAAGAATATGAGCTAGCAAATATCTTTACTGAAGCACTGTTGGCAGCTGAGATCACTGACAACTTCCTGGCTGTGATTCATAATCTATATTGGTGCCTTTGAGACAGCAAGCTATTGATTTTTCCCAGTCTATAATCCAAGACCATATACACAGCTTGTTAGACATCTGTGGGAATATAAACTGAGTTTTGATACAATTTAGGGAGCTTCTGTTAGCAGGGCACTTAGTTTTTGTCTTTGAGAAAATCTTTACACTTCTGTGTAATCTTGAAGAGATTTTTAACAGTTAATTCAATAGAGTTTGGGTTGTTTTTATTTTTTTTTTCTCCTTTTTGTAAACTGCTTTCCTGAGGGCAACTCATGTAAAGCAAATTTTAAGTGGGAAATTATTACATATAGGGAACTTTTCCTAATGCCATTATAGCTTTTCACTTTTTTTTTATTTACTTTGATCTTTTTCAAGTTTAATTTGGAAGTACTCATAGTTTTTCATGTTTAATATCTTGTCAATTTTACCTGTCCTTCCCAGGAAAACATTCTTGTCTTTACTGTGATACTTATTGTGCACATAAAGAACATTCAAAAGAGCAATGCAATACAGTTCCCCCACCATAAAGGGTATTAGATAAGTGTACTAAAATTCTTCCAAAACTACAGACAGCTAAAAAATACTTTTTGGGTTCAAGAACTACATTTAATTTTTTTTCTTCTGGGAGTCAGTTAAGGCAAAGGAAGAGGCGAATACAGTTTGCAGTTTACGCACTAATGCAGGAATGCCATAGGGAACACTCTCACCGTATGTTCCTTTAAATATTATTTAGTCTTTGTCCAAGAATATTTTAAGGGCTGCCATGTAAGGAGAATAACACTGATGTGCTTTGTGGAACTTCAGATGATAGAAATATTGCCATGCGTGTCATCACATTGCATGCTGGTTTGGAAGGCTAGGAAAATATTTACCCTCTCTCCAAAATCAAAATAATACATTCTTGACTGTATGTAATAATTTAGCTAAACTTGGATGATCCAGAAACCATATAATAAAAAGGGGGTAATTGCTTGTTTTATTTTATATGATGGATAAATTTCCTCAAACAATAAAGAGAAAAGTCTTGGTATCCATGTATATAGAGATTAGCAAAATTTTGTATTAGAAAGCTGGACCAATTTTCATAAGTAGTGGAAAAAAATAATTATACTATTGCATAAAAAAAATCGTATTGAATAGACTGCTTCTAAATGGAATTTTTACAGAAGACCATTTCAAATTTGAAAATAGTTTTTCATAAAGGCTTTTGGTTTGTTTTATTTTTTTGCTAGCTCATTTATCTACAACTTAATTGGTTTCCAGTAAAATAAATTAAGTTTCTAATTCTCTGTATGTTTATCCATTTCTCAACCTGAAGATCATGAGTAAATCAATTGAATTAATATTATGCTTTAAGTTAAACAAAAGACAGTGTTTTTGCAAGGTCAGAGTTATTGGAATGTGGAAAAAATTAGAAATCTAGAATAGATTTAATTTATTAATTTTGGTTTCAATCAGATAGCATATTTCACAACATTGCTTCCCACTACTTGTAGAATTTTGTAGTCATATTTAAGCTGAATTATTTACAGAAAATCTTTAAATAAGCCCTCCTCAAAAAAAAAAAAAAAACCTCAACCTTTTTTAATTTTATTCTATGCTTATTTACGTGTGGAAAAATCTTACATCTTTCAGTCTTTATCTTTGCTAATTTCCTATCCACCTGCTGGAATCTAATATGGAGCAAAAAGACAACTTACGTGGACTGACCCTGCCAATGAAGACTGCAAAATGAAATAGGAAGAACAAAATTTTAAAAAGGCAAGGAGAACATGCTGAAGTTTTGAATGCTAATTATAGTTCACTAGGTTATCCAGACCAAGCAGCTACAAAAGAAAAAACAATAAATTTGGTTTAATGATTTCAACACTTCTAATGCCAAGAAAAATATTTGTTATTCATTTTTTCTGGAAATCTGAAACAATTTTGGATCCATTCATCATCTCAAAACTGTGAGAAACAGATCATGCTTGCTCATATCACAGGATGGCAAAGAAAGAATGAGCAGACACTGTGCTGATTAGCACTCTAGAAATGCATGTGATGATAAAAATGATAAAGTAGGAGGAGGAGCATAGTTATGAATAGCAGATAACACAGTTTTACTTAACACGCTGCTGTTCTCATAATAAATATTCCAAAGTTGTTCTACCTACACACAGGTAGATAGTTCAGTAGAGGGTCGTCTCACTCAAGTTCAGATGCTGTTTTAAAAGTGGTTACATAATGTGGAGAAATGTCAGTGCTTAGTGCATGTCTAGGTCTGTGCTCTCACAGAAAGGCTGGAGACAAATGTTCCTTCGTCATAATTTTTCATCTGGAATTCTGCATCCACAGCTGTACCAGAGACACAGAAATTGCACACTGCCCTGTTAGTTGCCCTTTCCTATCTTCTCAATTCAGTATTGTAACAAAGGCTGTTTTCCCAATGTGAAAATAAATGTTTGACTATATTCAAATCACTCACCGTGAGGGACAAGTATTTCCATCTTTATTCTCTTATTACTTGCACTCCCCCTTCACTCAACTCCCTTCTACCAGCTAAGTACTGCAATAGTCACAAGCTGTCTTTTAATGAACTTCATAGGGTAAAAATTAACATAAATTTTGTGAGTTCATTTTCACATGTAGTTGTAGGAAAGGATAAGAGCACGTTAGCTAAAATTCATATATTGTACTTTAATCCAGAGACAAACTCTAGAGATCAGTAGGTGTAATAAAATTCCAGTGTCCCTGGTCAGGATATTATAAATGTTCTTTCTTTCATTCAAATAAGAGTATCAGTCCACACAGAGAAATGTATTCAGTGCCTGTACCACACCATTGTAAGCTGAAATTGTGCAAGCTTTTCAAGAGGCTATACCTTCATTTTTTGCCTTTTGCTAGTTTTTAATACAAATCTGCTTTTGTCCTCAGCTAATGGAGGTAAGTTCTAGAGTAATAAACCTTGTAAATTATAATTCCTCTTATTTTTAGGACCTAGGATCTGGAAATCAGCACAGGGCAGAAATTGGGCAAACTCAACTCTATATATGGGTACAATATGTTGTACAGAGATATATCATATAATAAGTATATCATGAAGTATATCCCAGCAAAGGGAGTCACAGCATATGATTATCACTGGGAGTTGCAAATGGGTGTAATTATGAAGATTGTTATTTAATATGAAACCTCTTAGGAGTCATGTTTTTTGTGGGTTTCCAGTTTTTAAAGGACTTCTTCTTTAGAACTCCCTTTTTCAAGGAAAGTCCTAAGGGCCAGCTGCCTTGCTAGATGTGTATTTCTAAAACTCAGGGATAGAGAGAGCAACAGTGACCACCCATGTCAATAAAGACAAAGTAGGTACAGGGTAGAGGAGATAGCTTTCTCTGATTTGTGAAACCCCCAGTAAGTTTTTAGACTTTCTGCTTATTTAATTGAGAATGAGACACTGTCTAAAGTAGATGAAAAACACTGAAAAGTAATTTTTGGAAACTTGTGAAGGCCTTAATGATTTTATAGAAATAGGTAATGACCTGTAAATATATAGTTCAAATTGGTCAGCTTTTTATATGTCAAAAATAAGAAAGGGCATCAGTCACTTAAATTGTCACCAAATAATCATGTAAAAATGGAGAACATTTAATATTTACTATAAATAACAGAAAATTGCTGTTTCAAACCTGTCTCTAGTAGCCTATTACATGGCAAGAAAAATTCAGTGAGATTTTATCACTCTTTCTGTGAGAAATAGACAAGCATGTTTCACAGTTATTTTTTTAGCTAATTTCAGAATTTCTGTATTTCATGGATTTAAATTAGATCAACTAACATCACAGAACCTCTAATTCATTTAACCTCTTCTTCCAGAATAATATCTGGGTTACCTGCTGATGAAGAACATCTATAAGGAAAAATGAGAATGGGTATTTTTTTAATGTATATATATATATATATTTATATACCAGCAACAAGAAAACTAGCTTCTGAAGCTCATCCATCTCTACTTTAAGGATGGATGATTATTGCTCCTTAACCTGCTTTATTTTTCTCAGAAATTATATTCTGTATTCTTTCCTCAAACAGGAAGAAATAAAAAGGGCCAGTCCACAGGGCTAAAGTATAGACCACAGATTCTTAGACAGCAATTATTTTCAGGAAACATTAGAATATTTCTGTGAGTAATTATGAATATTGTCATTTAATATAAAACATGTTAGGACTCGTGTTCTTGTGGGTTTCCAGTTTTTAAAGGATTTTTTTTCCTACCAATTCCCAGAACTCCTGTTTACTTCAATAGTAGCTGCAGGTGCCGAAAATCCATTTGAATAGTCCATAGTGATTTGAAATTTTGCAGTGGCCTTTCTCTCTCACACATGCTCACACATGTTACTCTTTACCCTTCTATCTTTTTCCCTCCATCTGCCCAAGATTAAGGCCAATCTTGCCAGACATGGATACTCTTATAGGGGAGATATGAAAATTACAAAGGAGCAGTTAAATGAATGGGGGGAGGGAAGAAAATGGAAATAAATTTGAAGTTCTTATGCAGATTTTTTCTCCCAGAACTTTTCAAAAACAAAATGCAACCTTATTATGAGGAGCTAGATTTCCTAGAATATTAATCAAGACTCAGGGTACATGCAGATGACTGAATTCTTTTAGAAGCACCTCTAATGCATTTTTACAAGGGTCATTGTGTTTTACAATGTAACAAAAAAAAAAAAAAAGAAAAAAGAGAATAAATCACATTTTTACTATACTTGAAATAAAAATAGGCAATTGGAAATGCATTGTAAACAGGATTATTCAAACTCAGCTTGCCATAAGATAGAAACAGCTTTTAAGCAGGCTGTTACATAAAGGTCCAGCATTTCTGAGATTTTTATGAGAGTAATCTAATGCATTGGTCAGACAAGGTTAAGAATAATGCCCTTGCAGTCTCCCTAGATGCAAGGATGGTATTTGATGTGAATAAAAAGGCTACACTTTCTGGGTGTTGCTGAAACTGAACTGCATAGACATCTATTTGGAGATTTGCTTATGAACTCTAATATTCCTCAGGAAAAAATAAAATCAAATTAAATTTCCACATTCTTTTTGAATCTTTTTTTTTCCTGAGTTTTGTACTTATGTTTTGTTGTCCGTCTTTTCCTCCTTTCTTCACATTAGCTTTCAAAACACTTCCTGAGGCTTTTAGAAATGTCGTAAACTTACTGTATCATTACTGATGCACACAAACAGGAACATAAATGAATACTGTATGTGGATGACATTCTTCTCTTTATAACCCATCCTGATATTTCAATCCCAGCTATTACACTGTTCATAAATCAGTTTGGGATCCTCTCTGGCTTTAAAAGTAATTATAATAAATCCAGAGATATGTTTATGTATAGGAGGCCAATTGAACCCTTTGCTTTTCAGTTTCCATTTAAATTGGTCTCCAGAGGTCTTACCCCAGGTTATTTATTCCTTTTTCTTTAGATCTGCTGTACAGATTTAATCTTGCTTCTTTGCTTTGTAAAATTCAAGAGACGCTGTACAGGTGGTTTTCGTTCTTTCTTTTTTTTATTACAGTCAAGAGCTGCCATTAATTAAAAACAAAATGCATTTTGTGTTTTTCTCTGATAATAAATAAACTTACTAAGGTATTGGGTTAAGGTATGTTTCTGGATGCCTTGAAAGGAATTTCCCAACTCAGTTACTTTAATACAGAACAAAACATATTAGTCTGCTCTGTAATTCTTCCTTTTGCCTGACTGTTAGGTAGAATTCAGCTTCTAAGTCTTTTCTTTATGCATCTTTCTGACTGATTAAATTCCCATACAGGAATAATATCAAGGTAAGTTGGCATGTCAGTAGGTGTGGATTAGAGCAACAGAACTGCATGGCTGGAAAGCTTTGTCTGATCACACAGACTTTTGATTTCACAAAGCTATTCTTCCAGAAATGCAGCAAATGCCAGAGTATCTTGAAAGAGGTCAGCTGAGAGAGAAGATGCAAATCTTAGCAACGACCTGTTAAGTGCAATGTAAAAAACAAGGGAATTTATTTCATGAAACATAGACCTGAGGAACACCCTTGCACAGCATTTTATTTCACCTTTTTCATTTTACCTCCACCCCTAAATAAAAAGTGAGCCACATGTAAAATTTAAATCTGTGAGTGAAGATGTCCCTTTTCAAATATAATAACTCATCAAATAAATATCTAATATTGCAAATCCTTTTCACTCTCTTTGCAGGTGAAGCATATAACTTGATCTCTGTAAGAGAGATAAAAACCAGTGCTTCATCTGTTTTGATTGTAAAATAATTTTCACTGTAAGAAACCATTCTTCAACAGTTTGATGTTACAGATTTGGGCATATGAGGAGGGATATTTATGAGGAAGAGTTCTGTGCTGACCTTAGTTTGCATCAAGGCTGTTTATGTCCAGGAGCTGCTAGAATAGAGACAGGAGAGGAATTTTGTAAGAGAGGCTTTTTTTTTGGTGGGGGACAGTGGGGGCATGGGAGTGGTTTTTTGGCTTGTTGGTGAAGTTTTCTTGTTTGTTTAGGTTTTTTGGGTTTTTCTTTTCTGGTGAGGGGAAGTAAGTTTTTTAGGAAAATTCTGAAAGACATGTAATAATCAGATGTCCAGAAGCTGTGGCTTTAAGAACACCACAAGTTATAAAAAGAGGTAGAACAAAATTTTCATATACTCTTCTGGAAAACTGGGAGGTTTTCTAGAGATTAAGACTGTAGAATTAAGAAATGCTGGATGCTAATGTAAGCTAACCAGAAAACCAGACTAGAAAAAAGGGCTACCTGCAAGGACCTGATAAGCAGGTTAGCTCAAGAGCTTTCATTTAATCTCTCACCAAAAAGATTCAAGTTTCCTCTCTAAAATTACAGAGACAAAATTTTTTTTTTAGAGAGAATGATTTTTTTTTCATCTATTTTTATTAAATTTCTTTTCTGTTACTAATAGACAGTCTCTGTGTTTGAAATTTTCTGAAACATTCATTTGTAAGAGGAAAAAAAACTTCTGATTCAGGGTTCAGGTTAGTGCACTGCCACATCATGATGTGCCTAACCATTTTTAAATTACCTCATATACTGACTGGAGGATTGAGATATATCTGCTACTAAAGAATACTAAGCAAACTGGCCAAAAATATTTTTCACTGATTCAGATCAATAGACCCGAATGATCCTTTTTATAGGACAGTCTTTCCTGGTAATGCACAACACATTATAAATATGAATCCTTACAATATAACTCTTTAAAATGCAAATAATGCCAGTGTTCTAGATGGTTTCAAATTTCTTTGCTTTTCTCATTTTTTCCTTGATTTGAGTTAGCAGCTTTATTTCTGTTAAATTATGACCAACTATGTTTTGGAATGTCAGTTTAGTACACAGATTTATTAGCTCATACCATATTCAAGACTCCATGGCCTTATCCTAACCTACTTGTGAAAAATACAGATTGAGTAAATGATTACTGTGTTTGGACATGCACTAAGATGAATGTCTTCTGAATTAAGCTAAAATCCATTTTCAGTCTAACACAAACCTTTACTTGGAGTTGCATCTGTCTTCATAGAATCAAACAGGTCCTGCCGGTGTGTACTTTGTTTCTTGGGGCTTTTTCAGCAAAGAAAAATCAACTTCCTTTCCATTCATTTACAAATGGCTGACATCAATCTCCTCTGTATCCCCTCTGATGGAATGAGCTCTTCAAAATCTTGTGCCCTAGATTTGGCTGGGATAGAGTTAATATTGTGCTTTAGTAAGTGGTACACTGCTGTGGGTTTGGGATTTAGTATTGAGAATAATGTGGATAGCACATTAATGTTTTAGATGTTGCTAAGTGGTGCTTAGTCTAAATTAAGGACTTCTCTGTCTTGTGCTCTGACTGTGAGCAGATTCAGAAGATGCTGGGAGGGAGCACAGCCAGGACAGCTGACCCAAAGTGGCCAAATAGATATTCCATACCACAAAGTGTGATGCCCAATATATAAACTGGGGGAATTTGCCAGAAGACATTGATTGCTGCTCTGGGACAGACTGGACATTGGTCAGCAGGAGGTGAGCAATTGAAATGTGCATCACTTGTCCTTCTTGCATTTTGTTCCCTCCCCTCTCCTTTTCATTTCAATAATTACTGTCATTACTGTTATTTTACTTTATTTCATTTAATAAAACCTGCAGGTTTTACCATTTTCTGATTCTCTTTCCCATCCCACTTGGGCCATGGCTGGGAGAAAGTGAAAGAGCAGCTGCAGAGTATTTAGTTGTCCGCTGGTTTTGAACTGCAACAGTCCTTGAAACTGAATTGAGACCTTGGAACTTATTTAAGAAATGGTTCTTTCTTTAGAAGCACACTTTTACACAAATGAAGCTACTGACATTTTCCTGGGAATAAACATTGTCTCTATAGAAAAGCCTGTAGGATCTTGAGCCTATTAGGTTCTGAGATGCCATTTGCTTTTCAAGTGAATACTTAGTGCTGATTTTGACCTTACGAATACTTATGAGGTTTACACTCCTGTCTGCAATGGATACATAGATTTTGGAGACCTCCAGTGTGCTTACCTCTAGGGTTTAAAAAAAATACTAATACTGGGGGTTCTCTTTCTTGGAATGCTTTTGTTTCCATTTTTCTACTGAGAACCCCTGGATATACAAATCATGAGGCTACTCTGGAAGGCTTATCTGTTTTGTAAACCTCTTTTGGGCAGGAAAGACATGAGAGTGGCAGTAAGCATTTCACTGCTGGATATATAGAAGAGGTTCAAATACTGCATTGAACTATCTGTATTATTGCACAATAGTTTTGATGGTAAACAGGATTTGTGGATTATATTCACCTTTGTAATTTGAAAACTCTCTGAGTGTCCAAACATATAGGATTTAGAAATATTGAGGCATTACACTTCTCAATGTACTTGGTTCTCTTTCAAATAGTTTTTACACAATATCTGTGTGTGCTTACATATATGCAAATAGGCATATTTAGATTTGGTTGGGTTTTTTACCATGATTTCCCTCAGTAAAGGGAAATAATTTGATCCAAGTCATTCTAGGATCAATGAGAATCATATCATTGATTACTGTATAAATATATTCAGTTCTTAAGTATCCAACTCTGGTCTCAGTTACAGACACAGTGTTATGATTGCTGGGGGCAGTCTAGCTCTTATTTTCTAATTCTTGGTCTTGGTAATTCAATTGGTCTTACATAAATCCAGAGAAAATGTCTTTGAAAAAGCATGTTTTAATATGAATACTGGAGATAGTTTGCTACTACAAAATGATACATTTCTGAAATACTTAGAGTAATACTAATCAGCCTAATTTTTATTCTTTTTGTGCTTATTCTAGAAAGTTTTCTTGGTATGCATATTTCTGTTTATTACCATCAGCAGGTGTGGAAGACATTCAGGTCAAATAGACTCAAAACCATCCAGACAAAAAAACTACATCATGTTTCTGCATGACAGCAGAATTATGCACATGAATTCTATGGAAATCAGACTTGGTTTTTTTAAGCTTTTTTTTATATTTCCTTAGGTGTTTTGAAAGTACTGTTCAGAACTCTGTGTTGAACCAATTAATTAGCTACTATCACCTCATATAATTAAACTTGCCTAGAATATGGGGTTGCGTTTTAGATGTACCTGCTTACACCCATTCCATGTTAAAAGCTGCATGGTGTAGAAAACTCAAGGAGTATTTTGCATGTCTTTGTGTATAATCCCCTTCTTTATTTGATACTTTGTAGGTCAATATGGAAAGCAGAAAGAGGACATGATTGAGACATGCACAATATGTATTGCAATAAACAAAGTTAGATAGGCTATTTATCTTCTTTTAACAATTAAGACCAGGAAAGAAGCAACAGATACAAAGAATACTGGGGGGAAAAATATATATATTTTTTATTTCATTTTTTATTTGTGGAACTCCATCCAAAAGATATCTGCCTCCTGATTTTGACAGGATTTGAAACATGGATATGAATCTATGGTATATTTCACCTAATTAAAAATATTAAGAGTGAATAAACAAATGACAACTTATGAAAATCAATGAGGAAAGGAAACTTGAAATTAAGGTAGGATTTCAAGATTTAGTGGTATATTATGTATTTCTTTTGCAAAACTGTAAAGATTTAGTTACAAACCAGATATAATTTAAAGGGAGAAAATTAGGAAAAAATTTATTAGGAGGCAGGTTTTACCTTAAAATTATTGCTTCAGAAGTACTCATTGCTGAAAATAAACCTGAGGGAATGCTTTTCCACTTATTATAAGCCTGATCCTTGATCTTGCAGTATGCTGAGGTTTGCTTTTTGGGCTCTGTGCTTTAATTGTTTTGGCTAGCACCATGCTGAATTGCAACCCTGGCCTTTAACTGCTAAGAGGATATAACTCTAGTAAACAGAACAACATATCCATGGCAACCTACAGTTTTACTTCTAACTCTTCAAAACACAAAAGGGTAATTATTTTTTTTCATTATATTTTTATATTCCTATGGCTCATAATAACAGTGATGACCTCCTGGCTGGGCATTTCCAAGCTATTAATGACAGGCTGAGTTATGCGACCTTGACTTCACCTGGAGCCATTAACTTTTCTATCTAGTCATTAACTGCTGAGAAATGCCCTCCCTTTTGGTCATTATTTCTTATATATGCATTTCTTAAATAGGCATTTTCTGCAACAATTACATGTCAGAGTAATTTCATATTTTTTATTAATAAGTACTATCTTATCTTTGTGTTCAAGCCACAGGGATCCTTTGACATCTAGCAGCTTGCACATCATTTAAGTTTCTAAGGAAGAGGTCGTCATTTATGCACAGGCAAATGGGAGACAGAGGGCTTAAAACAGCACGTTTTACATGGGAGGAAAAATCCGTGCATCGTTTGAGTTAAATCTTTGGAGCATATTCAGAAATGCTGAGGAATTCATTTTCAGATTGGGCATTTAGATGTACAATGTATGTATGCCACAATACCAGCTAGAAAACCCTTAACGTTAATAGTAAAGGTGACCTCTAAGTTATCCCTCCTGACTACTGGATCTTTAGACAAAATGGTTAGTAATTTCACTGGGATTAATTTGCCAGCATTTTGGAGACCCTTATCTTATTTTCTGGAACTCATAGAGGGATCAGAATCCACATGATATATTTCTCTTATCTGTCAGTGCAGCAGCATAAGATAAAAGAAGATTCTTTATTGAATGGATATATTTTTCATTGTCCTTCATACCACAGATTAAATGGGTCTTGTATGATTTTTCTTTTCCTGATACAGCAAGCCATACTTCTGCATAAATAACTTCTGTGTAATTTGAGAACTCTTATGAAGAGCTCAGTAATCAATTTTTTAGATGCTGTAATTAGTGGCCTTACCTGGATCAAAAACTAAATGCTGCTGGAGGGGAAAAAGGTTGTAGAGTTATTTTCAAGGGTGGGACTTAGTTGTCTGCATGGATGACAAAGATTATCATGTATGCCTGGAAATATCAGCAGCAGAGGATTTGTCTAATTTATTTGTTCCTGTAAGTCAGACATCGAGTTACACTTCTGTAAACAGTGTTTGTTCAATGAAGTGCTTAGTTCTTTGCATAGGAAAATTCTCTGACAATATCCTTGACTAACAGGAGATATCTGTCCTATGAAGAGAAAATAATGTTTCCAGGAGATAAAATTTGTTATTCTTTTTGCTGTTATTTTATTAAGGTGTCTGGTTTATTAGAGCATATCATTCTAATTTTGTGCAACAGAAGTGGGGGGCAGGGGGGAGAGTGTGGAAGCAGAGAGAGGTGAACAAGGCCAGAAGTACGTATACTAAAGAAGTAAACTCTGCAAATCTTGATAAATGCAGCTCCACCAGTAAGTGACAATATAGGTGAAATATTTCTCTTTTAAACTTTTTCCATTAGTTTTTTGACAGGAATATACTAGTTCAGCTTTAATGAGATTCTAGTGTAAAAACTTCAGGGCTAAATAAAAGAAACAAATCAAAAGGACTGGATGATTGCCATTTAATGTGAAAGAATGAAAGTGCAAACAATCATTGTATGACATCTAGCTGTGCTAGTCACTGCAGAATGACAGGTAGAACAATTCAAAGTTACTGATCTAAAGATGGAATAACACCTCATATGTTTGAAGTGCTCAGAAGATGAAGAAATAAAACAGACTCTAAGATAAGACATGGTTAAGCCTTTTAAATTCCATGCCTTATTGTCAGCATCATTTGAACGCTTTTGTACACATTTTTTTCCCCTCAGAAACTATTTTATCGAAGGAATTACTTTTAAGAGCTGATTTTTATTATTATCCTCCAGGCTGTATGGTGTGCTTTGTTTTTCAACAAGACGAGAAAAAATGTACACAATGAAAAGTATATTACTAGTTTGCTAAGCACACATATTGTATATATTCAGAAGTATGCACTCTGAGTATATATTGTTAAGCTGTGAATTATGAGTAAGTTCAATAAGCCACATTCTAATTTACTCTACAGGTAGTCTCACTTTTTTTAACATGCGACGTAACTAATTTTTTATGAATTTCTGTTTATATTTTCCTTGTCTATTCTTTTCTTGAGATTATTTTAAGGCTCTAAGGAAAATCACCTATTCTTTCTTTCAGCAAGCCCTTTTTATCAGTGAAATAACCTATTCTAGTTACTGCTGGAAACAATAATCTGTAATTGCTGCTTTCAGTCCTAATTTGGCTTGTCTCTAGTTTTTCATCTCAATCTAATCTAAACCTATTTGAGCAAATAAAATGATATTTACCTCATCCTCTGTTACAAGCTTTCAAGATTACAGGCTTCAGGAAAAATCAATACAAAATACCAGCTTAGCAGCAGGTTTGTGCTCAGAAAGAATGCTAACTTTTCTTTCCTGCATTTTCTGACTCTCTACACCCCTGGAGTGAAAGCAAACCTTAGACTATAAGGACCGAAGGGTAAAAAAAAAAAAGAAACACAAAAACCCCAGCCTTCAGTGATGTGTTTGGTTCATGGTTAGTAGCCACTTTTGAACTTACAAGCCGAAGTGCAGTGCATGGTCAAGCTCCTAACCTTTAGCTTCTGCTTCCACACTACACATCTTACAGAGTTCACCAAAAGGAAGGATCTCGACCTCACGGATGATTTTTCAGACTCAAATGCCATCTTCATTTATTATTTATTTGTTCCAAGCAGTTGGGATTTGAGGTATCATCATACCTGACTGACTGCTTTAAGGAAGTGGCCACCTCTCTGTGGGGGGATCTCATGAGAATAAAATCCTATTACTTTCCAAAAAGATTACTTCATTTGCTGCCTGGAATAAGCTTTTGAAGAAAACATTTGAATTTTGAGTTTGTAAACAACGAAGACTTCTCAACAGTGGTGCCTTTTATTCTTGTTTTCTTTTTTTCTTTTCTTTTTCTTTTTATTTTTTGTGTTTGCTTTTTCTTTTTCTTTTCCTTTTTTTTTTTTTTTTTTTTTTTTTGCTGAATAGGACAGCTGGTTGTTTTTTATTTAGATTTTGCTTTGTTATATTTTTGTTGGACTTTTTGACCAAGAAATTTATCAATACAAAAATATGTGTCTTTATGAGAATTATATTGTACTTATAAACCTTTTCAAATTATTCATTCTGTCTCTTTGTAAAAGAGAAAAGCTCCTCCTTTTAAAACTTACATTGGAATTCTCAATCAATGGTCTCATCACAGACTTCCTCTTCCCACCCCCAATTTGTGAATGGCATTTGATTTGAAAAATTATGCATTATTTTGTCTCTCTTTGGACAGACATGTGCAAAACATTTTCCACTACATTTTTATTTCCCTCATAATATTAGCAGTTTTATTAATACATTTAGGGGGAAAATGTAAATAAGATATTAAGACCTATTTTATTCACCTAACTGTGATCACTAAATTAGTAGCCCAGCCACTCTAGGCAGGGAAGTAATCAGTGAAGGAAGATAAGAACATTGGGAGTGCTTGAGTCTCAGGTGAACTGAACTGCTCTTTGGAAAGACTTTTTGTTTTATTTAATATGGATGGTAGCTGAGGTAACCTCAGGTGATTAATCCCAAACTTATTTGTGATAAATCCTAAGTGATAATTTTGCTGCAAGTATCTTCTAAGACAAGACCCCTATTCCACAGACCTTCTCTCACCTGTATGGGATTCTCCAGGAACCCAGAGTGGCTGAAGTGTTAATTAGCTACAAGTACAACCCTGACAGAAACACCCAAAGCTTAGGAAGAGCAGTTCCTAAATGTAATTAATCTTTTTTTTGCAGCGTGATCTGTTAGATGCAAGTATCTGAAAAATGATCGAAGATTATTTCACTCCACTTGTGTCCAAGATTTGCCAGTGTGTAGGTGAAGTCAAGGCTCTCTTGTATCTCTTTCTCGCCAATCCTCTTTACCTGTGGTAATGATTTATCCTCATGTGATTATGTGTCTCCTTTTCAAAGAGAAAATGGGACAGCTTACACTGCCCAGAGCTCTTGTTCCAAGAACTCTCCAGATTCTTTTATCACCTCCATTCAGCTCACATTTTGAGCCTATATATTCTTAATGAAAACCAAAATAGGAAATATATGATTTTGGGAAAAAAACCCAACAACCTACTTTTATTGTATAGCAGTATGTATTGGTCTCATTTGTGAAGCTTCATCCCCATTTTTTTAATCTGACATAGGGATAATGTGATCAAATTGCCTGTCCATCTCTCAATCATGCCAATAACTTTGGATGTCTTTGACCTATTCAAGAAAATTTGACACCCACGGATAAATGCTTATAATTCTAAGTTCAGACAGTAGGTGAATACTGCCTATCCCATCCACATGCATAACTCTTTGGACAGAAACGAGATGTTGTGGCCTGTTTAGCTCAGGGACACAACTGGAACTTTTACTACATTTTATCCCTGTGCAATCTCTGATTCTGTTGGCGGTTTTGAAGAGTCTCTTAGCAATTTAGGCGAGATTTACAAATTCATACTTAGCACATCTATATACAATTTTGATGAAAGCATTGAACAAGCTTCTCTGTTCTATTTCAAGAGCCCTTTTATGTTTAGTTTTCACCACTTCTTCTGAAGCTATTCGCAGATAAAACTGGCTGAAATAATACAATCATATAGCATAGTCACAGTTATATCAGCTGAAGGTGTTTACACACTGGTTGTAAACTCCTTCTAAAAACTTACAAAATTTCCCCTAATTGCTACAAAAAGTATTTGACCGTGGCAAAATAAAAACTCCACTCAATTCATTAGACTAGTACAGAGGAAACTGTACACTCACTGAAAATTGTAAAATACTTATATGAAAACCTCCAAACATATTTATGATATCTTATAGCAGAATGATTTTCTGTGCTTATGATTTTTAGGAAAAACCAAATGAAGGTGAGCAAAAATCAGCAGAGATTGGGGTTCATCCTGACTGGTCACCTGGATTGTATGTCAAGGAACAAGGGATATTTTCTTCAGGGAACTATGCTAGATCATTGAAACTTTTAACCAGCTAAAAATGTAGACAGGATGGCCCTTTAAATTTAGCTTCCACAAGCATTGTGTGTAAAGATTTTGGAAGATTCAGAAGATCTTATTTGAGGTTTTAGTACTTTAAAAAATAGGAAAACAAAGATCAGTGTCACACTGAGTTGAAGCAATGGGCCAATCTTCAGTTTTATTCCGTTTCATTCAGTTTTGGAATACATTCAAATAGTAGAAACATCACATCCTTACATATCCCTGTGTAAGATTTTATTCTAGCACAATGACAGTGGTTGGGAGTGACATAGTGCAAAGTTCTGTGATGTAATGTAACCAATGAAGAGAAATAGCTGCCTCCTGAGGACAATTCCAGAGCTCTGTATTAGGAGAGACATTTAAATGACATCTATTCACTCCACTACACTACTCCAGTCCATTTATTGTAGCCAATTGTTGTTAGCAGTCTTGCATTTCACTGGCAAGCTCTTCAGAATACTGGTAGAGTTATACAGATTCTAATACAAAAGAGCATTAACTTGTAAACTCTCTGTACCCCCTACACAGGAATCAACACAACTACCACTGTAAATAGTAACAATGGCACAAAGAGGACTTGTATTTAACAATGATAAAAATATTCTTAGTAAGGATAAGAGTAACAAGTTCTCTCAAATCCTAATCATGCATTTGTGAGATAATCTTTTAACAACTTGTCTGGGCTGATTCTTAAGGGCAGCTATTGCTTCCTGTTCTCAGAAGAGTGACAAGAAAACGTAACCAAGATAACAGCAGAAGTCACACCTCCATGTCTGCTGAGAGACCTTTGTCTTCCAGAAGGCAGTCATAACCTGAAATTCTCCTGCAGATGCTGAGAATTAAAACATGGCACCTTCAGACTTAAAAGAGCCAATCTCGGTGACCTGTGCTACTGAAGTGATACTAAGTACCTTTTGGTATCTCAGCATGGAGACCATTGTCTTAATTTTCTAATACTGTCAGATTCTATATTTACTGTAATCAAAGGTCATTGGATAGTTTCATGCAGTTTTTTCTCCTTGGAAAACTGTTAGGTTTCCCATTTTTTGGTTTTAAATGCCTAAATATCAGTTCTAAAACCAATAAAAAAATTAGTTCTTTGTGTCTGATCCTACTCCTAGTAATCTAAATGTAGAAATTCCAGGATAAGAATTTGGATGTCAGCGTTACTGCCTTAAGATGTTGAATCTACCTAATTGTTTCACTTCTCTGATCCTTAAAACACACAGAATGCCATCACAAACCTATTTTTGTTTTAAATGAGACTGTTGCAGTATTCCCACCACTGTTCACTTGCAAGCACTCTTACTTGGTGATTTAGCACAAGGATCTAAGCTGCACTTTATTGTTCACCCTGCACATCCACTTGTGCCATTGCACTCATCTAAGCACAGTGTGGCTTTGTACCTAACATTAGTTGAGTGTAGCAGACAACTTAGAGTATGTGGCCTCTCAGCTCTGAAAGGCTAAATTACAGCGAAAGAAAAGAAAGTCTGAATCTGAATGTCTTGAAACTAAATACGATTCATCCATATGACCAGGAAATACTGAAGAAGTAAAGAAGATTTTGGATGCTTCACAGTGCAGGATTACTTTGCTGACATGTAGAAGTAGTGATAGTCCAGAGGGGAACATGTAAAAAAGACAAAAAAGACATTGCCAGACATGGTAAAGGCTTCTACTTTGCTTTTTTCATCTCTAAAATATGATTTTATTTGGAGTAATGTATTTTCTTTTGAATTTTCTAGGGAAGGCAGTAGGTTTCTTAATTTGTGTGGGATAGTAGATGTAGGTTTTTTGCCTTTCCTTATTTTCAAAAGGTAAATTTCCTGAAACACCATGAAGGAAAATTAAAAAAAAAAAAAATTAAAAGGGAAATTGATGCAGAATGGGTAAAACTGAATGAAAATCAGAAATTTGGATATTTTTCCTCTGAGTTCTCCATTCAGATACCATTTTTTTTTCTTTTTTCTTTTTTCTTTTTTCTTTTTTTTTTTTTTTTTTTTTTTTGCTTGTGAAGTTTGGAATAGTTTCCAATCATTGGATTTTTTTTTTTCCTGTGACTCTCTTATTCTTTCATATTTTCTCCTACTGCTGGGGATTCAGTCTCATCTGGAGGAAGAAGGCATTGAGGTCAAGTTACAGCTTAAAGAGTGTTCAACCTCAGTTTCAGGGAAAAACAGAAAAAAGACCAAATCGTCCAAACAAATGCAGAAACTCATAAATTATGATTTATAAGTAAAATAGATCCCTCCCATTCAGAAATGACAAATTAATATTAGTAGAAAGAATACACATCTTCTTTAAAGGCAATTTAGATTTCCTTAAAGTTTAGATGGTAGACAATTCTAAATTTAACCATTTTCTTTGCACATAGTGGAATTTGGATTGAAATTAAATTCAGAATGTTATTGAGCTCTAAGAATCTCAAAGAATACATCCTTTTTTATTCTTTGTTCTTAGCTTGCATTTTTTTGTGCTTGTCAATGAATTTTTCCAGACATGTTTTCTTTATTTAGTGACTAAATTGTAAATTTTAAAAGCTTTTTTCCCTAATTTACAGAAGCAATTTCTTTTCAAATTAATAGATACAGCAGAACATTTTGAGCTCAGAAAATTAACTGTACAATATAATGAATGATATTTCAAGAGCTAAGACAACATAATTTAAAATAGTCAGCTTAAGATTCAGAAATATAATTTTGCTTTTGTTGCAGTTGAAAAATGAAGGTTTCTTTTATATACTGTATATCCCAGGATGATTTCAAAGCACTTTCACTTAGAGAAGCTAGCTGCTATTACATATGAATTTTCAAAGCTTGCCAAGGCTTTGGAAGGAATGATGAAAATTACTATTGCACGACCTTCAGGTTTTCTTTGTTTCATAAAAGGCTAAGATAGCATTTTTGTCATTTTTCTTTCAGCTCAGGTCTTTCATCATAAATATCAAAGCATGCAATTATGCCTGCTCATATCCTACCGTATTCTGCCTGTTTTCTATCCATAGTGATGGTGTTCTCTTTAAGGCTACCTTTTTCTTTTGTTTTTCACAAATCTGAAAGAAGTCCTATGTTTTTGTCGAGTGCCATAAATTGTTCATGAAATGCATGTTGCACTGATTAAAAGAAGAAGAGTTGATTAAAATAGCTTTTATTCTTTTGTTCTAAGCAAAATCCTAAAGTGATGTTCAAGTGTCAATCCTACCAGGATCATAAAAGAATGATTTGGCCTACAGGTGGAATTTTTAAATAGTGCTCATTGTAAAAAATAGGACAACCTTCTATTAAAATCTCTAGTTTTATGCTAAATCATTCCTATTGTTCCTTTTAATTTTTCAGGTATAACTTGTTGATTTGTCTGGTTTTGTGGTTTCATGTGGCCAGATCATCAAAGTGCCCATAGTTGCTGTTGCCTGAATTAAGTCATAGTTGAAATATATATCTCAAAATTAGGATACTTCTATATCTTAAGTACTTCAAATGAGCATCTGTTTATTTGCATATTTACTGATCTATTCCAATTTATAAGGCGTATTGGCATAACACAGGTGTTATTTCCTTCTGAATTTTTTTTTTTTTAGTTTGGTCTTGGGTTTTTCCAGCTACTACCTTAAACACTAATAATGACTTATACAGTAAAAATAATAAATTCCATTAACTGATGGAAGAAAAAAAATTCTTTCTTGAAAAACAGAACAGCAAACCTTTGCTACGGCTTGCAGGAACACACCTCCCCATTTTTGTTTATTATGCTCAGATTTTTATCAAATTTACAATGACACAAGGAATACATTGTTTTCATCAACTTGAACTGTGCTGTCACATGAATGTGAACTTACTGGCTATGTCTTAAGTTAAATGTCAAGGGATATACATTTTCCACACAGAATAAAATTGATTTCAAGTTTCCTTTAATGGCGGTAGAGAAAAAAAGAAAAAATGACACTGTATTTTTAAAACAAGGAGAAACGGTCCAAAATCTGTTAATAAAAATGTATTACCTGAATAGTAAAAGTGTTACTCATAGTACCAAACATAACAAATATTTCTAACAATAATAATTTAAATGAAGAAAACCTTAATGTTTAGTATGATTTTCTGATGTAAAATGATAATAAAGTTATTAACATTGTTTTCAAAAAAGCTTAATTTCACTAAAAGAACATTTAGGCACATTGCAATCCTCTTTAATAAAAGGGAAGAATCAAAAGGAAGAGGTTTTTAGAAGGGCTTTTTTTGCAGGTAGCTTTTGAAAAGTTCTTCCACAACATGTAAATACTCCCAGCAAAGTCACTCCAGTCATCATAGTGGCTATATGTATGAATTCTGCAAAAGAAAGGGAGATGACATTCACCAAGAATGAATGAACAGAGTTCATTAATTCTTAAGACTTCTAAAATATTAATAGGACTTCCAAACAACTTTGCTTGATTATGCAGGGTCCATTCAATTTGTTGAGAAGTTGAGAAGATAGGTGGAAATTCTTACATTACTATATGTATCCTTCTTCCTAAATCAGAACCTGTACTTGTTTATTTTCCCACACTGAATTATGAGTACGCTTAGAAATTAATTGTGATGGTGTTTGCAGGGGTCTTAGGATGAGGGAAGAGATGAGAATCTTGACTCTATGTTTCAGAAGGCTTGGTTTGTTATTTTATGATATATATTATATTAAAAACAATACTAAAAGAATAGAAGAAGTGATTTTATCAGAAGGCTAGCTAAGAATAGAAAAGGAATGAAATAACAAAAGTTTGCCTCAGACCGAGACAGTCTAGACAGCTGGACTGTGATTGGTCATTAATTAGAAACAAACACATGAAACCAATCACAGATCCACCTGTTGCAACTACAGCAGCAGATAATCAGTGTTTACACTTTGTTCTTGAGGCCTCTCAGCTTCTCAAGAAGAAAAAATCCTAAAAAAAGTATTTTTTGTAAAACATGTCAGTGACAATTAATTACATTAAAAAATATCCGCAACATGATAAAGTTTCACAGAATCATAAGCAAAGCAGTTGCTTCAGAAAATTTTTAATGTCTGTAGCAACTGATGGATGATTTTGGCCTCTGCCTATCTGAAAACATCTGAAGCAACTTGGTCTTTACAATGTGTCCATCAGCCAAAAACTGCATTTCAAACGTTTACCATCAGTAGTAAAGGGATCATATACTGAATAACACATTAAAATACATCTTATTCTTGATCTATAATACTTGCATCCCAGAATACTTTAGAGTCTAGTCACAAAGCAGTTGCTAAATATTAAATTTCTTTTTTAATTGGAAGAAACTCCTTAATCTACTTTAGCATTCCTTATGGTTACTATAGAATAGTAATGGCATAATTATTTTTTGCAGATTATAAATCTCTCAACCTATAAGCATATCATAATACATGCTGAAATAATAGCTTCAACTAATAAAAGTTTGGATTTGCCTTTGTTATGAAACCATAAAAATGAAATAAAAAGTATGCAGAGTATTAAGAAGATATTCTAAAGTATTCCCTTTTGCCAAAGGTAGATACTATTAGAGACTGATGCAGGTGTGATATTTATGATCAGGGCTGAAGAAGCCAGAGCTTTGTTAATAAAATAAAGCCATTATTACAAATTCACCATCTGTAAAGCATGGGTTCCAAGAAGCAGGCAAAATACTTCAAAGTTAGGGGTGAAAGCTTTACTTATTGCTTTCAGTATAGGCAACAAACTCAGAGAAAACGTCGAGTTGAAACATGGTATAGTGGCAAACAAAGAATCAAGCAATAAAGGATAACATACATATTATCCTTTAAAAATTATAATGATTGCTGGAACATCATGGCACCAAAAGAACAAATTATGCTATGTAGTTTACGGAAATCAGAAAAAGGAGAGAGTCTTCCCATAAAATATATGTCAAGGAAAGGTACCAGTGAAGGGGGTTCTTATGATGAAAATCTGTGTATTTAAAGGTTAGTTCACTAAAATAAGTGTATGTCAGTTGTATTGTATTGCTGACTTTAGGGGTAGGAAAAAAATATTGAATGCTTAGCAAAAAAGAAGATCAAAGATGTAACTAACTTGTTATTACTGTTAATCACAATTTCTGATAATTAAATAGTATTAATTGATTATCTTAAACCAGTGCAGTGCCTTAACAATCCACATATAAAGATGTGCATCCTTTAAACCATTTCTTTCTAGGATTATGAATTCTAAAATCACACAGGAGAACTAAATTGGAAGTGATAATATACAGGAATTGTTTGAAAACATTGGGGCCACTAAACAGAAATGACAGCAATATAAATTATTTCAAAATTGCAGGAATATGACTCAAACAAAAAAACAAGTACTATGTCAAATTACAGAAAGGATTTTTTCCTTGGGTTTGTTATTTCTTTTAATAACATAACTAGTCGAAATGACCCTAATATCAAACATGGGGAAAATTAAATTTTTACTCATGATAGACATATATTGACTGTGTTACAAAAGAATTATGAAAAGCATAACTTACTACAGCAGATAATGTAAGACAAAAGTCAGTATCTGTAAATGGCAAAATCTGCAAGATTACTTGAGTCAAGCTGCTAAATCCTATCTTTTCATTTAGAAAGAATCATAAATTCTGTCAGGCAAACATTTAAAATAGAATAAGAGAATAAGAACACACACACACACACACACACACACACACACACAATTGTATACCCAGATTCTAAAAGGCAAAAAATGTATTGCTTAAGTATGAAGGAAACAAGAGGTATGTGTGGAAATGTGTGGGTCTTCAGGGCTCCCAGGGGCTTATGGGACAGACTCTGAATGATAAGGACAGAGTGATAAAGCAGTTTATTTCTTCCTGACAGCATTCATCTTAGGTCATACGATATCTTCAAGAGGAGATCTTTTCTCAGTGTTAATCCTACTGTACCATTATTTGCAGATGTCTCAGTTTATGGGTGACACCAATCTATCTGATAAGCTAAGGGAGAATACCATCAAGAGGTACCTTGACAGGCTTCAGAAGTGGGCCCAGGTGAACCTCATGAAGTTCAGCAAAGCCAAGTGCAAGGTCTTTCACCTGGGTTCAGACAATCTGAATTATCAGGAAAATCTGAGGGATGAATGACTTGAGCACAGCCCTGCAGAGAAGACTTTGGGAATAATGGTAGACAAAAAATTTGGCATGAGCCAGCCATGTGCACTTGCAGCCCAGAAAGTCAACCATTTTCTCAGCTGCAAGAAGAGGAGAGTGAGTGGCCAGCAGGTTGATGGAGGTGGCTCTCCTCCTCTACTCTAATGAGATCCCACCAGGAATATTGTATCCAACTCTGGGCATCCCAGTGCAAACAAAAACACAATCCAGAGGAGGGCCACAAAAAAGATCAGAATGCTGGAACACCACTCCTATGAAGAAAGGCTGAGTTGAGATTGTTTAGCTGCAGAAGACAGGGCTTTGGGGAGGCCTTATTGTGGTTTTCTTACTCAAAATTAAATAAACTAGGATCAGTGTTCAGAAAATAAATTGCTAGAAGAAGAAAGCTAAAATAGGAGTTTACCAGAGACAATAAATTGTCTCACAAAGTCCAATCAGGCCAAACTAGTCTCAGTCCTTGACTAATAGATTTTTTTAATCAGTGGCCGAGGACGAAAAAGGAATGGGATAGGAATACTATGAGTTTTAAGTAGGTCACCAAAAGTAATGTGTTTACCTCCAAGTACAATAAAGTAGTTTGTGACAGTGTATTAAGGCAACATACTTTTATTCAAATGCAAAAATCATTGAATGCTTCATTGAATGAAGTATTGAAGCATCATGAAGAAGTCTGATGGAGGAGAAAACATCAAAGTAGTAGTACAATTTGGTGTGTAATTTTTAGGTGGTCTTATGAATAAGGCCATTCATATAATATCTTCTATAAAATGGTGCATAAGGAAGCCTGAATCCAGAGCATTAATCAGGATATCTTAAGTACAGAAAAGTAAAATCAAGCAAACAAACAATATGAAATATTATAAATAATCATATGGCAATCCAGGGACTAGTTTTAGGAAATTTACTGCTAATTAAATAATTGGAATAATCTTCAATACTCTAAGATATTTTCAGAAGTATAGAGCCCCTTAGATCTGTGCACTGGACAGTTGTTGCTATGCTATATATTTCAGTGCATTTCTGTTGAACACTGGAGAGCTGTGCTGGGACACTGCCAATGAACTGCCCAATCCTACACGCTGGCAAGGTCTCCAGGATCACTTTCAATATATCACAATCTTTTTTATATAAATAAATATATATGTATATATATATATCTCCATAAACTTGTGGGTTCAGAGAGCAAAGATAAATTACCTTAAGACTTGTGACAAGGAAAAACCTGGCTGGTTAGCAGAAGCCTGTATCTACTAGAAGAATATTCTAGACCCTTATATCTGGCTTTTCTTCAGCCTTGAAGAGAGCAGATTAAGCAACAAGACTAACTAAAGGTTGCAGAAGTTAAACCTCACACTTGTAAATCTAGTTAATTATGACATATATGTTTGTTTTTACAGCACATTTGGTGAGAGTGGAGCAGGAAGGGATACACATTAGTAAGATCCAAGTGTAAAGGCTGTAAAGGTCATTTTTGCTTGATTTTCAGTTTTTAGTCAGTTAAGATTCTTTGGATCTTTCTGTACTGAAAACTACCACAAACCCTTCCTAAATGTATTTAGCTGTTCTTGGCCTAATCCCATGGCAACTCATTTGTAACCATCCATTAAATTAGCATAGCACCTTTTACCCTTAAAATTCTACAGTTTACTATCTTAGACAAGCCAAAGCTTTAGGAACTGTTAATTAGGAGTTACAGGACTTAATTAAGACAGATGGAGAAGAAGGTTCTCGAACATCATCTTCTGTTGTTGCATGTATTTCTGTGTAAAATTGCTGTTGGTTTGCTAGAAATAACAGAATATATTGGTTTGAGAATCTATATAGCACACAGGAAGAAAAATATTGAAGTTGACTTGCGTGGGCTTTTTTGAAGTATGAAGCAGAAAAAAAATTTACTTATGTCCTGTAATTCAGGTAGTGTTACATAAAACAAGCAAACAATTTCCAAGATTTCTGACTATGCTATTTAGCCTGCAGAATCTTCAGTCTCTACATATTTTCAGTGCACAGGTGTTAAAAGCATTTCTAAATATTAGGGTATCTTCCATCTCCTAGTGAGAATCCACTTAGAAGGAGGAAGACTGGATAAAGCTGCATTTTGACTAGAAGAAGCATTTTCAAAATATATGTCTTGAATAAAGTCCTTGTAAAGAAAAATGTGGCCAGTTTTTAACCTTTGTCAATGGATGAGGTATTATTGCAGATAGATAGATAGATAGATAGATAGATAGATAGATAGATAGATAGATAGATAGATAGATAGATATTCCAGGTGACTTTTGTATGTTCTCTCAATTCAGGAGAAAAACATCTGTCTGATGAATCAATACAGATATATGTAGATATATCAGGCAAATATTTTCTCTCTCAAATAACTTGTTCGGAACAAAACTTTATGCTTGCTCAGAAATCATCTTCCCTGTTAAGATAAAGTTATCTACTGCATTTATGAATATACTGTTTGCAATTTAATCTTCCAAATCAATTTTAATTTTTAAAGTGAAAAATGTTATCGAAGTCAGAAAAATATCTTCTGATAAGGTAAATGGAAAAATCTACGTAAAATCACTGAGACATCCGACAAACCACCTAAATCTAAATTCAAAGATATTGGAGGTGTGATAGAGTAGCCTTTCATATTATGATCATGACTATGGAACAGATGTGTGTTTTTTTCATCTTTATTGCAGCTTCAAGGTTGCACTTCATTCATAGGAAATGTACAGTGGAAGTGAGATCCAGTCTGTAGATATAGCCATAACATGCAAAGATTAAGTTTTCCTGTAAGGTGATCTAAAAGAAAAATTGGTGTCCCTTTATTCTGTCTTGGTAACTGAAGGAGATAGGCTTAACACCATTATGCTGCTTCAGAACAGTGAGTAGATTCTACCTCTGATTAACTTCCTTAGTTATAGGTCCAGATTCATCGAAGTTAGTGACACTTTACTCTTTTTACTTTGCTTGAGCTAATTACAGAGAATTAGAATCGAGAGCCTTGGTTGCCTATTTACCTAAATAATGTAAATGTGATAGAAAGGTAGGCAGATAACAGGGTGACGTTGATAGCCAAGTAGTGCTAAAGATCAGTTGTAGATTAATAAATACTCAGAAACCAAGGAATAAAATTCATAATTTTGAAGAATTATCCCTTCCTTAAGTCACTACAGATGTGGGTGTAGCACTAAAATAGTGCAAGTACAGCATAACCACAATCTCTGCACTACATATTTTCCCTTAAATTTTAGATCACAAAGTGCAATGGCATCAGTTAAGCATGATTACAACCAGTTCTTTGATGTATTACTGTACGTTGGTTATATTAAACCATTTCTTGTTTCAATCAGAAGCAGAAGAGATCACTTAGTGATGGATAAAAATACAGTAGAGACAAAGAGATGGTAGAAATAGTGTGACCCTTTTAAGTTTTTATTTAATATATTTATGACCTATATTTCTTTGGGTTTCAAAGACAGTCAAAGGGTAAAAAAATTTAGAATTATACAAAAAATCTGAAATGACAATTATATCAGTATCTGTATAAAATAGAACTTATGTAAACTGTGGTTTTCATTTTAGCATTTTTTCTTCAGCTTCCTAAGTCACAAAAGATGTAGACACCTTCTTATATCTATCCTTTAAGGTGATACAGTATATTGATTTGACACATCCTGAGACCTAATAATCAAGTACATGTTTTTATGATTGGCTGATGTTGCCTTGTGTCTGGCTGCCTAAAGAATGTTAAGTTGACTGAGGTCATCTATAGCCTATAGATAATCTACACAACTAATAAAAATGCTAAATAGACTGTCAATCTGTTTTCCAATCATATCAAACTCCCTAATCCAATTTGTAATTTACAAGATGAAACTAATCTTAAAAAAAAAAAAAAAAAAAAAAAAAAAAAAAGTGTGCTTACTAGAAGGGAGTGATATATTACCCATACTCATCTAGCTGCATTTTAACATTTGAGCTTTCTATTGAAAGGCTATGATAATGAATATCATAGCCTGGTAAATTTTTAACAGATTTTTATGGACAGAACATTGTACTGGTGATCATTATCTGAAAAAAAAAAATAAAAAGCTCAATCTGAGGCTCAGATATGTGGAATGCATTACTTT
Organism: Haemorhous mexicanus; assembly: GCF_027477595.1. Taxonomy (NCBI): domain Eukaryota; kingdom Metazoa; phylum Chordata; class Aves; order Passeriformes; family Fringillidae; genus Haemorhous; species Haemorhous mexicanus. The sequence goes on from NC_082341.1 coordinate 127,733,949, forward strand.
ATAACCTTAAAAATCCATTTTGTGCTTTCTCATAAGGTATTTCCAGCTGCAGATTCAGATCTGAGGATGGTATCTGGCTAAAAATATACATTATAAAAATAATAGTAATATTTTGTACTGCATACAGTAAATTCCAATTTTTTTTCTTTTGCTGATCTGGTAAAATATATATTTCAGTTTAGTGAACTTAGAAATATAAAACATAGGAACTGTGACTATAGAATACTGTATTCCAGTTCCATGACAAAACTAAATTTAGTGCCAAATCCAAGATCACCCTTCTCCAAATCAGTAGGTATTAGCAAAGAATCCATGGTCCAAAAGTTCACAATATTGAAGAGTATTATATTTTCTTTAGATGTGCATCTAAAGAAACCTACATTTAAAAAAAGACTAGGAATTTCATCATTAGTCAGATATTTTCCTAACTTCAGATAAGCTTCGTTAAAAGTCACATATTGTAGTAACTTTGATGAAGACTGACTGATAAATTGTCAGTCTTGTTCAGTTATGTGAATACAGATTTTGTAGCATAAGCCATTCTGCAGAAAGTTTCCATGACTTTCTGCTATAAGTCCTTTAAATCAGATAAATTCCCAGGGAGATGTGGCCATTTCCCAATTTACAGTTAATCAATACATGTTACATTTATTTTCAGTTTGCTTCTTAGAAATCAAATTCCTGAAATAATGTGTTTTTAGTTTAGAACGTGAAATATTGACTCTGACTGTTTTTAATTATGTCATTAATATGAAACAAACATTTTTGTTTGAATGTAAGAATCCCATTATTTAGCCTCTGTTTCCAGTCGTAAGGCTGGATATTACAAAACCAGAATAAGTAGTTAAAAATTGTTAGGCTGAAAATTTGCTTTGGCTTCTGGTGACCTGTTATTCAGACTGGGGAACTCATGGTATTTTCCATATAGCCTAATCTCCCCATTTGCTTTTACACAAAAACCAGAGAGAAGGGGAAAGTTTGCAGTGTTGGGTTCACACACCTCATCCTAAATTAAGAGGCAAGAGGTTCTCCCACACCCCAGCCATGCTCTGCTGTTAAAGTCTAACTAAAAGAAATAAGTAATATTTTGCTTACTAGAAGAATTCAGTTATATGCACTGGTTTAGGAGAGGAATTCACAATACTGTTCAAAGTGCTCAACTGCCATATACAGAGAATGCAAAGAGCTTCATACTTCATGATAAAATGTCAGGTGTGCATGAGGAAGGATTCAAAATGAATAAACATTAAATTAAACATAAATTAAAGTAAAAATGTTGATGTTATTTTTATTTGCTGAGTATTTCTTCAGACAGCAAATTCTACATAAGTGAAGTTGTCAATTCTTTTAATTTTCAGCCTTTTGGTAAGATACACACAATTTCTTTCCCTAAATGTCTATATGTCTATTACCATATAATCCATTAATATATCATGCCTGATTTCTACCATCACTTCAAAATGGAATAGAACTGCCAAATTTTCCTTTATTTTATAGTCACATATGAGGGTCACAGCTCATGTTTTACAGCCTAATTTCTTAATTACTCTTTGGTGGATCCTTTAGAAGTAATGTATAGATTTCCAGGGCCTTTCAGAATGGGAACATTCTGACTTCAGGTAAATTTTGATGTCATTTGCAGATATCTTGGCACAGTTATTCCTTCTTAAAAAAAAAAAAAAGCTTTTTTTTTTTTTTTTAAGAATAATGAACTTGATTGCAGTTTTGGTTACATTCATTGTAGGGGAATTTAAAAAGCTCACCAAATATAAAACAAAGGGAATTTTAAAAGTGCATCACTGAAAAGCTGTGAAGAGGCAGAATTAATCTCCATTCTCAGTGATGGATTTTAATACAAGTAGATTCTGCATTATACTTCTTTACAAAATAAAGTTATTGAAACCTCCTTATGTAACACATAAATATTCTTTTTCTTAACTTCTTCTAGATACTGTAAAATCCGTGCTTTTTTCAGGCCTTTCAGCTTTAGGAATTGTCAATGCTATGACCATTTCAGCTGTAGTTGAATCATTGCACACATAATCTCATGAACTAAGGATCATTTAGAGCAATTATTTTCTAGGTGAGGTAGTTTAATTTGCAATAAAACATTCTAAACTGCAACTCATGAAAAAATTAAAAAAGTGATAAAAATTTCCTTGGAAATTTCTTAGTTACAGCTAAAGTTTGCATACTCCTTAAACGGCAGGACAAGAAAAGAAATGTCGCTTCCTTTCTTCCTATTTGTCCAGCTAGAAATATCTGATTGTGATTTCAGCCCCACAGAAAGATAAAGGTAATGCCTTCACCCTTTCAGTAGCAGAATAAAGGCAAAAAAGAACCTGGTAGGTCTTAGGAAAACTTATATTCGTTCTTGTTTAGGACAGCCAATCGGTAATGTTGGAATACTTCCTGAAAAAGAAAAAGAAAACTCATTTTACCTAAATGTGAAGAATTTCACCTTACACTGGGTGATACCTAATGCTGTGATCAACTCCCAGATGCTGTGTCTGAGGTGATTTTCAGTAACTTCCTTAAATTTTATTTGGTTCTCAGTAGATAAGAATAAAAATATCCTGGCTTTTTCCCTTCCTGTCCCTCTAATTGGCAGAATTTCAACCCAAGGCTTTAGATGTCTGACTTTCATTTCTTCGTGTGTGCCAGGAGTAGTTTTTGGCATCTGGCACTTTAATAATAATATTTCCAGTGACCAGGCATTGGAGAGAATCAAAGAATTGGCACTGTATTTTGTAATTTTCGCAGAAGCATTTGATTTGATTGACTCTAGAATGCTGATTAGAGGAGATAATGCTATGATGCTCTTGAGGATAAGTCACTTAGCTCAGATTCATGACTGTTTAACAAGAAGAGCACACAGATTTGTTGTACAGGGCAAGGAATCTGGCTTGGCTGAAATGGACTGTGATGTCCGCCAAGACTCAGTCTTCAGACCATGTTTATTGAATTTATTTGTCAATGATTTATTCTTGATTGTATTAAATCTATTTTACAGCTATATAGATGATGCAATGTTACAATATGGTTCTAATTCATTGGCCATGGTAGAGAAGGATTCACATAATTTATGGAGTAAACTTTAAAAGGAAAGCCTTTTCTAATGAACAAGAGAACTGCTAGCTATTAATATTTCCAAACAAACCCCAAAGACTTTGCAGTCTTTACTCAGTAAAAAAAAAAAAAAGAGAAAGCCCTATGCTGAAATACATACTTAAGTAATGACTTAAGGATTGGATCAACACTGTCTAGTTAGTCTTGAGCAATTTTGTGTTGAAATGCTGTTAATTGGAAGCAGGTATCACTTTTAAAGGTAAGAAGTCCACAGAATATATTGTACTTAAGCAATAGATGAAGCAAGAAACAAAAAATCTGCAATGTGCTGTCAGAATAATGTTGTATAAGTTAAGAAGTAAGACAAACAGACTGTGATATTGATAAAAAGCTATGTAGATTTGTTTTATGTTAACACTATGGATAGATAAAATCCAATTTTGCTTTAGGCAAATTTTCAAATTTGTAGCTTGACAGAGTATAAGAACACATCACTGCAGCTTTTATGTGAATAAGTCAACTTACTTCCTCCTCAGTGAGTCTGGAACTATGCAAATTTATTTTATGTTTGGAGAGGCCCCTGGTTATATGAAAACAATGTTGTTGTTTCTTTTAGATTTTAATTTAATATTCTGAGCCTTGGAGGGAGAAATCATCATAGACTCATTTACCCTACAGTCAATGTGACAGTATGGGAGGATACATTTAATGCCTTAGCAGTAAGCATTTTGAACAGGCATCCAAAGGTGATAAGAACTAAAATAATCTTTAGAAAAATTCACCTGCATCTTAATTGAATATTTAAAATCTTTCTCAACTGAGAATAAATTATGTAATGATGTAAGAATTATTTGATTTTATACTTCCTTCTGCTTAATATTACCACATATTATTGGATAGGAGTAGGGCAAGTTTCTTGCTGTGAAAGTCATTTGAGATGCAACACAAAGCATTGTACATTAATGAGATTTTATTATCTCCTGTGCCGATATTTTTATGAATGAAAATATAAAGGCATATATTTCTTTAAAGCAGGTGCTGGTTGAGACCTTCATTTCATATTGTCATCCTCTGTTGTATATAAAATTTTTAATGCTTTGTATTTTCATATGGATATTTTAAAAATCAAACAGTTTTTATATGCAGTGAATGAATTTTATATGAGGGTATCTGTTACAACACATTCCTTCTTCAAGGCAGAAATATTTAGATGCATCTCCTGTCTCTTATTTTTATGTTTCAGGTTTTGGTTTGAGGGATTTTTGCAATTTTTTTGACCTATGGAGATACCCCACTTGATAAATATCTATGCCACGAAAATCTTATGCTTTGTTTAATATTTTAAAAAGTAAACAGGATTTCCTAAGTCTTGGATGCATGAGTTAGTGATATCTAAGCCCTCTGTAAGTACTACAAATGTTGGAAGATGCTAATAATAAAAAGGATGTAAAATGCATTCATTTTGAAAAATAGTGCTCGTTCCATTTATCTGTAGACACGATTATCTCATCAAACTTCAGCCTCAGAACAAACAAAAGAGGTTTAGCTCCAAATTTCAGTGACACTTTGATACCTGCAATCAAATAATAAAATTATAAATGAAAGTATGTTTCCATGTACACATAAAGCTGAGAAATGCATAATTTTTTCATAACTCCAAGTGTATTGAAGTCAAGGCTTAGCTTAGACAGTCTCTGTCATGGATGTTTATCAGGATTACTGTTTGCTCTGCCTTCCATCCTGTCCTCACCTTACTTTTTACTATATTGTCTTCTTCTACCATAATTGAGAAAAATTGAGAAAATATGAATTCTGCTCACTAGAATATCTTATTCAAAACAAGAAGCTCCAATAATAGAAGAACTCTTCTATAGCCACTGTATGCTAAAAGAGATTAATCCTATCTTGGGAGAATATTGGTGGCATTGCTCCTTGTGTGTCACCAGCCTGTAGTCATATGTACATAAAAAGGTGCTTAGTCTTAAAAGTGGGTTAAAAAAAAAAAAAAAAAAGAGTCTAGGCTGGTTTCAAAGTTCTTGCAGTACGGATCCTGGCTAGTGAAGAAGGAAAGTCCTGGTGGTCAAGCAAGTTCCTGAATTTAAGATTCAGCTCCATGGAGTTGGCCTCAGGGGAAGAGACAGAGGTGCTCCTCATTATCTTTTGCCTGACAGTTTGGTTGCCTTAGTCAAGCTAAGGATAAGGTTGGCAAAACTTTGCTCTTAAACAATTATATTTTTAGATTTTCAGATTTTTAAGATTTGCTTTTTAAAACTTTCTTTTTATCTACAGATGATATGGTTTCCTTCAAATTCTTTAAATACTTGTTTACACACTTTTTATCTTTGCCAGTTACTTTGAAGATCTTTTGAGAAGATTGCTCTTTGAGTGATAATGAAGGTAAAGATACAGAGTGTTTAACCATTGGAAACTATCACGACTGAAGGTAAGCATAAAAAGAAAATCTCCCTCTTAAAAAGCAGATTTTCTTCCTTATGAATTCACTCATCAAAGACCTCTTGCACATGCTGAATTTCTGTTTACTGTGAGCTAGGTTTTTACATCTGCAGGAGATCAGGTTATTGAAACTGGGGGTTTGAGAGGTTTTTTTACCAGAAATGAAAATGCTATGAGCAGGTCAGTTGCAGATCTATTTCAACACCTCTTAGGCAAACTAATTTTTATGTTCAGTTTATACCTTAATTTACATTTTGTGCAATGAATCACTGGGATCACCCTAACATTTGCATGCCATGACTTTTGAATATTTAAAATAGAAGCCTTCATGTTGAATTGACAAATGGTTTGTATTAATATAAAATAAGATTTAGGAAAATCATTTAATCTATAAATGACATCTGATATTTACTGCTTTAGAGTCTGATGAAGATAGATGCACTAACTTACATGTTTATAATATTTTGTAAATTTGCAAATGCATATTTAAATTGATTGTATCCCTCTCCAATCCTTCAAATGTCACTGGCCCTCTAAGGACCTAGTTTAAAGCTCACTTTCATTAATGGAAAGACTTACAATCTAAATGTATACCCTAAAATTAAACAGAGACTAGGAACACTCCCTAGCTCTGGAATACTACTCTTTCTATTGTTCAAGCATTAGTATGTTCCTCAGCCTGACTTGAGCCTGTGCTAGATAGTTTTGAAATTCCTGGCAGATCAGGAGTTAGCATGAGCGAGTGAAAGTCTTGAGCAGACACATTGTTATGGAGGGTAAAAGAGTTAGGTCATTCATGAAAGTGTGGGACTGTGTCAATTGGCTTTTGTGTCTCTTTCCAGGTACCCACAATGTCTAAACAAACAAGTTTGGGGTGCTGGGTTTTCCTGTGTTCTCACAGCCTTGCACTGTAGTGACTTTCATGTGTAAGGTTGTGCTTGAATAGAATGGGTCAGAGGCTCATTTGGATCAATAAGAAATTCTTCCTCAGAATGTCCCTTCTAGTCCAAATTCCTAATTCTAGCAGAATCTAATTCCTAATTCTAGTAGAATTCCTAATTAAGAAAGTACACAATTCTACTACCTCATCCAAGAACAATAACTGCAGGGGGGAGAGTAAAGCCGTGGCTTAAAAGAATCAACAGCTGGGGAACCACTAGCCTCCAGCCCACTGGAGTCATCTTCTGTGACTTAACAAGGTGGTATTTGGGATCTCAGTGTGAGGCTGGGGACTGATGCCGATGTGCTGATGTACTCTAAGATCCAGGGTCAAATGGGATCAGACCTTTTAAATTTCAAGTGGTACTTTTGAATACCCAGAAGATTGGGATCCATATCCCTTTTGGGATCACCCTAACATTTGCATGCCATGACTTTTGAATATTTAAAATAGAAGCCTTCATGTTGAATTGACAAATGGTTTGTATTTGGCTTGGAAAAACAATATATTTGAAGACAAATATTAAAAATCCCTAAAAACTCAGGACTTAACTCCACTTCTTTGTATTGTATTTCTTTTTTTGATTCAAATAGCATCTTTAACGTTTTAGATTCTGACTTATTCAGAAACTTGCCTTGAATTTTAAAGACATTTTTAAGCAATAGGAAAGGTAAGAGTCATATAGAAGCTCTCTCTATGCAACTATGTGTGACTGTGTATAAAAACTCCGGTGAAGAAAATTATATACGCTGCAACAAAGTTACTTTTATTAATTCTTTCTAGTGTCTCAGTATTTGCTTCTTCTCTTCATGTTAAATATGTCTATTTGGAGAAGCAAGGGACTATTCATGAGGTTCTTTACAATGGGTTCATACAATTTACTTTAATGGCAGTATTTAATATCTGCAAGTTTAGACAGAATTTGGGCCTTTAACATTGTTTTATGTGAATGTAGAATGCAATTATTTATCATCTTTTCCTTCCTATGCATATTTGCTGAGGAACACACAAAGCCTTTACAGTCTTAAACCTATGTTGGTCTACAACAGATTGTACTTCTATTATACATATTTTCTAAAAAAGGTAGTGACAAATAGGCAGGCTGCAAGTTCTGAATAAACTATAGTTATAATTATGACTGAAAGCAGATACCAATGAGTCACTTTTTTGTGTGCCTCTTACACAATGTGGAGTCTAACACAGCAATAAGAATTTTGTTTGGCTATATTATGGCAAAAAAGTGTCACGTTTAATGGAACCTTGCCAGAGTGAGAAATAGTCTCAATGCATAAGTCAATAGAGTCCCTGAGACATCCTTGCTAGAATGGGAAAGGATGCATTGTTCTTTCAGTTGTGCTCATGATTCCCATGGCCAGCATGCTTCCACACGTATTCTTCAAGTGCCAAGGATTGTATTTGATGCTCCAAAATAAGAGTATCCAGGAGAATTAGTTCCTTACTAATCTGTAAAGCTAAAAAGAGGGTGCAATAGGGAAAAGTAGCATGTGTTTTATCTTGCCAATAATGTGCAGTTCAATATTCTTGCCAATAGTGTGCTCTGTGCAGTTCTCCCGTGCTTTTGTAAGGTTTATGGACAGTTTTGGCATCTGAAATCTTGATGTCTCCAGACACTTCTGCTTCTCAGCTCCTTTGCCAAGACAAAATAAATGAAAAAAATATTAATGCTATGAGTGGGAATATTCATGGAACTTCTTCACATTGGTCAATCTATCTTCCCAGTAGTCTAAAGTCTACCTCTACTATCCCTGTTGAGGAAGCCAAGGGAAAATAAGTTTTCTAACTTGCGCAAAATCTAGGTTTTAACAACCATAGTAAAAGAAGGACAAGTTTTGCCCATGCAAGTGAATAATCTCTGTAGGATACATAGGAAATGCTACAGGCATTACATTTTTCTTTTTCTTCATTTTGGTTCCAGTATTTTTGTCTTTATTCAATGGTTCTATTTTGTTTCTCATCTCACTTTTCTCCATATTTTGTTTAATTTTTTTTCTCTTTTTCCTATCTTGTCTTGTCCTATTAGGAATCTGCAGCCCATCCTGGCTCTGTTGGACTTTCACTCACAGAGCTTTCAAACTGGTTAAAAATGGACTAAAAATATCATCTGTTCCTGGCTAAAATGTGACTGTTAATTCCATATGCATTAAATGGATACTGTTTACATCTGTTTATACCTGGGCATTGCATGACGTGACCTTTTGGTTTTGGTTTCCTGCTACCTCTGACCTTGCCCTTACAAAACCTGCTTCACAACATCTGATTTGAGCAAAAATTAAGTTCTTTGTGTAGCAGAATACCAGTTTCATGCAGCATAGATGAGAATGCCGTTGTCTCATTTAAATAATACCTCTCAATAAGATGTTCTCTGAGAAAGCAAGGGGAAAATAAAGTTTTGACTGTAAATTATTGGCCAAAGACTGTTTTCTTTATGATATATAGAAGCTGTAAGGAAATGCAATCTATTTGGAGCACTTTTGTCAAGGTAAACAGATCTTAAGTTCTCTATACAATTTTCAAAAAAATTCTGTAGCAACCCAGAGATACAAAATGTTTTCATATCACTACTGATGAAAGGAGTCTTAAAAAGGAAAAGAAAAGAGTTCTCAACAAACTGAAAAGAGACCTGAAATCATTATTGTAAATATCACTAACAATCAATTAATGATATCTGAAATAAATGTGCATAAAGGAAAGCAATATAGAAATGAAATAAAATACAGCTAATATACCCAAAATTGTAAAATTGTTTTAAGAAGAGCCTTTCTCATTACAGCTGAATGTGATTTTCCAGATAAAGGCATTGTAATATGACCCTGTGTGCTGTTCTGTGTGTACAATAAAGCAAGCAAAATTAATCCCTTCCCCTGATGACCTCTAGAAATGAAAACCCATTATAGTAATAATATTTGTACTTAGGCCTTGATGTTTTTGTGCTGAATCTGAATGCCATGAAATGATTGTATACAGTGGCTGATGAGGACACATGTACAGATAAATACATAAATAATCCTCTTTATATAGGTGCAAGGTGACTTTTTAGATCTGGTATGGAAACTAGTTGAAGCCTAATAAAACTGGTAATCATTTTCTTTACTGCTTAGGCCTGAATCTTATTAGGTTGAAAAGTCTATTAGGAATGTTTCCCTTTTTAACATGGAATGTATGTAACTGGATATTGTGCACAATTTTCCTGTTTGTAAAGCTTGAATTAAGCATTGAAATTTCTGCCTAAGTTACTGGTTTTGGCATTTGCCAAAGTATATAGGATATCAAATACTATAATACATCTTTGTTACCAGTCTGTGGTTCGGTCAGCAAACCCCACTTAAAGGGTAAAAGATCTTTTAAAAAACAACATTATTTAGCTTGGAACAGGAATCAATACTCCATATGATATGGTAATGAAACACAGACTTTGCAACATATTGACGGACAGTGAGAAAGTGTGTGTGGTGAGGGGAGTGGGTGTATTTGTGTGCATGTTGGAGGGACCACAATAGTATTAATAGCCTGTAAAGGAGGTTTCTGACATTTGGTAAACACGTGAGCACGACACAGAGCACAATAGGAGCTACAGTTCAGAAACAATGCTACGTACATTACTCTGGAACGCCATTAAGTATGTGTAAGCTTTCTTCTGTCAGCATTTGTATTTTTACAGGATGTAGTAGCAAAGCATTGGCTTTGTGGAAAAGGAGGTCTAAAAAGACGTCCACATATTGTTTTACTATTCTGCTTTACTTTTAATGTTTATGTATCTTTCTGATGTGGGCTGTACATTCAAGGCAGTTCAGTTTTGCACAGTCTGGCTTTCTATTTGTCTAAGTGGCAATAAATTCCCATTGATCAGGGCTTAGTGGAAATTAGAACACCCTCCATGTGCCTCAGTCAGGGAGGCTGCTCCCAGCAGACTCTCACTCACATTAAAAGCCCACTGGAATGTTTCAGGATGGTTGGTGTTGCTGCATATTACTCCACAATGTCAATACCAGAAGACCTATTGATTTGGATAGCTTTCTTTAAATAAAATAAGTTCTTTAGTATTTGAAAATACTAAAAATGGCCACCAGAGTAAAAATAACACTACTTTCTTAGGCTGTCCATCAGCTTGGGAAAGCCTTGAATTATTGTATACTGTATTTTTTTTCAAAACCATATACTATGTGTTGTGATTTCAGTATATTAATCGTAAAGATTTATAATTGCAGACTTCATCTGAAAAAAGCCTTGAATTTATTAATTGTGATTTATTTCAGATTAAGATTGGGATTTCTTTTAAGCAGTGTGTATATGTGTTTAAAAAGGGTGACCTGAGAAAGATATAGATACATGCAAGATTTATCAGTTTTTCAGACCTGTACTACTCAATGTTGGTCAAGTAGAAGTGGCAGAGATATGGAGAGGTCTCTTTCTAATGCTGACTTCCATATGAGTGTAAGCAGGCTGCTAAAAAGTGAGAGAGGGAGGAGATATGAAAGCAAAAATACAGATATGAATTGGAAGGCAATATATGCTATGGTAATATCTGCACACATGAAACTCTTCATAATGACTAAACACCTAAGTCAGTTGCTTAAATCCATATTATAAGGAACTAGAAGTAAAGATTCGTCTGTATGACATAAAGATTGCCAATAAAGAGTGTGATTTGGCTTCAGAGGTGGTTTCTTTTTTCTAAAGAGGTTAGGAAGGCTGCAACTCAGTTATGTATCTAAGTGTGCCATGTGTCAGGATGAATATGTCATCTCTATATCAGTAGATTATAATCTAATAATATTTCTAGTATTTTTACTCAGATTGTTTCCACCCCTTCATCTGGGTTCCATTTTCCTTTGCCTGATCCTTCAGGATCCTTCCTGGTATCTGCTCATCCCTGCGTGTATGACTTACTGTCAGTAGTTGACGGAGGCTATTGAAGAGATAAACCTCCTTGGGATGGGTGAGAATATGTGGCTGCTTTTGCCTGGACATTCCTCTTCAGCATCCTTCTGCAGCTCTACTACACTGTTTCCAAATCCTAGTACTACTCTATGAAAATAATGCAACTTTCTCTTCTAGCTCAAAATGTGTTTTGTTTTTTTTTTCAAGAACAGCATCATTCATGCACAGCCAGTTAAATGAACACTTGTATTCAAATAACTTACTGATTATGCAAAACAACTCTGCCTGTTACGATACACATTCTGTGTAGAAAATTGCTGTGTTATTTGGACTGCTTTTCCCGTCACAATGAAACATACATCTGCTTACAGCTAAAAGTCCAAGGGCCTGATTTAGTAAAAATTAGTGATCCATCAGATTGATGGGCAATCTGCAGTCTTGGTGCCTTGAAATTTCTTGCATCAGTCACCAGATCATGATTTACTAATAGGGTTTCAGGGCTTGCAAAATAGCACAACTCTAACCACATATTAATATTTAATCTGGCATCTTAAGTGCACCTAACAAAAGACCCCAGAGCTGCTGACAGGACCCTACATTGTGAATTTCTTTAAAAGGAATTGAGCATTTCCATAGCGGTTTCATGTGGAAATCTGAAACAAGAAGAAATACATGACTTAAGCCCTGCTCACGAACTTACAAGCTTCTGAATATCTTTTCTTGAAAAACTGTTTATAGTCTGGGGGTTTTTTCTAATCTAGCTTCATTAACATATGACAGAACTTCCTTTGGCCATTTCACTGTCCATAGCTTGCTATTGCAGAGAAATTTCAAAATTTCTATACCATGTGCAATTAACATTCTGTTCTTTTAACGCTTAATCCACTTGGCAACTCTAGAAAGGTACTAAATGAGGTTAAAAATGTATAGCTCACAAAGACCTCTTTATAACCATGAAATTTAGTAATTGAATCTGCACAAACTTAGCAAATTGGGCCCTCTGTGTTTTGTATTGCATTTTAAAGTAGCCAAAATAGGCAAGAAGCTGAATTACATATTGACAATGTTTCTACCATTTCTTCCATTTCATAGTTTAAATAGAGCAATAGAGTGATTTAATAAGCAACTTCTGCTGCTGTCAGATGAATATTCTAATTTTACAAAATGTATATAGTGCATGTCTAGAAAAGCGTTTATTGTTTTCTTCCATTTTCATATGCCATAATTTATGAAATATGTTCCCAACACCACCTGTAATAACAGAATGTTTATTAGTGTGCAAATGAGGGTTATAAATGATGCTGCTTATCTATGGAACAAAACACAAAAGACAACTTATTAGCAAAAGACAAATTGCTCAGCAAATTTCAATGAGCTGCTATGTTTGTCATGAAAAAAACCTTTTATTTGCACAGATCAATGTTTTTATAATCCATTTAAAATAATATACTTGCCACTAGGTGGCTATTTCTGATCAGATCATTTTACCATTTTAATTACATTTTTAATATCCTGGCTGCATAAACAAAGATAAATTACAAGCCTTGCACAATCTGGCTGCTAGCTCAGGCACAATCTGTAATAATATCAGCTTTTGTTTGTGCCTCCTCTAATTAGATTCTGAAATCTAGGCTTTATCAATCAATAATTTTAATTTCAGAATTGCCTTTTGATCTTACATTTCGTGTTTGTTTGCAGAAAATGATCAGTAGGACAAAGCTGATAATTTATGCAGAAACAATCTCTCAGCAGAGTTACAAGCGCATTCCTAGCCATCAACACAACCCGGCAGACTAAGCTTGACACAGGTCTAATTAGCATGCAGATATGTGTCGCCTCATTGGCAATTCAAATTGCTTTTTTATAATGTACCTCAAATTGTGCTACTCAAACATTGTATTTGATTTCCAAAGCCCCCTGGGCATCCCATAATGTCTCCCTTCATCCTGGGTACGAAGCATTTATTGAACAATCTGCTTCGACTCTGGCTATCTTTTCGAAAGCACCCAAACATCATAACCATGGGACCAGGTTTTCCTCCTCATCCGACAGCAACTTGTTCTTCTGCAGAGTGGCGGATGCCACGTCCGTAGGTTCGGCGATGATATGTTACCTTGTGAGCTCCTGCTCCCACGGTGGCTGCTCTATAGAGGGCTTCATTCCTGTGCCACTCATCTAAAAAGGGGGAGGATGTCTACAGAGCACACATTAATATGCGGCACATAACCACGTCTCTGAATGCCAGCCTTCCATTCTTCATTAAACAAAATGGCTGGATTGCAGTGATTGTTTTCCCCTCCACGCGCGCGCGCGCACAGGCACACACACCACGCACGCAGGCACATACCCACACACCCCCCACATGCACTCTGGCTCTCTCCTTTTGTCCCTCATGCACACGCATTCACACACTCTCACACACACATACACACTCTCACACACACACACACACACACACACACACACACACACACACACACGTAGCGTGTCACTGTTGGTGCAGCGAGTTACGTGTGAAAAGTTATCTGCGGCATGCATGACACGCAAGGAGATTCCTGCCAACGTCAGGGCCCTTTTTTGCCATGCAGCAACAAGTGGCAGAATCAATGGTTGTACAGTTATTCAGCAATGTAATTCATTTCACTGGCTTTGGCTCCCAGCCAGATCCGCCATCTGTCTCTTGCTCTCCCTCTCTCTCTCTCGCCTGAATTTGTCCTACATTTCGTAATGTTACGTGCTTGCCATCCTTATTCTATGTCAGAGGTACAGCACGAGCCTCACCCCCGTTCCGACGTGGAGTTCTGTGAGTTCGGTGGCACTTTGGATATTCCACTCCAGTGCCATAGGAAGAAAAGGGTAAGGAAAGAACAGAGGGATAGCTGCAAAGAGAATGGTGCTCTTCTATCTGAAAGCCAGTGCCTCCGCTTTTTATTTAAAGCATTGATATGGATCTGTCTCACATGGGAACTTTTCCTGCTTCGTTAGAGTATCTTCGTTTTCTTTATTGGATGCTGGCACTGTACGCCACTGCACAGCTCCGTGGAATGCCTGCTGTTGGATACTTGCAGATCCCTGCCACCAAGCAACCTCCTGCATTGGAAATCGGGTGACTACTCCAGGATCTTATGCGTGCTTGCTGTTTGAAGCTGCAGAAAAGTGAATAATCAATTAAGTATTGATTTCTTGTAAGATTTGGTAAATTTCAAAGGCAAGACAAAGAGGATGGCTTAAGGAAAGCACTGCAGGGACTTGGCGTAAATTAGACAACTAACAGCAGTGCAGAATAAAATAACACCTCAACTGAATATTTCCTTGGAAGAATTAGCACTAGCTATTGGAAGACGATGGTGGATTTAATCAAGACGGCAGGCACGCTTGAGTTTTAACCGTGAACCTGAAAGAGGAGCTAATTATAACCACCTTTTTATATGGAGCTAATTTGACTGAATGGATGCAAATGTGCTTTATTTATGGATGAAGAAGCAAGCCTTACAGCATTGACTTTGGGATCATCGCATATGCTAAGCTTTGCAGCTTCTCTAAAAGTCAAGCCTACAGTACATTTTTATTTACTGAGAAGGTATTTATATGTAAGCATAAGCTAGCCGTACCAGAGATTCATCAGAACAATGTACTGTGTGGCACCGAGGATCTAATTATAATTTTGCAGCATTTCATGTTTTCTCTAATTTGGTACTTTTCAACCCTCGCTTGTGATGGGCTATAAATGGGACAATAAATGTATGATTTAAACTGTTGTGATTTTCACTGTATAGTTTATTAATCGTACTGTAGTTTTCTTAACGTGTTTCTGAATTATTCAGCAGTAATTTATAATGAAAGAAGCAGAAATGGTGGGGTGGTTTTAAATTCATTTATAATCTTCTCACAGATCTAAATGTACAGGTTCTACCAGCCGATGAGCTCTATAATTATGAAAGAATGTTAAAATTTTCAGATAAATGGGGCACTGACTTTACAATGGGCACAATATTGTATAATCAGTAAAAGGAGGATTGTTATGTTTTGACTCTGTGGAGAATGGTCTTGGTTAGTTAACTCCTTCTATGCTGATAATGGTAAGCAAATGTACTTTATATAAGAAAATAGGGGGGGAATGTGATGTACTGGTTTGATGTTTTGCTAGTCTGAAACCTTAGCATATTTTTTTTCCATTTATTTCCATTTCTGTTACTTTTCTTTTCCCTATTTGCTTCTCTGGGTTTTGTCGAGGCTTTTTTTTCCTCCTGTCTTGCAATCTACATTCCCTGAGCAACCACAGGAACCAAGTTACATTAAGCTTCAACACAAAGACGATGTAAGAATAATGAATCCTCATTTGCATCGACATTTGTATTCAGATTTGCCAGGCTATAAACTTGGCAGATCAAGCGGAATATTAAGTAGAGGCTTCCATGGTAAATTGCGACTCTTGCAATTGCTGAGTCGTTTTTCCTATTTTTTGCATGCGTGTGTGTGTACGTGTGTGCGTACGTGTGTGTTTGTGTGTGTGTGTGCATGTGTGTACACGTGTGTGCATGTGCACATCTGTAGTGCCAGGTGAAGTCTCATGACTACTTGGTTTCTGAGAAGCACATTGGCCCCCTTTCTCTCTCAGTATATGATGTCAGTTTATGCAAAATGAAGCAGGAATACTCAAGCAGTAAACATTTTAGCTGAAGATACAGTGTGACATATGAATTAAGAATTCACTTGCTTTTCTAGAGACTGTGTGAAAGAGTTAAACAAATAGATAAACACTATTGCAAAATCACACAGATCTTTTGCATCAGCTGGAGGTTTGATTTCACTGCCTGTAGAGCCCAAAGCAAAAACTCTGAGGTAGTGTTGAACATACCTGCTGCATTATGCTGTTTTATTTGTGGTGCTGCTGCATGTGTGCATGTATGTTTCCATGAAAAACTTTGGCCTTGGTGCACCTACCATCAGCTGCTCTTCACTTTGGTTTGGTTGGGCTGTCTCCAGCTTTACAGCAGTATGTGCAAGAGCTAAGTTGGCCCTTCTCTTCCAGAGCTGGATATCAAACCTTTTCCTTCACTGATATTTGCTGAAGAAAAAGTGGTCTCACATAATCCATTTCCTCAAGAAAGTGGAAACCTCTGGATGGATGTCTTTCAGAATTAATAAATGCAAAAATTGAGCATTTACCTTATAATTCTCCTGTTTAACTTTGTGTTATTGAAGGTAATTTGTTTCAGAATCAGTGAAAAAAATGCTCAGTCAACAAGGGCTAAAGATGCCAAGACCCACTTTTGCTATCCACAGATTTTCAAGTATTTCAACACAGTCCTCTGGAGAGAATTTAAGAGTGCCACTGAATTAGGCAATGCAGGAAATGATCAGGCATGCAGAAAATACTTCCAGTCTCTTCTTCTTGTATGCATCCCCTTCCTACAACTTCCATAACCACAGACCTAGCAAGAATGCCACTACAGTCCACAGTGTGTGTTTTCACAATTTATATTTGGCTTCTATGTTAAAAATGTACTCTTATAGAAAAGAAATCCTGGAATTTGTTCCAGTCTTTTCTAAACAAGTTAGAGGACTGACTTTAAAAACTTAATCTGTTGATGGTCATTTAGCAAATCCATTGAAAAGCAAGTGCAATGCAATGGCTGAACCTGTTGTAAACAATATTATACTGTAGAAGTATTGGCTACAATTTCAGCTGAGAAAGCTGTATCAGCTTTGTTTTCTATAAAAATACACAAACCCCTAATACTGTTTGGATTTACTTTAATTTTGTTTTTACTCTATAATGGGATAATTGATCATGCAGGAAATGGTCTGTTGTAATGCAGTGTTCACTGAAGGAGGAAGATGATGCTCTGTTCACATAGAACAGCAACTTGTGGCAAGCAAAAGCAACCATGCATCATTACTTGTTTGCTATTTCTGAGAAGCTTCATAGCTATATTCTTTTATTGTGGGTGAAAGCATGGAATATGGTGTTTCTTTCCTTTGAAAGACTTTTCTGAGCTACATTTCCAAAACGGTGTTTAAGGGAGAAGGGAAAGGTAGAACTTGCAAGGTATGTTCCCATACTTTGCTTCCTTATGCATATCATTGCGATGAAATTATATTAAACTTTGTTGTTTGGGTTCACATATGTACCTCCCACTAATTGTTTTGAAAATTTGCCCTAAAACAGCTAAAAAAGTTTCTTTTTCTGAGAAAGGAAAAACAATATCTCAGTAGCTTTCATAAAAAATTAAATAAAATTTTAAAAAATTGAAAATATATTTAAGTTCCAAATTTATAAGGAATAGCAGATTAATAAACGGCAATGTTTTTGTTAGAGAGGCATTTGCAATAGTCATTCACTAAGTGAATCCTTTGAAAAATTAATACCTTTGGGGGTTTCTTTGTCCCCATAAAAAACTCCCCAATTTCTTGATCCTTGACTATTGAACCCAAAGAGAGAAGAGATGAATGAAAAGTACTTTAGGTTCCAAAAAATTTAACACATTCACTGACAAAAAGATAAAAACACCTGGAGAAAAAAAAGGAAGGTGTGAAGCTAATATTTCCTGGGAGAAACTCCAATCCGTTGTCTGGCCTTTTATGTATACAGAGTTGTTGAGTAAAATACTGGAGTGCTACATATTTAAAAAATGTAGTGTGTGATGTATATTCACCACCACTGGACAGTGATGGCAGGCAGTCAGTGCAGGCATAGTATGTGGATGCTTTAGAAGGAAAGCTCAAGGCCTGTTACAGTATTTCAGTCTAGCTCATTGTGTTGCTAAAGAATTTAAGATTCCGACAATACAGAGCTCACTACATATAGCAAGGGTCAGATCTGCTGGCCCATAGCATTTAAAGGGAAGCTATAATTTTTTACCATTAGTCCTCTGATCAAAGATCCTTTTGTGTAACCTACTGTTGTGATGAATATCATTCAAGTGTTATATTTCTTACTGGCAGCTTGGTTGTCTGTTTCTCTCATTGGTGTGGACTTGGGACTAAACTGTAAGTTTTCTGCATCTGCAGGAATGTAGTTTCTTAAACAGTCTTTTTCAGACTACTTTGTGTATGAAACAGCATTTTGAACTTTGAGAATTTAACTGTTATATAGCCAGTAAATCATTTCCACTGCAAGTTTCTGGTTTTTGGTTAAGACAGAAATGACTTTTAAAATGAGCTAATATGTACATATGCAAACTAGAGAGTAGAAGAGATAACAGACTGAGACTCAGAAGCGGCTTTTGAGCTTTCTTTTCTATAAATGATGAGAGTTAAATCTTTCTTTCCAAGGTGAAACACCTGTTCTGCTTTGTTCTTCCTTCAGTGGTACGTCTTTTGAGACATCAAACCTGTAATCTCTGTGCACATTTCAGTAATATACAACTAAAAAATTGAATATTTCGTGCAAGATTTTCTAGTTTTGCTAAAGACTTTGGTGCAAAGGTGTAATCCACTGAAATGTGCTGAATGCCCTATTTTGGCATTGAATAAAAAGTCCATGCTTTCCTTAATAAAATAATTATGCTTTCAGTATCAACAGCTTTCCCATGGCAAACCCTTTAATTTAATTGCCAGAACTGAGTTATCTATTTTCAATTTCAAGCTGTCCTTCGATTACTAGAGACTATAAATATTTTTAGATAAGGAATAAACTGGGTATGCACAAAATTCCCTCAGACCTGAGACCCTTTTTTGTGGTTTGTTACTTATTGAATCTTATATCAAATGAAACTGCAATCCTGTAATTTGTGTTTATATAGGTTCTAGCATAATAAGATTCCAGTTCTGATCAGTATCATAACATAAATAATCCTAGAAATGCATCATTTTAGACAATAGACAAGCTTTCCAGGGTGGCTGTTTATTTGTACAATCAACACTGTCTCATTTAGTTTAGTGGTTACTACTTTTGGCAAAATTCTGTGGTCATTAGTTGTGCTTTGAATTTCATTGGGAATTTTGCTTAATGAGGACAGACTTTGAGGCAAGGTCAGCTCTCTGAAAACCATACCAACCCACGCTTCATTATTGTCACAGTGAGTCATAAAACAAGCAACATGGAAAACACTTCACTCTGCACTGAACTTGGCCAGCTCTAGGGTTGAATTCAACACTTTGGTAACAAAACTCACCAACTGAGCACAGGGGAAGGCTGAGGAAAGGAGAATCTAATTTTTGAATTTTAGGTTATTACAGTGCATAGGTAAGAGAGAGGAGAAAGTTTCTGTGCAATGGAGGAACAGCAGTGGATGTTGATAAAACAAGTGCAAGGAGATGGGAATTGAAACAATATTTTTACTGTTAACCTAATTTCCATCATTAAAAGAAAGAGCAAGATGCAGAACACAAATTCCAGTCATTGCAACTTGCAATGTCTAAGAACCAGTTTCTCCTGGATTCATAATTTACATTGGAACCTGCAATGAATCATGGCACGTAGAAGTGGTCCTGGGCTGCAGAAGATAAATCTAATGACACATCAGCTATTACTAATTTAGGGCTGCCTGCTTCTGCTCTCAGTAATGTAAGTGGGAGGTTTTATGTGAACTACACTGGAAGCTGTATTTGGGCTTATTCACAATACACTGAAGTTACTTTTGCTGTACTATGCCATAGTCATAAACACTGAATTTAAATATCTGAAGTATTCTGGAGTATTCAATTTAAAGTTTTTCCATCCTGACCTAAGCATTTTCTTTATAACAGTTAGTGTAGAAGTTGATCCCTGCAGTTTAGAAAAGTATTTGATTTTTCTTCTAAAAAAATTGAAGTTTTTGCATTTGAATTGTCTAGATAATAAACATAATTTCCTCTAGAGCACTTACAAAATATAAATTAAATGCTGCAAAATAGAAGTTAAAAAGGATGCAGCTATGATATGTGTCTTCATCTTACATTTTTCAAATTCAAATTAGATTTTCCTTGCATTTGTGTCCCAGCAAACCAGTAAATTCCCTCCTGAAAATCCTTGCAGCCAGAATGATCCTAGTGAATGTTCAAGCCACAGTAAAAACATGGGGATGAGCTGATATCCCACTAATGCCTTTCAGACTCTTCTTGGCAATTAACATGCCCAGTACACCAAAAGATAGAGGGGCAGGATGTGTTGAAGCTGTTGGTCAGAAATCTGAGTCTGGAGGGAGAAGGAGAAAAGTGAAGCAGGGCGGACCCACACAAGTTGTTGCACCATAAAAATTGAAGTGAGGAGTCCTAGCAAAAGAAAAATTTCCCTAAATGTCCACTTAGATACCACAGGTAGAAGGAGACAGCAGTCTTTTAGGAAAGTATTACAAAAATGGAAGACAATACAGGAAAACATTATTTACATTATTAAGCAGTGCAACAATTTTAGAAAGAAAAAACACAAAGTACTTCCTGGAATCAACAACTGAGTTTTTTACTCTGTTTCCACAGCTTCACAAATTTTCTCAGTACTACTTTGTACTGCACTTTCAGCAATATTCTGTATCATTTTTAAGCTCCAACCATCAAAATTGTTTTCCATTTCTCATACATACATCCTACTTTGACAGCTCTTCTTCTTATACATAATGACCAGTACTGTCTGGACAACCTGCTGAAAGTGTTTCAGAGTTTCTCAGCAGGATGAAAGTTAAAAACAGAAAGAAGTTGTAATCTTCTTGATTATTTGCAGGGAGATCACAAATTGAGGCAGGAGGTTATCTTGTTCTCAATAAAAATGAAGGATTGGGAAAAAAAACTGCTTAGCATCCTGTGGGGGGTTTTAACAAGTCACCCGCTAGTTTTATCTCAGTTATGGATTCCAATCTTTTGTTCAGTCATTTTGTTCCAAATGAGTCTAAGTTCTGGTGTTTCTTATTACTTGCATTTTCTTTCCAATTTATGTTTTAATCTATTTCTACAGCAGGACACTTCCAGATGTTTCATTTTGTGAAGTGTTAGGCATCTTAAGCATATGCAGATCCTCTGACCTGAGCACCACATAGGCTTTGCTTGGAATACCTTAGTACTTTTTGAAGACTCAGTTAGCATGTTCCATATAATTAAAAACAGAGTACAGTGATGGTTATTCCTGAGTTTTGCTTTCATTGGCATTTTCTATTAAAGCAAAAATAAACCCCTAAATGAGCAAAATCCAAGATTTTGAGTCTGGCCGGATATTTGCAATTTTTTTAATTCAGATTGGTGGTGCCCATTTAAAAGAGTCATGACTGACAACACTTTCAAAAATCAGGCCTCTGTCCCAGCTGTTGAAAACAGCAGTCTCCAAACTTTAACTTGCCTTTTGAAAATACCAACTTTAGTCAATGCTGCATTTTTAACTTCATGTCTTATTTTTTTAAAAAAACAAACCAGCACTCAGGCCGAATCTATCTATTCCAAAACAAAAAATCCCCCCAACCTTAAACTGGTTATAGTGTTCATTTTGCAGTTACTATATATTGATGTGCAATTACAATGAAGATTTCTACTATTCAGGCTGTTAATATTGTAGGAAATGCAATGCAGAGAAATGTAGCAGAAACAGTTCTTATTCCTACCCCTGTAAGGGCAATACCAGAGAGAGCTGGCTTCAGCAGTGTTATAGCCAATACAAAAAGGGAGGAGTTTCTTCAATTCAAAAGAAGAAAAAATATTATCTTTTTATCATCAAATCATTTAGAAAAGAAACCACAGGTGGGAATCCTGAAAGCTTACATGAGTCAGAAAGGTCAAAAACCAATTTCTGACTTGTTGAAGACACCCTCCTGGTTCTTTGAAGTGTGATTTTTTTTTTCCTAGTGGTATTCTTGGCCAGCCAGGCAGCTTATTAGACAGTCAGACTGCTTCATGTGACTATTCTAAAGACTGTGTTGCCTTCTTATTTGCAGCACTATTTAGTTTAAGGCTTTATCTGTGAAGGTTATTTGGTTTGTATTTGGTGATATCTCTCAGCCCTCAGATTTGCAACTTACGAGCATACCAACCTCTGCAGATCCTCAAAACATGGTGGGAAACCATATAATTTATTTAATGAAGGTTTTCACTTACAGAAGAAAAAAAAATACAGAATAACATTTTAGAGTGGGGATATGCCTTTGAGTGTCTAACTGCATAACATGACATGGCCATAATAGTATACTTGGTAAAACTGTTAATAATTGCTAAGTCAAAAACTGTTAATAACTGCTAAGTCAAACAAATATTTCTAAATAATGCATCTAGTCTAAGCATTGATTTTAGTATTGCATCTCTAAGAATTTTTCTCCCCAAATATGTAGCATATCTTATATTGTAAGTAAAGCAAATGGAAAGAGAAGATTGAGAATAGATAAGGGGGGAAATCATTTGATACCCTGCCACTTCATAGCAGTCACACTTCCCATGTCAAATGGCATAGATTTTCATTCAGAAAAATTAATTTTTGGAAGGAATTGGGGGGAAAGGCAGAGTAAAAAAGTGTTTTACAGTCCTGATACTTCACCTAAATGCCTTACCAAAAATGGAGAAAATAAAAAACTAAATTAAAAAATCGTAAAAATACTGCAAAGGTAAAATCTCCTGATTTTTTTTTAATGTACAGTAATGATTTAGCAACATGTCTCTGTAATTCCTGTAGGAATCTGTAGCATCTAACAGCAAACAGGATTGGGGGAACATTCAGTGCTAGACAAGAGTGAGTCCTGAAAGACAGCTTGCATTTTTGAATTAGAAACAACCTTCCTTTTATCTGGACCTGACTGAATCAAGCTATTTTTCTTACTTAAATAACATTTTCTGAGATCCACTTTTATCTCGAAGCAGAACTACACCATTCACAAAGGGGTGAAATACCTGACTACATCTTCCAGTTCCAATTTTCTTTATGCGAAGCATTCAGAGATCTGTCCTTATTTATAATTCTTATTTCACTAAAATTTTACCTTGAACATAAAGATTTAGTATTCTTACTCTAGACATAGTAGGAACAAGTTTAGTATGAGCTAGTATGCTGTTGTTTTCTTAGAAAAGGATGTATGACATGTTGACCAGAAGCTGCTGCAGTATCAATTGCAAATGACCTAGTGAAACTTGGAGGAAAAATACACACAATCTATCCCCCAAGGGAAAAAAAAAAAAAAAAAAAAGAGAGAACCAAAACCTACTGGATTTCAGCTGAAGGTTTGCAAATCATTGTGTGAAATACTAACCTTTCATTGCACTCAACAGATCCTAGTATGTGACAGTATGAATCTTCTAATCAAGCTGCTAAAACCCTCAGGCCATGGCTTGACAACACAGTAAATCTTACTTCAGAGCTCTTGATCTAGGACTGGAAATGCCACAGCCACGTGATGCAAAGCACTCATTTGGTACAAGATCATTACTATGTCATTACTGTGTTTGTACCAGCAACCTTTTGTTGGATCAGGTGTCATTTTTCCTCCTACAGGTGACTTGAAAAATCCTATAAGAGAAGAAAGATTATATAACTGCTACACTGTATCCTTTGAGCAGTTTGGCAGTAATGCCGTGGCATATTGATATTGAACAAAATCAAGTTAGTATCTGATAGTGAAAAAATCCAGTATAAGTGGAGATAGACATTGCAGCCATTAAAAAAAAAAAAATTTCCTGTACAAGGGTATTCCAAAATATCTAAAATTGCTAGATGCACTGAAAATTCTTATATTGAAGACTCATCCTAAAATTTGTTCTTTGTTCTACCGAATGGAGCTTCCTAAAAATTTGAGTCTACAAGTTCTAACACATAGGGCTAAGTACTAGTAATATGAGTTAGATTATGCAGTGTGAGATCCTAAAAATGCTGTCCTTTGCCATATGTAAGGTAAAAGTCTGGGAGTTAATTTTTTGGGGTTATTTTTTTTTTTCAGTTGCTACCGGATGTTGACCAGAAAGTTGGAAAGGCTGACATCCTCCCACAGTAAATTCTCCCTGGTTTTCACTGCCAAAGTTTTCATGATAATCATCAAAATTTATACCAACAATTGTCCCTGACTGTGCTTAATAGTAAAACAAGATGGAAAGAACATTTTCAAGAACAAATTGTTCATTTGTATGCAAACTACTTGTCCTGAATTTGTCAAAAAGCTCTTGCTTTTGCCTTACGCCCACGCCAGAGCAGTTCCAAACTATTAAGTTTCAGCACACTTAATTCTTATTGTTCCTGGCATGGCCTGTCGAAGAAAGGGATTCTGAGGAGATTTCAAATCTTCTTGTGTGCAGCATAATAGCTGTTTACAACCTTGCTGAACTGTATCAGTTAGCATCCTGCCTCATAAGAACATGCTTGGTACTGCTATATTTTAATGCCATTTTACTCACTTTTTTAAAATAAGGAAGAATTAACACAGGACCTAACAGTTTTTAGTAGTCCAAATAATAGGGCTGCTTCTTATTTCATTGCAATTCTGAAGTGCTAATACATTATGATGCCAAATAAGTTTACACTTGAAATTCAGGAGTTCAAAGCAACTTCTGGCCCAAATAACTGTTCAAAGACTTTTGAATGTGAAGGTATCAATCAAAACTGGAAGACAGACAAAGGCAAATTAAGTTATAATTTAATGCATAAAGTTACAATTTTGAAAGCAAGTTAGGTAACAGATGTTAAAAGGAGAAGCTGAAGAAGCAATAAGATATGATTGATATTTATAGATTAAATAAGAATTTTGAAACAGTTTTGTGAGATTCTCAGGAGAAAATTGAGTTATGCCTGCTTTTGGTTTTGCTGATGATGATTGCAGGAAGAAAAGGAGTGCAAGTGATTAAGGCATTATTGTAATACTTTAAGTAACTTGGATAATTTCCTGACAACTTTAAGCCGTAGGGAAAAAAAAAAAGTAGCTGTAAATACCTGTTTTCCAGCCACCATCTGTGACAACATACTTCTTAATAACAAAGTCTTGAAAGAGCCATAATTTTTCAAAGCACCTTCTCTAAGCAAAACTTAGAGATTTCTCTACTTGGAAAAGAGAACTAAAAGGTTGGGGTATTTTTGGCATTGGTTTTATGTTTGGAATTTCAGTACGTCTGGGTATCACCCAACATGGCACTCAATCAAATCAAATGTGGCACTTGTCTTACTGGTGTTTGAATGTCCTTGACTTTATGGAAGTGAGCAGGAAGTCCATCTCTCTGACTGCTGTGGAGAATCACAGCCAGCAGCTATGATTATATTTTCCTGGCTATTAGGAATGTGCATTGACCAGAGGCTTTTCTTCCCTCTGCTGTGTGTAAGGTGGTGAGGAATCCCAGCCTTTCCATTCCGAAGAGTCCAAGATGCCTATGAGGTGGACTCTTCTCTCCAACACCCACACAAGGGCTGGAAATAAACTGGCTGAAGTCACTTTGTAGCTGGAGTTGCAAAGGTTTTGTCTACCCTGTTTCTGAAGGAAATCCAAAACAGAGGCTGGTATTTTTCAACTTTTTTTGACCATTCGATATGCAGTTCCTGACTTCAGAGGTAAGTGTCATGTAATGGTGCTTCCAGTAATGGCAGACAGATAATTCTGTATGAGTAGAGTTTTAACTATCAACTGGAAGTAGTTTAATAGATCTAATAAATAGATATGACCATTGTCTTTATTCTGGCTTTCTTTAATGATGGTAAATGAAACTCTGCATTTTTGTGCGCCAGCATAATAAAATTTTAGTCATATTTTTCTCAGTTTGACTGCTTAAAGAAAGTGGGTGTGCATATCTGCCTGTCTCTGTGTATACTATATCAAAATAGATTTTCAAAGTGGTATTGTGAAAGATACAAGTGAGTTCAGAGATTGGCTGTAGACCTAATCATATGTCTCATATTGAAAGAGAATTACTTGGCTGAATTTGTCTCAAAGACATTTTGGCAGCTTTTCTTTTGTGGGTTTTTTTGCCAGTAACAGACATCAAAATAAGTGCAAAGATCTTTTTTCCCCTAAACTGCCAAATTAAAACATTTGCTGTCAGTTCCTTCCAGTTCATTGCTCTTTCACAGAATCATAAAGTAACCAACTATGTGAACAAAAAAAAGTCTGATAAGTATTTGTGTTGAGCTTTTTTCAATCAGAACTTCATAGAGATGTGTTGGAAGGGACATTAAGAGGTCATGTAATCTACATCCCTGCTCTATATGGGATCAGTTACACAGTGTTACTGGCAGACATTTGTCTAATCTTTAAAAATAGCCATTACAGGGACTTCCTCAACCTCACTGAGTAACCTGTTCAAATACTATTCTTCTAATAAGAATGTTTTTCCCATTATTTAAATTAAATATTTTTGCATGCAAATACACTGCTTACTTTTTTCCTTACCACCATAAAATATCAATAATTGTTGATTACTCTTTAAACAATAAATTGATTTGACTTTTTCTGACATTACTGTTCTAATTGAGTTGTTTAATTCTGTTGATTGCCTCAGTCACTATATATACATAACAATGGTTGGTATAGAGTTTGACCCTGTCACATTTAGTGAATCCAGATCTTTGCCAGTGAATCTGATACTCTGATACCACATTACATGATACCACATTATATGCATATATATATATATATATATATATATATATATATATATATATATATATATAAGACAAAGATAGAGTCGCTGAAGTTCTAAGGGAGCAGTCTGTAAAAAGTGTAACTATTTGGGAAATGTATTTCAAAATTTCATAAATCATGAAGCACACAAATATATATTGTGTGTTGCATAGTTGATATTTTTTACTTTGCACTTGCTGTGCATATACATAAAATACCACAGTGTGAGCAAGAACAGTACAAAATTATGAATAAACTAAGAATACAAAATTTTTTTTTAGGTAATTTCATATCCAGAAAGAGCTTCTGTGTCTTTGGGATAGTCACATTCTGCCTAGTGACCGTGGTAGAGAAGTGTCAATCAACTCCATGTTAATTATATCATAGTCAAACATTGTCTTTATGTGTAAGACACAAAAGCATACAAAGACACATGTATACACACAAAAAAAATCACACACCAATTGTGCTTCTGAGCTTCTAAAACAGAAACAGAGAAATACTATGAAAAATATGTGCTTCAGTTTGGTTCAGATTTTTTAACCAATGATCTTTGAGCAGGTTCACATTTTTTCCCATACAGTTCAACCAACCGTCATCAAAATGAGTAGTAATGAAAAGAACTGCAATATCAAAAAAAAAAAAAAAAAAAAAAAAGGCTTTGAAAGACCTTAAAGTTCTGAAACATTTGATCCAACACATGTTGTCCACAGGCCTTCCTAAAGAGATTTCCAAAAGGGGAAATATATCCTTCTAGTTCCAAATACAAATCTGGAAAAAAGGTCAGAAGGGGAGCAAGCACCCTCATAAAAACTAGAACATTTGGGTCATTTTCCCACAATATGATGTGTTTTCAAAGTCTGCCCCTCATTTTCTGGCTTCTAGTTTTTATATTCTTTGGTATTTCATAGCATTTTTTCTTTCATGTAACATGTAAAAAATAGTGTTCCATGTCTTAACAAATGAAAGAGTTGTAAGATTTCATCCTTGGTACTGCTCCATACTCATCATTTGTGTAGGATTAACACGCTCAGAAGCACAGAGATACTGAGTTACAGCTTCATCCTTCATAAAAGAGAACACATTTTTATTCGGGGAAAAAGTAGTATCAAAGTACTTTCTAGTTCTTTGCATGCACTTGTTTAAAGAAACTTTTTCTCTCTTTCCTTTTCCCTATATGCCTCCTCTGCTCACCAGCCTAAGAGAAAGTGTTGCTTTGATTAACTTGTGTCTGTAATGTTCTAAGTCTCTTCTCTAAAAGATCTGTTTGGACTCAAACTTGTAAAATTTTTTTAGAACATTGTCCAATGATCCAATCAGTCCAAAATAATAATGTCACAAGCAATTCTTTTTTGGGGTTTTTTTTGTGTTTAATGCCATGGCCTGAATTTACAAATCCAGTCTTACTCAATATGTATCTGTAGAGAATGAAAAGAACTTTGATAGTTAAAAATGACTGCCTTGTTAAAAACCTTACTGTCTCCTCGTTTGATCATCACCTTCGAAAGCATTTTAAAATGTGACAAAGGTGAAAAAGGATCTCAGAGAGGGGCAAGATGTAGGCAGCATTTGAATACCTGGGGATCTGCCATACTTCTCTACCAACATTTTGGCTTAATGAAAAATGAATGAATTCCTATTTATTGGGGTTTTTTCACTATTTATAAATTGAAGGGAGAGTCTGAGATCATGTCATTTCAACAGGATCATAAATGAAACCTGTCCACAAGTTGATGTATCCACATTTTCATTTTAATTCACCTTTTTTCTGGACTGTTATTACTAAACACTCTTTATCTTGAAAATGCCTGAACTATAGTTTTTACCCATTTCAACAGCTACAACCATGTTTCCTACTGCTTGTAGTTTTCCTAATATAAGGTGGTTAACAAAGGAATAAGAGAAAAGTATAAAATATTAGTTCTCTAGGAAGCACATTACAAAGGACAGAGCTGAGATGTGACTCTCGGTGTAGTGTGTCAGTTGATGATGACAAAGGTCCATTGTTTTAGAACAAAGCCTTTCACCTTGGAGGGAGCTCTGTTGGGCACACTACAGTCTGGATGAGTGAATGGAAGTCAACAACTGAGCCCTGCTGCTGCCCCTTCAAAACATGGCTACAGGGTAGAGAGACACCAGGGTCTGCTGCACGTGGAGCGCTCAGAAGTGAGGGCAGAGGGGAAGGTCTCAGGGCTGAGATGGCACTGAAACCCAGGCACTTTGCATCACATCCTGACAGCCATACAGACTAATGGGCAAAAATGAACTCACCTGGAAGCAGCCCAGTTACACCTTGTTGGAAGAAAAGAAAAATAGGTTGACTGAATATGCTTCCTAAAGAAAAGAACCATCCAGCTTGTGGCACATTTTAGAGGTTTTTTTGCTGGCATGACCGAAACAAGAAAAATTACTTTGGAAGCTGTACTTGCAAACTAGAAGGGAGAATATCCATGTAAAGGTACTGGCTGATAGCATTTATAAAGGATCTGAAGCAGGTATGTGCAAACACTTATAAAGTCAGATTCTGCTACTAGAAGGCTTCCATGTTAATTTTATTAAGCTTTATTCCTAGTTACAGTCATGGTTTGATGCTGGCCAAATGCCAGGCACCCAAAAAAGCCACTCACTCACCCTCCTCTGCTACAGCTGGGCAGAGGAGAGAAAAATTTAAACAGAAGGTTCATGAGTTAAGGATCAGGAGAAAACACTCCAAGCACAAAACAGAGGTACAAAGTAAGCTTATTACTAACAGAGTCAGAGGAGGATAATGAGGAGTAAAATAAGCCCTTAAAAAACACCTTTTCTTCCCCCAACCCCTCCCTCCTTCCCACCAACAGCACAGGGAGACAGAGGATGGGGGTTCTGGTCAGTTTGTCACCTGAGGTTTTCTTCAGCTGCTAAAGGAGAGTAGACCTTCCTCTGTGAAACCATGGGGTCTCTCCCACAGGAAACATTTCTCTGAACTACTCCAGCATGGCTCCAAACCTCATGAGCAGCAGTTCTGCCAAAACTGCTGCAGTGTGAGTCCCTCCCATGTGCACACAGTTCTCCCCAAACTACTGTGGCCTGGGTCACTCTTCCATGGGGTACCGTCTTCCAAGGACAGGCTGCTCCAGCCTGGAAGCAGGGGCCCCCTCTCTCCACTGGGTCTCCCACTGGATCACAGCCCCCTCCAGGCATCCACCCCCTCCAGCATGGGCACCTCCCCCACGGGCTGTGGGTGGATCTCTGCATCCCCCATGGATCCCCAAGGGCTACAGGAGCACAGCTGCTTCACCATGGTCTCACCACAGCCTGCAGGGGAATCTCAGCTCTGGTGCCTGGAGCACCTCCTCTCCTCCTTCTGCACTGACCTGGGTGTGTCTCCATATTGTTTCCCTCACATGTTCTCACTTCCTTTTCTTCTCTGGCTGGAATTCTAACTGCCCAACCACCTTTGTTTTGCCTTCTTCTTATAAATGCTATCACAGAGGCATTGCCATGGTCTCTAATTGGCCCAGCTTTGCCCAGCAGCATCAGAGCCATCACAGATTGGCTGTGCCAGACATGGTGGGAGCTTCCAGCAGCTTCTCACACCAGGCTGTGCAAAACCAACACGATTACTAAGACTGAACAAATCCTAATGCACAATCTTCAATGCAACTAGGCAAAATGTGGCTATGACTTGCAAGGCTTTACTCATAGCTTAAACAGCAAGAGTTTAAATGAGCTAAAAATAAAATCAATGGGAAAAAAAGATACAACCAAGAATAATCTATCTCATGCTGTAAAATTAAAATCCAGAATTTAAGGGACATAAACTTCTTTGATTTGGTGCTATCTATTGTATTCTACAGTATTTATAGTACCTATGGACAAAAAAGGGTGCATTTAGAACTGCACATCAGTCTTCACTTAGAAGTGCTTTATTTTGTCTAAGTCACACCCTAACATAATTGTAACATAGCATTTGAAGTTAATTATACCGTATCTAGGAAACACCCTGGATTTTATTGCAAGGCTGAATATGCCAAAGGTTTGGGTGCTTCCACTGCCAGCAGCTAGTAACACAGTAAGAAAGTCCAGCTTCCTGTAAAACAGGATAAAACAAGAATTTTTATAGACATAGTGAAAATATACATATATTCATGAGTCACTGGAATGAGTCACAAAAACTGTTTTCACTTGAGAGGAAGCAACTTAACCCATTTTACTGAGTTTTAGATGGGTCAGTCAAATTTTTTTTGTTGTAACTAGTTTTATGATACTCTCTCCCTGCTTCCCTTTTACATAGCTTGTGAATAAAGATTGAATGTTCTCAGGGTTCGTTTAGATCTGGAAAATTTACATCTGAGACAGAAGAGTGATTAGACCTCTTTCAGCTCAAAGAAAAACTATTTTTTTTAGGAGAAGAAACAAAATAGTATAAAATAGAAAAATTTTTGTTACAGAACAAACATAAAACTAAAAGTTATAGGTTTGTTAGTTAGAAAATATCTGATGCTTGCCTTCTCTAACTGCTTCTTAAGATACTTACCAGCGTGACACTTTTCAATGAATAGGGTGGCTTAAATTGTAATATGCCCTGAAAATTTAGGACTGGTATTTCTGGTTCCCAAAATATTCTGGTGCATTCAGGAGTCTTAGTGTGATTCTCTAAAGAAATCTCTGTAAGGATCTGATTCTTGTTTGCTCTCTACCTTTGGCAGTGTACTAGACTAATAGAAAAGTAACTGGATCCATGGATATAACCAGCAATTATAAGAATCACAAGAGCAGAAATATATTCCTTAGGAAAATTTGCACCTTACATGAAATAACCCAATTTGATTAAAAGAAAAGCAAAACCAAAAGGAAATGCAAACACTGTGATTAAATTCTTTACACTTAGTAGTCTTGCACTGATTTCCCTCACCTTTTTGCATGTACATACAAACTGTGTACAGTAATCCTTGCTGGAATATGCTTAGCATAGATTTGGTGACTATCAACCCCTGGAATTTTATTACTTTGGTGCATAAGTAATTGTTATAGTGAAAATTTCTGATTTTTCAAAAATAAATGGTGCATAAAAACACATAAAAGCTCAGTTAATATGTCTGAACTTGCTAAAGAACATGGCCCAGCTCTACCAATGGAACTAGTTTTTTATTCAGCAGAGACCTCTTAAATTCACTGCCTCACTACACAGTAAATCTGCTCTTTTAGCAGGTTTTTCTTTTAGCAGGTAGTCAATTAAGGGGGGGGGACAGGTGTCCTCATGATATATATCTTTGCAGTGAAGTGTATGTTCTCACAACATTTCAGTTATCTTTAAATTTCATCACGTATTATTTAAAGAGTGGTGTCCTAATTAAGTTTATTATTTCCTAGGGTAACATGATTATATTTTTAAGCATATAGATTGCGAGGTAAGAGTACTTTTCTTAGCAACTCTCTTTCTTTTCACACTCTCAATGCCATCTATTATAAGCAGGGAAGAAATATAACCTCTCATTGTAATTCTCACCCTTTACTCTTCCATTAACTCATATATGCACTTCAATGTGGATAAATAAAGGAACACCATAAAGTTATTATTTAGAAATTTAGGTTAAGTGGCAAACAGAACAATTAAAATGTACAAGCATTACATTCCCGATTTTCAATGTTAGGGGAATTCCATTGCCTAAATAGCAAAAGGGACATAGGTGCATTTTGGGTGACAGAACACAAACAGACCTGTGGATTAATTTTTAACTTCTGAGCCTTAGACTGATGACACTCATTGCTGTAAAGAAATAGAAAAAGGACACCACATTATTTCATCAATGTATGCCGTAGAAACCTAATTTTGAATTAAATTCCCGACAATTTAGGGTTCATAGTAACCAAATAATTGAAATATTAGATGATTCTGAAATGTAAACCTTGTTTCTAATGTAGGCATTAAAATGCTGTTATAAATAACCATTCTACTCTTAATTGAATTTGTAAAAATCTCCATTATTTAAAAAATAATACATGTACTAATGGATTTGATAAGATTACTGTAACTGAACACTGCTATAAGCTCCAAATCTTAGGAACACTGTATATATTGCAGATGAATTAGCTGTTCTTAAATTAAGGAATATTACAGTCAGTAATGGTATGACATTCTTTTTTATGGCTGTGGCTTGGGTTATAATGTGACAGAAAAAAAATGTAATGTTTCCAAAATGACAGTTTTTAGATTTGTGTTGCCTGAGGTAGTTCAGCTGAACAATAAACTATAATTTGATTGATGGAAAATTGAAGTGGTTCATCTAACTTGCCAGTCTGTCTTACCCAAGGCTTTGGTTTTGCATGTATGATGATGTATCACAGTTTTAGAGATAATGTTGTTTGTATTATACATGAGATTTTTTTACACATAAAAATGAAGACTTCATTACCCGGTAAAGATCAAAATATTCTGTGGATTAGCAAGGAATCAGATTTGTTTGAGAATGGATTTGTACATCAAAATGTGCTCCCTTTGTGAAACCAAATGATAAATAACATATAGGATCAGAGTGCCTTTATTTTCATGAGCAAATCAGCCATATCACCGGTTATGAAATTATTAACTTAAAGGAAAGGTGACATATACACCCAAGAGAAACAATCAGAGGGTGGTAGCTTTCCCTTCATCCAGAATTAATCCTGTGAAATAACAGGCCAGTCAGTAGAAATCTTTTCAAAAGAGCAATAACATTTTTATAGATAAATTAATATATTTTCTTTTTGAAGAAAAAAACAGATTAATGAGAAAATAATAGATACTATTAAATACATATTGGTAACCTTTATATAGGGTCTGGCTTTTTTTTTTTTTTTAATTACTGATGCAGTGTGTGCCCAGCAGCAGTTTCAGAAAAATTACTTTATAATTTTTTTTAACATCTGTGAGGACAATTTTAAATTGCTTAAACCAGTTGGTCACCAGCCATTTTTTCTCCTTAACAATTTTGCATCAAGAAGGATGTTTGTCCTCTGCTCTTCTGTCATCAAACTAGTAGCACCGGGCATCTCTTAAAAGCTAAAAATAAGGTATGGCATCTAGTTTCAGCTGCTAAAGGAAGCAAGGTTTGAGGAAAGAATCATATAGCAGAGAGTATGATTATAAAGTCTAGGATGGATTCATTTTTCCCCCTTCATTTTCATTCAAAAG
Organism: Haemorhous mexicanus; assembly: GCF_027477595.1. Lineage (NCBI taxonomy): Eukaryota > Metazoa > Chordata > Aves > Passeriformes > Fringillidae > Haemorhous > Haemorhous mexicanus. The sequence continues at coordinate 127,767,946 of NC_082341.1, forward strand.
GAAAGGCCAGCTGTTGAGCCATTTTGAACAAGGGTCTTCCTTATTCTTTTTCTTCCTCCCTAAGAACATGAAAGAGCTAATATTGGCTTTCCAAGTGAAACTGTAACACTCCAACTTGAAGACACAGGCGTATTACATCTCTCTGCTATTTATTACCCTGCAAAACACTAAACAAGGCTGTGATCAAACAAAACTCTGGTAATCCAGTCTTCTGGGAGATTTAATTGGCATACTACACTCTTTATTTTTTCTACACAATGTCCTGAATTACAGATGTTCAAGAGCTGGCCTTAAGCAGCAGATAGAGCTTCTTATCATTACATAGAAATGCAGGGAAATTGTATTTGAAACTATCCTTGAAGTAACAGAAGATCTGTCTGTAATGAGATTTCCAAAATTACTGTAGGGAATTCTCTATAGTGGAAGTGCTTTCTTCTTGGATCATTACATTGCCATAAGTCTTAATTTTCCAGGCATTTTATTCCTTCTCCCTCTGTGTCATGCTTTTTATCAGGGTTCAAACCTGGAAATGCCATTGTCTTTTCAAAACTACTGCTTAAAACTGAACCATAAATTCAAGGAGATGAACAGAGATGATGCATCAGCAGTAGGACTGGCCTTTCTCTGTTAGAAAAACAAAACAAACCAACCAAAACAAACAAAAACATGAAAAAAAGTTGACAGACAGCTTTTCTGTATTTTTCAAAGTAAATAAAAAACTAAAGGAGAAATAAAACTTCTTTGTTTCAGGAATATGGAGAGAAATCTAATCATAGAAGGAAAATAAAAATCAAGTGAAACATACAATGGGAGAAGACATGTTGTGTCTTCTATTCAAATTACAGACAACACATCATATAATGCCTTTTATATTTATTAACTCAATCTGAAAACTATTTAGGATTATTTTTTACTGCAATATGCTTAGAAGGACACCAGTCTTGCTCCTTGGTAGAGAAGTGACTTAGGAATGTCCTTCCAGTTTCCTGAAAAAATGTAGTAACTGAAAACTTATTTCCAGTTCCTCAGCTGGGACTAATCAACATAATATTTCATCTGAACTAGTTTCTCTTTCATCCTAGTATTACTAATGGTTTATTGATAGGCATATGTATTTTGGGAAATCATCCGAGGGAAACAACTCAAGAAGGGTTGGTAGGAGGATTATTAGTTGGTAACCATGAGATCAGTGCTGGTTTGGACACAAAGAAAGGCAAATTTACAAAGTGAGAAGTCAGAGCCAGCAATAGGGAACTATTCATAATAGCACACCTTGGTAATGGCTACATTTCCTTTTGCCATCATTCTATGATTCAATGAAACTAGAAGTATACTAAAGAAAAAAAAATGCAGAAGAAAAACAGTTGGGATGACCTGCTTTTCCTGAGAACGTCAGAAAGGGGGAAAAGAGAGTTAAACCAAAAGTAAATATTGTTCCTAGTAATAGTAGTGTGAAATTGGTCCTGAATGTCTTCAAGTTGGTGGGGGGAAAAAAAAGCTTTGTATTGCTTGGTCACAGGAAATCTTGAATAGTCTTCTAGCTGAAGCAGTGGGATGAAAGCCAACCTGCTTTTAAGACACTTCAGGCACTTTACATCTCCTAGCAAACTCCATCCTAGCTTGACTTTAAAACTTTACCTTCTTTGTTGTCATAAGTTCTTCCTATTATGTATATTCCTCTGCTTATGCATCTTCTGAGAGGGTTATGCACATATAAATCCACTTTTTTTAAGGTCTCTTCTCTTTATCCATGACACACCTTACTGTCAAAAGTTTGTCACTTTTGACTTGGAAAAGCTTCAAACCTCAAGTTCTTAAGCTCAGGTTGACTATATTCAAGGTTTTTTAACAAAACTTACTTTACAACTTAATTCCCATATCAAAATAGATCCTTCTGAAATCCCAAACCTTACTGACTGTCCTAGTTTTGTATATTTTCCCTTTAATTTAAATCAAATCTACTTTTTAATTAACTCCATGTTAATTACTTAAAGTTACTTTCACCAAAAGTACTTCTGGGGCATAGTTGATTAAGAAACATGTCAGCTAAACACATCTAGGAATACAGAGTTCCTTCGGCTATTAGTTGCATTTGTTCTCCCTTGAGAATTAAAATTTCTCAGTGTCATAACTGCTGAGAATAGTACTTCTCTCCATTAATTTTACAGATAACTTTATCCATAGATGCAGTCCTATCTGATTACCTGCATGCAGAGTTCTGTCATTAATTATCCCAAGTAAATTTCTCCAGCTTTCCAAAAAGTGACCTTTGCACTTTTAATACCTATCTATTCCTCCTTGTTTTTTTCTTTATATTTTATTACATGCTGTGTTTTTCTGCCATTTTTCCCTTTTCTTCAGTATTTCTGGATAAGCCCAGATGTGCATTTCATACCTCTTTTCTTCTCCAGAGAACTTATTAATCCTTTTGTCCCCAAATGTTTCTGTTTCCTGTTTGTGTCACTAGTTCAGGATTCTCTAATTTGCTGTGTAGGTTTCTGTTAATTAAGGCTTCTTCAAAAAACATTAAAAAAACCCCTGCAAAATTAGCTAAAAAAAAAAAATCAGCCTATGGTAGTAATTCACTTGACATGGTACCTCAGTGTCTCACTAACATGCAGAAAATTTTTAGATTGGAAGATTGTAGTATCCAAGCTTTGCAGATGCAGATAACCAAGTCAGACTGACTAAATGTTTATCCAAGGTCAAACTGGAAGCACTTATAGAAGGATAAAAATATTTATTGCAGTTTTCCTGTATCTCCTGTCCCTTGCCTTAATCAGAATACTTACCCACCCTCCACCTGCCTGCAAGACAGAGTATAGAAATATTGTGGGACTGACTATTCAAAGAGCAATAGGGAAAGACTCTCAATATGCAATGGCCTGTCAAACTTTGTGACAGCTCACCCTTCACTTTTTCCTGGTAGTTATTGTCACAGCCATCTGTATGCTGATTTGTTTAAAACATAGTTTGTAGAATATGCAGCCAAGCATCTGATCCTTAATGTACACATCTAAATTCCTTGAGCTCTTTGAACATTAGAGAAAAGCAACCATTTGTGACTTTTTAATTGGTGTCAGTTGGCTGTATCATTGTTACTACATGACATATGTTACAAGGACTTTTCCTGCTGAAGGTAGGTGCACAGAATGTCACTTTACATTTTTTGCAAGTAGCCAGTATCTCATCAGCTTTGCATAGCGCATCATTAGCAACATCACACAGTGTGACAGTATATTGTCCCCAAATATAAAATGCTGATTCCTTAGCTGAAAATATATTATTTTTAGGTTGGAAAGCAGTTTCTATATCATAATGCAGGTTCCTGAACCAAAATAATCCTGTGGTTTGTCACAAAATTGCAAGCTGACAGATTCCACACAGGAATCTTTTACATTTATTCACATCACCAACACATTGCAAGCAGTTCTCTCTCATTTGTTTTGACCTAAGGTCCTCTTAATCCTGTATGAGTGCCAGCAGGCTGTTTCCAAGAAACTAATATAGAAACAGATTTTTGATTTAAAGATTTCTTTTTCTCAAATACCAAACATCCATGCCTCTTTCTAGTTGGTTGAAGAACATAAAAAGTTATGTTGGTTCTTATTTCTATTTTAAAATGTTATACATTTTTAAAAGAAGTACAGCTACAATTAATATTATTTGTACTTTGCCATGTCCTCAGACAATGAGACTATGTGCTCTCCCACTCCTATTAATGTGAAGAATACGAATAGATTCTTTGATTTTAAGACCAGCTGAGTCTGTTTATCCTCAGGGAAGACATGATGTGGAATCCTGGATTCACTGAAAGCACTAGCAGTTACTTTTGCAGAGCTGGGATCTCTCCCATTATTCTATACGTAGAATTCTATCTTAAATATGCAGGAGACTCCTGACAGTATCTCAGGCTTTAAATTATTTAACTATAATTTTCTATACCAGTGATCATTTTCTGGTACTGGATAATTTTGTACCAAGACATATGCTTGCAACCATAGGTAAAGTCTTTCTGAAGTACAATAAATATTCACACTGAAAACTCTACTAACTCAACAGGCTGAATAGAATGAAAATCTTATTATAAATAAAATGAGAACTGGTATCATTTGCATATAACATAAGAGAGCATGCAGACATACAGACCTAAAATTCCTAGCCATAAAAAACTTATAAACAAAAATCAATGTATGTAAAACTTAATTATAAGCATATCTATAAATTTACAGGATCATAATTACAGATTCTACATTTTAAAGAAAATAGCATCAAGGCAACATACCTCTCTCTCTGCATTTAAAAATGCAGGTGAGATCTATATTAAACAAAAACTTGGGAACAGGGAAACATTGGGGGATATATGAACTGATTTATGAACTGATTTTCTGTGAGAATGAAAAATATCTTTTTATTTTTTTAATCACCAGAAGGTGATATCCACATAGGATTTGTAGGAGCAGGATTGATCCTCATGATATCTCACAGCTGCAACTAAGATTCTATAAGGTGGTTTTCTCTGGATATAAATTGTGAAACTGATCTTACACTGACCAGAATATCAAAGATCTGATACCATTTCTGAATGGTCTGTTAGTTAAATCAAATTTCATTAAACCAAATTCACTACATGAATGTGACAGTTTGTGGCCAAGTACCAGTTTCCTATTTGGAGACATCAGAAGTGATAAGAGTAACATCCTTTATTGTTTTTGAGTGCAAAAATGCTAGTATGAAACTTAAAGAAAGATGTCTCAAAGGGACAAGAGATGACTTTCAAAATGATCTTGCAAAGAGCATTGCAAGACCCTCTGCCCCATTTGAAAAACAAAGGACGATATTTCTATGAATCTCTTTTTCTGAGGCCAAAACTGATTCTAAAAGTGCAGACAGAAAACCTGGGAAAGTTCAGTACAATTTACGGAGAAGCCAAAGCTGCAAAACACTAAGCTTGGAATGCTTAAAATTGTGCTGAAATTGAATACACAGGATTTCTTCTTCAAGATACACTCTGGGGGAAGGTTTCACACACAAAAATTAATATTAAAAAGTACTTTTCTGATGTTTAGAGGTAGCTTCATTAAAAAAAAAAAAAAAAAAAAGAAGGGATCATCCTGACCTACAAATAAAGAACAAAAAACAATTAAAACACAAACAAACAAACAAAAACAGACAAACCCCCAAGCCCACAAAACAAAACAAAAGAACACAAAACCAAAACCAAACAAAAAACCCAAAACCCAATAAATAAACAAAAAGCCCCACACCAAGGAAAAGTCCTGGAATACTTGACTTCCTTTTGATATTTGTGTGTTTCCTCAGACTTGACTTCTTGTCATGTTTCTCACTGCCCAGTCTGCTATGGTGAGGTAGTTATCCCAGGACAGTCCCCTGTAGATGTTATTACTGCCTAAGTTATAACTTAGAAGTGAGTGATTACTTACTTCTCCTGGACTGGGGAAGTAGCAAGCTTGCCAAGCGACCCTGAGGTCTGGAGGGGTTTGGGGTCCCATCTGCCTAAACAAAGCGTTTAATGAGGAGTCTGACACATGCTGAAAATCTGTTTGAAAGTTGAATTCAAGATCACTCTTTTCAGCAAAAGTCCATCTCTCAAGATGATATCTTTGCTTTCCTTGCCACGTCTATGGTAGGGCCATTCTCCCTCCTCTCATATCTTTATCCACAGCCTCTCATGCTCTGCCCACTTGTTGTAGCTGCTCTTCCTTAGCCTGCCAGAAACCATTATAAGGCCAGACAATGAAGCAAGATAGATCACAACCTATACACCACTTTAGGTTGTTGGCTTGTGCAGCACCCATTAAGAACATTTAGGATTAAATGAGAACTTCTAGCCCATGGACTCTGACAGAACAGAAAATCAAAATGAGTCACAGGGCATTCATATTTTGCCTGGGTTACTGGAATCACTTGCAGAGGTTGCAAGTGTGGCATGTGAATCAAAGATTCAGCTATGTTGGAGAAGACCTCTAAGATCACTGTAAACCTAAAACTGCCAAGTCCAGCAGTAAGCCATGTCCCTAAGTGCCACATCTACTAGTCTATTAAATACTTCCAGAGATGGTGACTAACCCCTTCACTGGGCAGCTTGACCCAATGTTTGACAACTCTTAGGGTGAATTTTTTTTCCTAATATCCTATCTAAACATCCCCTGGCACAACTTAAGGTCTCTTCCTCTTGTGCTATCATTTTTTTGTGGTAGATGAGACTGACAACCATAATCTCGTGACAAGCCAGAAGGCACATCACTGCAGCAGGAGTCTGTGCGGAATGAGAATGCTAAAGTGAGACAATGAGTAAGGTCCAACTCGAGGAATGTTCCCTGCCTACGCCTCTTCCATCATTACCACTGCATCCTGAGAACAACTGACCCATCAGTCTCACCTCTGTGGGTGGGAAGGTCATGGGACAGACCTTCCTGGAAGTTGTGCTAAGGTGCAGGGAGGACAGGGAGGTGATTTGAGACAGCCAACAAGACTTCACCTTGGGCAAGTCCTGCCTGACCAAGTTAGTGGCCTTCTCTGAAAGGGTGACTATATCAGAGGGGAAGTGATACAGATTCCATTTATCTGGACTTCTATAAACTCTGACACAGTTCCCCACCACAATACCCCTGGTATCAATGCAGGCTGTTGGATGAACAGATTGAGAGAATCTCTGCCAAGAAGGACTTGGGAGTGCTGGTGGATGGCAGGCTGGACATGGCCCAGCCATGTGCACCCACAGCTCAGAAAACCACATGAATCCTGACTGCATCAAAAGCAGTACGGCCAGCAGGGTGAGGGAGGGGATTCTGGCCTTCTGCTCTGCTCTGCTCTGGTGAGACTCCACCTGCAGTTCTCCATCCAGCTCTGGGGCATGCTGTATAGGAAGGACATGGACTTGGAGAGAGTCCAAAGAAGGTGGCACCAGTTTAATTAGAGAGATTTCCTATGAGGAAAGGTTATGAGAATTGGTATTGTTCAGCCTGGAAACAAGAAGACTTTGACATGTCCTAATTGCAGCCTTCCAGTATCTGAAGGGAGCCTACATAGAGAGGACTTTTTATAAGGGCATGTAGTGACAGGACAAGGGGTAATGGTTTTGAACTGACACTGGGTTTAGGTTAGATGTTTGGAAGAATGTGAGGCTGGTGAAGCACTGGAACAGAATACCCATAGAAGTTCTAACTGGCCCATCGCTGGGAGTATTTAAGGCCAGGTTGGATGGGGCCCTCAGCAACCAGGCCAAATGAAGGATGTCCCTGCCCAAAGCAAGGGGGTTAGAACTAGATTATCTTTAAGGCCACTTCCAATCCAAACTATTCCATGACTCTATGATCTTAGTGGTCTTTTCCAACCTAAAAGATTCTATGCTTCTTTGTTGTCTAACTCTTTCCACGAAGTGGCAATGTCTGCAGGAAGATAGAGCCTCAGTGGCTATGCACTGTTCTTCTGAGAAGGAATGGTAACGCCAGGGTGTGTAATCACCAAATGTGGTTCAAACAACGGGCATACTTTATTTCTCCAGAACTGCACACTGTCATTACAAAGGCTTCAGAGGTAATTTTCTTCTCTGCTTCTGAGTTGTTTAGCTTTACAACTCAAAAGAGTGTGATTCTCAATTTTTTCCTAATTCCATCTCTCTTAATTCCAGCTGAGGTCACACTGTCACTCCCAATCACTGTGGTAGCTGCAGACTGACTAAATGGACTGACATATGTGAAGATAAGTCAATAAGAATGAAAATAATTCACTAGAAAAGTTGAGTTTGTTGTTCTGATGTGCTGGGACTCTTCGTATTAATTATGGGGTTGTTTTTCTTTTGGTGGTCCCATGAGGAAAAGTGGAAAAGTCCAGAGATATTATAAAGAACAATCTTGTAATGGTTATCCAATGTTTAAAAGGTCTGAGAGAGCTGTTTGATTTGTTTTCTTTTGTAAAATAACTTTTGTCTTTGATGGATCATTTTCCCTCTTTCTGACCTTGAATCACTTTTCTGAGTCCCTATTCCAAATAACCTTGCTGCAGCAAAGCAAACAACTCTAAATACTATCACAAAACACCTGAGAATTAAAAAACATTTAAGACACTAGGTCCAGCCCAAAAGATGTAGTTACACAGTGTTTCCCTTTCACATGACTGCTACACCTCTGTAATTGTACCTCTGAAGAGTCAAGCCTCACCCAAGGCTTTACTGCTGAGCTCTGCCCCAGCTTGTCTGGAGCACATTAGTGACAGAACTTGGATGTCATCTGACAGAACCACTGTCCTCTGAACTCCCTTCATGGATACAGATTGAAGTGGGAAATCCCTCTACCAGAGTATTTTTTTTGCCTTCCCTCTTGAATTCATTATGAATTTCAGCTCCATTTCACACTGGACCTTCATTTAGTAAAGAAAATTCCAGTCCTTGCTAGAACTTGCTTAAACTTACTGTCCTAAAACTGTAAAGTGTGTGCATCTGCTATCAGTCTGGAAGCTCTATGATACTGTTGACCCCCCTAATGCTGTTAAATAGTTCCTCCTAGTCTGTTTACTGTTTTCTTGCCAATCTGGGATCAGAAGGTTGACCTTTTGCCCCACATCACATGTCTAAGCCTTAACTTGTCAATCATACCAGATTTTCTGCTTTTGACATGTTTCAGCAAGGTTATAATGGTGTGCTAAGGCCATAAACCCACTTACACTCCTGTGGAAGTCCAGCACATATGGTACTACTGACTCCTCTGATGATTCTGGCATGATTTTCTGTTTGTCCCTCACAAGATCAAGGAGCTCTCTCAGCCTTCTGCAAACAGCAGCATGTAAGGCATAAACCTCATGGTCTCTTTTGAGACCCCTTGACATGCAAGCAGAGATTTCTATAGTTATTTATCTTCTTATCCCTACTTTTGGTTACGTCTCATGATGACTTTGGCTGTCCAAGTAGGCCCTCACAAACAGCTCCCAATTCTCTTGTCTTCACACTACTGGTAATGATATAGGAAGATCTAGAAACTTCATCCCCAAAATCACTTTCAGAGGACCTTGAGGGTACTTGAAATACACTTGAGTTTTGTTTCTACATTGTTGAATTCTATTCTCTAACCCATGTCAAAGGACCATCCCAACAGATGACTAATTCAGATTGTACTCAGGAAGGTATAAAATATTTTATTTTTAAATACAGAAGAAATAATTCAACAAAACAGCACCTAATATTATCTATGACCAAAAACAGATTAAATGGGCAGCTGAAGAGCATACAAGTTGGTAAACAGACCTAGTAAATCTTTACTTGATAATTTGTTTTCCTTTTAACATTGGAAAGTACCAGATGAGGCCTTTTGATATACTGTGATATATAATTATTAAACCTTACTCATGGAATGTTTCTTTACAACACCTTTTGTAGTATTTCTTGAATCAGTAATTTCTCGATTTTTTTAGTATTTTTTTTTTTCTTATTTCTTTAATTTGACCTCAAATGAAGAATTAGCCTAGTTCAAAGCCTTTATTTTTAGGTCGAAAATTCATTGAAAGTTAGTAAGGTAATGGAAAAATATTAAAGCAGAAGAATTGTCTCAAAAAGGGCTCATAGCCTTGGATATTGGAGGGTTTTTTTTTTTTAATTGATTTTGGTCATCTTCGACACTTTCAGTGGAAGTATTTCAAAATATATAGCACACATTGTACTAATATCTTTGAGAAAGTAAGTATTGGAAAGTTCCCATAAAATAAGAATATTTCTGTCATATATCATATGTACTTCTCACACGTCTGTACAAAGGTAACATCCTACTCATTTTGTCTTGTATGAACTTGTGAGGGCCCCAGCTCTATATAACAGTATATTTAACTTTTTAATGTAGTTTTTTTCCTATAAAATGCATTTTGTTTATATTAAGAGTCATTTAAGTCACTGTTTTGTAGAGGTGAATACGAATAGTCTAGCTTTATTTTTAATCTTCTAATTATGTAACAATTTCACGTCTAAAAGTTTTATCATGCAATAATTGAAAGACATTTTTAAACAGAGGAAAAAAGGAGATCTTAGTGTGAAATTAGATTAACACGATAACATTTGGATTAATGAATTTTTGGTTAATTTTAGAAGATTTACTTCCAAAGTAATTTACCGTTTCTATGTTTGTTGATATTGCTTTTTAATGTGACAACTCTGACATGCATTTCCACAACAGATGGTTTAATGCCATTTTTGTAAAAATTACTTCAACTAGACAGGTGTTTCCTGTATATGTTTGACACAATATTAAACATTGCTCCAGATGTTCTCTTTGTAGCAAAGCCAGTTAATTTTATTAGAGCATTTAATCACAGATCAACAGTATAATAGAAATGCAGTCTATGTGGAGTAGATATTTAACAGAACTTCCTAATGTGGAAGAATCTATAGAGGAGTGAGGTACATGGTTTTGTAGGTGCATCCCATAAATAAACTGATGTGGCAACTGTGTTTTCTGAATTCAGACCTGAAGTCATCTCATTTGCTTACCTAAAAGAATTTTTACACAAGATAGGTATTTTTGACTGGAGGATACTTTTTCTGATATATCATCTCCCTAACCTCAGGTTCAGTTTCAAAACAATGTATTATAATTCATAAGAGACTCCATATCTTTGGTTGTGGGGAGTCCTTCACCGTTTTAATGCTTGGTACCCTTTTGTTAATCTAGAGCTGCATACATGCACAGGTGATAGCCCTGCTTGTAATGCATGAACTAAGATCTTTTATGCCAGACTTAAATATCATTACATGCCTAGCTATTCTCCCATTAAGATTAGCTATAGATTTCCCATTAATTATTACATCAGATTTATTCATCATTAATAAATTAGATCTCTGTGTTCTGTCAGAGACTTCTTGGGACTCATGAAATAGGTGAAGAAAAAGCTTTAATGTAGCCCTGGTGATTCCAGGGTAAATGTAGAAATATTCATCTTTTTTTTACTTTGAAATACTAGTTTATGTATATGGACTAATAGCAACTTAAACCCCTGTGGTGATTGATGTTTTTTGTTGGCCCGTCACCTCATTGTATAGAAGTTTGTTTTAATGAGTTTCTCTAATGAATATTTTATACTGATACTTGGATGAATGGCATATGGTAAATGCAAGGTAAATTACAGCTCTTTAAATAAATATTTTTCATAAATTATTTATTTTGTGATGCCTGTATTGGTTAGATGTCATGTCAGATGAAGACTGGAAATTATTTACTCTAATACTTATTTGAGAGTTGAAAAAGTAAAAGACTTTTAATTATTAACAAGCTTCCAATATACTCATGTAATTTATGGGAAACTACCATAAATTGTGTAAGATTACAATTTTGTGGGGACAGTTTTATTTGTATCATGCAAAATAGAATAATCTCTTGAGTCTTTAAAAGAATTTTTATTTATTCATACAAAAAATATTGTGCTATTCCTGCTAAAACTTATTTTGATGAATTCTGGCTTCTGAAAGATTATGAGTTCTTGTCAATTGTCATTATTTCCATTATTTGTCGCTGGTTATTTTAATGGTGCCAGAAATTAAAGGTAAAAATCAGCAAGGATATACATAATGGATTGACTATCTTTGTTTTGTATTGGAGTCCACAACTTTTAGAAATGAAGCTGCAGAACACAGATATTTCTATGGATAGTAATGACCCAGTTCTAGATCCCCACTGAATTATTCTCACTTTTGTTATTCTAAATTAAATTAAAGAAAGCTGAAGGAATTTTAGCATCTTTCAGAACTGAATCATTTTTTCTTTCAGATATGCCAATGCCTGCCATATAAAAATAAACCACAAAGGTGCAAGACAGCTGCTGGAACACTTAACATGGAACTGCAACAGTGTCTAGATACTGTAATCTTTAAATGTGCCATGTCAGAGATGCATATGAGTTATTTGTGGTTGCCTGAAGATAGTTGGATTTTAACTTTAGACATAACCTACTATGCATACTCCTACTTACTAGGAGCTAATTTCATGACTAATATATTCCATATGCTTTTTAGAATAAACAAACCAAAAACTGTAACTTAATCACATCTGTTTTCAAGAGATTTTTATATGTCTGTAATCTAAATTCCTAATTCATGGCATAATTCTGATGTGGAGATTTTTCTCATACGTATACATCAGGTCTGCTTTGCACACTGTTCAGAATAATGGCTAAATGCATGAACTAGTCTTTAGGAAATAAAATATTTTCAAAGTACTAAAAATCACTGTCATTTTCAGAAGCCTTTGGTGAATATTCTATGAAAAAGATACATAGTGGATATTGATTATACAAACTAAGTGAACGTGTTAAGGATTCAATGATCTTAAAAGTCTTTTCCAGGCTGTGCAAATCTATGACTCTGTGTAATGTGGTAGGTCTCTCATTGAGAGGAATAGCATGTGTTAAGTCTTATTCTACTGGTTTATTATGCCTTGCAATTTTCTTCAAGGAAAACTAGTGTTGACTTCTTAGATAGACTTCTGTTGCAACTGATATTTTGAGTTTACTCAAGTAAATTCCTCAATAACTGTATTTAACGCAGTGGAACACTTCTGTTGCATGGACTCCTCACATCAGGAGGAGTATATTGGATATAAACCAAATAGAAAATAAGGGGAAAAACTCTCATTTTAGTCATATTTTAAAAGTATTTGTCTTAATTTTCTTCTGGTGTTTTGCCTATGGTCCCATGTATTTTAACAGGACTGATAAAACAAAAGGATGACATTTTTCTTGTCTGCTTCTGACCTAAGCTCCAATTTAGAAAATGACAAATATTCAGAGCTCTATAATCAGAATTCCTAGCTAAGCAGAAATAAGAGGTGTGGCATTAAGTGTACGTTATTCAATAATGCCTTCTTTTGTATGTACACTAACTGTGCAAAATAATGGTTGCAGACAGTAGGCCATTCTTTCAGTCCCACACTAACACACTTATCTGAAACAGCAATTCTCCTTTTCAACAAATTAACACTAATCAGTGACCAAGACAAATAAAAAACTCTTCTAGCGTTTTTGGAACTTCCTTTCCTCAACTCTTAAAAACCAAAACAATAATGCATAATATATTGCCTCAAAATGAACTTTTGCTCATATTTTAAATAAAATGAAGTTTAAGGACCATCTCTAAAAGACATAGATGGATGCTGCAATGATATTGCTGGAAATATTTTTATGTGAATAGCCTTAGAAACTATTCAAAGAACCAGTACACTACATACATTAAGCCTCTCAACAAACTGAGGCACCCATTCATATGCAAGTCACATATAAGCTGCGTTTTCTGCTTTGATTTGTTTCATTTTGTTTTTTTCACAGCTATGCCTCCTTTTCTGAGAATTCTGACCTGTGTCTACACCCAATCCCTTTCAAAAATTACACCTCCTATAGGAAAATTCTGCTTTAAATATCAACTGTAGTTTTCTGTTATTACAGGCTAATTCTTACAACCAGATTTCCTACTCTGACTTTAGAAACTTCAGTTTTGTTAGCAGTCTTATCTTTTCGTAAATATTATTCTATTTAAGGTTTTGGTTTGTCTTCTCCTGGATTCTACTAAGTAAAGAATCCCCTTGCAATAAGTACAAAAATCTCACGCATGAATGTGCATGTATAAACCAGTGACGAGTGTGTGTTACAGG